>NC_046296.1:24101544-24406387 GCF_004115265.2 Rhinolophus ferrumequinum | reverse complement strand
CAGAGGTCCTCAGAGGACCTCTGGGGTCTGCTGTCTCTTGGGGTCTTCAGGGGACTCTCCCACTTGCCGTAGAGTGCCACATTCTCCGTATTCTTTTAGAACACTGGTTCTTATCCGGGAGCCCCTTGAAACTGAAGGCAAAATGTTGTGTTATGTGAATGTGTGCATTTTTCTTGGTGGTGGTTAATATGTCATTTTCTTCAGATTCTCAACGCTCCCAAAAGCTTACTTACGTCCTATGGAGAGTAGTGTTTCTTAGGTGAGCCTTTGTCTTGAACAGCACCTTCTTGAGGAATTTTCTTCATAACCAGAAATAATAATGATAATAGCAGCAATGATAATAGTGTATACTCATGGCATTTATTACATTTCAGGCACTGTGCTGAGCACTCTATATGTGGTAGTTCATTTAAAGAGGTGTCTGTAGACTCTGCAGATCAGACACCTCGTTTGCGCACCTCACTCTGCTTCCTCTGCAACCATGTTTGACAAACCCGATATGGCTGAGATTGAGAAATTCGATGAAGTCGAAGTTGAAGAAGACAGAATTGCAAGAGGAAAATCTACTGCCTTCAAAAGAAATGACTGAACAGGAGAAGCAAACAGGCAAATCGTAACGAGGCACGCTCCGCCAGTGCACACTGTACATTCCACAAGCATTGCCTTCTTATTTTACTTCTTTTAGTCGTTTAACTTTGTAACATGCAGAGAGGTTGGATCCAGTTCAAAATGACTGCACTGCCCCTTTTCACATCAGAACCACTGACAACGAAGGCCGCACTTGTCTTTCCCGTATGCCTGTCTGGCTGGCAGGGAAGGAAAAGAACTTGCATGTTGGTGAAGGCAGAAGCTGGGTGGGACGACAGGAAATCTAGAATAAAAACCAAGCTAGTCTGAGGTGTCCTGTAGGCTGTAATATGAAGTTTCATCAGAGTGCCATTTTGTTTTTATTTAAATGATTTTAATTATTGGGATGCACAATTTCTAAAATAACACAAACAAAAACGTGTAAAACCTGGGACAAAAAGGTGTCTGGAATTGGCTACTACCCTCCCACCCCCACGCATGTAGGGCCATAATGAAGAACTACTCTTCCATGAAGGGATTCAGTTCCTCTAACATGATGTTCACGGCCCTCCCTGCTCTGGTCTTGAATGCCAATCCTTTTCAATGTTTATTTACCTAATCCCAATGTGTTAGTTTTCTATGCTAGATAACAAATTACCACAAACTTAGCGGCTTAAAAAAACGCTTATTTGCCTCATAGTTTCTGTGGCCTAGGAGTCCAGGCAAGGTTGATCTAGATTATCTAAGTTTACTAGGCTGTAATACAGGTGTCACTGGGCGCCTGACTGGGGAAAGATCTGCTCACATGCTCCCTCTGATTGTTGGCAGAATTCATCTTCCGTTTTGCCGGCTGACTGTTGGCTGAAGGAGGCCATGCGGCTCTGAGAGGCTGCCTACTACGTGACCTCATAATATGGCGGTTTACTTCTTTAGAGCCAGTAAGGAGCCTCTTTCTCGTGTCTGTGGAGATAAAGCCTTATAAGTAAAACATAACATGATCACAGGCATAACAGCCTGTGACACATAATGTAACGTAATCAAGGGAGTTACATCCCGTCACTTGTCACAGATTCTGTTAGATGCAAGTCACAGGTGCCACTCAGGCTCAAGGAGAGAGGATTATACAAGGGTGTGGTTCATGGGGGGTCACTTTTGGCTGTGTTGGCCATACCCAACACCATGTGCTGGCATCTAGTTTTAGCTAGTTGTTTGAAATATACATCAGGGAGCCTCATTTTCCATTTTAACTTTTTGCTTCCAGTCTGCAGTGTGC
This sequence comes from Rhinolophus ferrumequinum, assembly GCF_004115265.2. Classification (NCBI taxonomy): domain Eukaryota; kingdom Metazoa; phylum Chordata; class Mammalia; order Chiroptera; family Rhinolophidae; genus Rhinolophus; species Rhinolophus ferrumequinum. The sequence goes on along the minus strand of NC_046296.1, from coordinate 24,404,547 downwards.
CCCCAGATGCGCTTTGCACACCCATGCTGCTGAGCCTTTGCTCTCAGCTGTGCTTCCAGCTTGGAGTGCCCACCCATGGCCTCTGCTTTCCATCTGTTACAATCACCGTCGGACTAAGAGGCTCAGCTCAAATACTGTGGCTTTCCACAAACCCCTCCTGATTCTCCATTGTTGTGGGTGGCATGGGGACACTTGGGTGTTGTTTTCCTATAGCAAGTATTTACTTCTGAATTATATTCTATCTAGAATTCTGAATTACATTCTGAATTGTGTACATATCTAGATTCTTCGAAAAAGGAACCATGTCTTACATATTGATTTATTTTTGTTTTTTTTTGCCAGAGCCTATCGTTTTCACATGGGAAGTACCAAATAAGTATTTGTTGAATAAATTTCCCACAAACAATGGGCCAAACTTTTAAATTTCTCCCTTTTATCAGGAATGACAATCATCAACATCCTGAGCCTTGGTTCAGGCCTCTTTGTTTAAAATGGGGACAGAAAACCCTTTCCTTTTCTCTTCCCTGGAGCCCCAGCGAACTACAGCCAGTAACCCTGCAGGATCTGCTCAGGGCCTTGTTAGCCCAGCTTGAAAAGATCTAAAGGTGAAAGCTACTGAAGGACCCGATTTGACAGTGTTCTACTTCTTAGTGAGGTTTTATGCCCCACTTGCCCTGCATTTCCTTCCTGCCATTTTGATGCCTAAAGCAGAACATACTACTGACCAATCACTTCTGATCTTGCTGAAAAAGCATCCAGACTCTGTGGCAGACTGGTTTTCCAGCCATTGAAAGGGTTTTCTGGTGGGGCTTGTCATCCCAGTAGCCATTTAGGTGCTTTTGTGCGAATTGAAATTGCATTTTATTCTCCCTAATTACTGACTGGATGTTAGAAAAGGTTTGGCCTCTGTTACTTTAGCTTAGTGTAAAGTGATAAACAGCTTCATCATACAACCAATTTAAATAACTACTATCCACTTTTGGGGGTGCTGTTGGCACTACATCAGTACAATATAATCTGAATGATGTTTTCTAATGTATTTCTTTCTCTTCAACCTGAGGCTGATTACCTCCTGGAGTGAGATTAAAAAAAAAAATTAAAAAGCAGAGGAAAGGGAAATTCAGGTAAAGCAAGAAATATTCCTGACATTGGACTCTGCAAAGGCAAAGGGTCTAGTATTGATTTCTTACATTTAATATGATAGTAAAGTGAGCCAGATATTGCAGAGCTGGAAAAGAAAAAATTCCACGTTAGCAGAATGGTCCTTTATGGATAATGTGGATGTGACAGTTATCGTCCGTTGCAGGACAGGGTTGCTGGCAGTCCTTAGAGTTGCTTTGTCTCCTCACCTCCCGCAGTGCACCTGTGGAATCCCTTTCTGAATCCCCATGAATTAAGAAAACACTAGTATCTAAACACTCAGTCATTTCTACAAGGCATCAATCAGCCAAACTTGGAATTTGCAGTTTGTCCAGTGACTGATGCTTTAAACAGGTGGCCCCAGGGGATGGGTCATGTTCCAGGGGAACGGAAGACAGAGCTCGTCCTAACACAAGCATGGCCACTTGGTCACGCGAGACGGTGCCTAGGAATAGTGATGGCTGCTCTTTCATTTCCGAAGCCCTCAGAGCAAGCAGGACTGCAGACAAGTTCCAAGCTGGGTCTGAGGTAAATCCTTGGTACAATACTAAGAGGATGACAATGGAAAAACTAAAGGACTGTATAGCCTGTGAAGTCGAGGGCTGTTCGGTGTCGGGGATCAGATGGGGATGAGATTGCCTCTAGAAGTCCTGCTTGCACTTCCCCGTGAAATAGAATTTTTTTTAAAGCTCCTGGGGTTGTAGTCAGAAATAACTAACCAGTACTGGGCGGGGGGGGGGGGGGGGTGGCTGGAGGGAAATAGCCCTAACTTTTAGGAATCACTATGAGTTTTAATAATTCTTATTTGAAAAACATTTTCTAAGATCTCTTTGTGTGCGTATGATTTTATCAGAAGTAGTTGTGAACACCCAGTCAAACGCGGAGGGTCTTAGGATCTGAATAGGCTGAGACAGAGCGCTGAGTTCTGGTGTTCGGTGTAGGCCTCTTCCTTCTCCAAACAACCTTCAAGCATTTACAGAGCACCTAGTTCGCTGGGCTAGACCTCCGTTCCAGAACAACCTTTACTCTCTCCACCTACTCTGTCCTTGAATAGAAGTTCACCTCATCTCCACCTCTGAAATTTCAGCTATAATAACTCTCAGATGATGGCAAGAATGTCGCAATACTCCCAAGCTGTGGCTCACAGTATTTTTGAGAGTTAAATGAGGTAATAGATATAAAGCCCTTCGTTACTTTCATTACTGTTACTGTTTTTTAAAAACATTATTGGTAATGGGCCAACTCCCTGAATGAGTCTGACATTAACCTTTATCTTTCACACCTTCTCATTTGCTTGCTATAGACTGAGGCTTGCTTTTTCCCGGTATAATAATGAGTGACCGAATATTTTTTGTTTGATTAAAAAAAAAAAAGTTTTTTCCAAAATAAAAATCACTGTTGTTTTACACTATAGTTGGTCTGGAAGTTTGAGGTTAAGGAAGTATTTATGCCCAGGTGGTGAGAAGAGGATATTATTCTAAAAATAAATAGGTCAGGTAGTGCTAGGGCAGTGATTCTCAGCCATGGGCAGTTTTTGCCCCTCAGGATACATTGGGCAGTGTCTGGACACGTTTTGATTGTTCTAACTTGAGGGATTGTCCTACTGGCATCTACAGGGAAGAGGCCGTGGATGCTGCTGAGCATCCTGCAAGGTACAGAATGGCCCTGCATTACTTTTTAAATTTAAGGACTGTTGTAACAATTGCTGCCATAGCAAATTACCACAAATTTAGTGGCTTAAAACAATACAAATTGATTATCTACAGTTCTGTAGGTCAGAAGTCTGACATGGGCTTCCAGAGCTAAAATCAAGGTGTGAGCAGGGCTCCGTTCCTTTCTGGAGGCTGTAAGGGAGAACTCACTCCCTTGCCTTTCCAGTGTCTAGAGGCTGCCTGCATTCCTTGGCTTGTGGCCCCTTTTCCCATATTCAAAGCCAGCAACGGTGGGTCAAGTCCCTCTCATGTTTCCAGTCTCTCCTGCCTCTTCCTTCCATCATCATCTCTCTCTGACCAGCTGTTTTGCCTTCCTCTTTGGGCCCACCAAGATAATCCAGGATAATGTCCCTGTTTTAAGGTCGACTGATTAGCACATCTTATCAGTAGACCTTAGTTTCCCTTTGCCATGGGAGGTGACATATTCATAGGTTCCAGGGATTGGGATGTGAACATCTTTGCGAGGCCATTATTCTGTGTACTGCATCCCCTACAACAAAAAATGACCCTCCCCCACACATCAGTAGTGCTGAGGCTGAAAAGTCTGTCCTAGAACAAGCTTCCTCTTAGTCCGAGAAGACGGTGCTTCATTCAATGTGGATAAAAGAAAAAGATGAGCTACCTTTAAACCAACTCGCTTGAAGTGTGAACCTCACAGCACATTTAACAATTTGGACAATTTGCATTAAAAGGCACTGCTGGGTAAGATTGCTGGTCCACTGCTGGCCAAGATATGATGATCACTTGGTCTAACCAGTGGGGAAGTGAAAATCCTCCTATTAAATAAATGAAGCGGCGGCTTCTGGTAACAAACATATGAAACAGAATATTCATCTTTTCTTCAATGGGAATAACACATGACAAAAGTGAGGCTTTCTTCACATTGTTTGTTTATCGAAAATTCATTTCCACTGAGGCCTTATGTTAAATTTGCTCTCTGATGTTATCATTTCCAGGATGCATAGGGCCACTGGAGTGTGTTCTTATGATCTTACCATTTATTTACCTTCCTACGAAACTCCAATTACTGTCAGAGATGCTTCTTGTTAAATATGGTAAGAGCTTCAGCTTCTGAGGGTGTGAATATGTATTTGATTCTCTGGGGCCAGGCTCAGATGCAAGGTGAGGAATCAGAGTTGTGGGGACGTGGGTGCCAATTAATTAACTACCTAAAGATAACAGCGGAGGAAGTCTGGGCTTTAGAGAAAAGGCTGGAATTTAGGGAGAGGATTGTACAGCAAGAGAGTGAGGTTGGTTTATCCTCCACAGAAGGCTCCTCTCTTTGTCTTGCACACACATGCCTGCTCCTTCATGGGCAGCGTTACTATGCTTTTGTGTTGTTTTCTAGTGTCTTTTGACATGTAAAGTGACTCTTCTGGATTATCTGCAATCAGGAATCTGAATATAACACGAAACTTCCAATGGCATCAGGGGAGACAATTCTCCAGATAAAACACTAGAATTCTCCTGATTATTCAGACTGTCATATTTCGTTACCAGCTTTCTTTGGGTAATCCAACTGTATTTTATTCATGGGCTATTCTAAAAGTACAATCAAAGGACACCTACTGGCTACAAGCGACTTTGCTCATGTCTAATAGGGCTGCGAAGAATGGTTTGAATTTAGTGCAGATGGGGGAAAATATGTGCTGTCATCAGGAGCCCATCACACTTTCAACTTATAAAATATCTCGACTGGAGTCTGGCCAGAGCGAGCCTGAGGTGGGCGCTTTAGTGAGGATGAATGTGTCGGGTCAGATAAAGTAAGTACCAAAGCAGACCTTAAGTAGACTGTAAATTGAACAGAATGGGATACTATTATTTTTGGCTCGATAAGTAGAAAAATGTTACTCTCCTTGTCTCTTCTTCCATTTTTTTTTTTTAGCGTTGCATTTAGTCTCCATTTTAGGGTTAGATATATATTTTATTTCTGGGAGCCACAGAGGCCCGCTTTGGGGAAACACTGAAGTTCTGTGGTCCTGAATGTGAAAAATAAATGATTGCATCATTGTTGTTGCTGTGCTGGGGAATTTTCTGGGAAAACATTTCCATCCCTTTACAGAAATGTGCTCTGTGCTTAGGCCTAGGAGAAGGATCGTTTCCCAGGCATAAAGCACATGCCTGCAGCAACTCAGTTATACTTTATAACCTCGGAGCATATAAATAATTTGATTTGGAAAACCAGTTAAGTTGCTCTTTTGCCTTTCATCTTATCAGTTGCATGAGTTGCTTTGCCGTTCTTCTCTGATATGGAGAAGACAAAGGCATTGTACTTTAGGTCATGAGAGGTTATATGTTTGTAGCCATGTTTGAACAAACTACCTTTTGTATGATGGTAATTAGCACAGAGGGGTTATAACATGTCAAAACCTCAAAGACCTTCCAGGACTTAAATGCAAAAGTGGCAGGAAAGAATTCCGAAAATGGAGAAACTATGGTGTAGCATAGTGTGATGATTTCAAACTTGAGTGCCATCAGAATCCCCGAGAGGGCTCATTAAAACACAGATCGCTGGACCCCACCCCAACAGTTTTTGATTCAGTAGATCTGGGGTGAGACCCTAGGACTTGCATTTCTAACACATTCCCAGGGGATGCTACTGGGGGTCCCGGATCCATTGGCATAGTGAGTAGGAATGGAGCTAAGGATTTTGAACCTTACGTCCACCATTCTCAAGTTCTAGGTCTTGGTCCCACCTAGATCCACTGAATCAAAATTTGCATTTTAACAAGATCCTCAGGTCATTTATTTACACATTAAATTTGAGAAGCACTGACTTATTTTCATTGCTCCTCATTTCTCTCATCTGTAAAATGGGAATAGTACTTATTTTCTAGGGATGTTGTGAAGTGAAATGTTTTTCACAGGCTCAGCAGTAGCAGTTGGCACAAAGTATGTTCTCAGTAAATGTTCCCAGTCATAATTATTAAGCCAATTTGTGATGGAAAAGCAAGCAATTTCTTTCCTTACAGCAACTTGGTTTTTAAAAGTCAAAGTTGGGTGTTTCTACTTTTTTTCCTTCCTTCCTTCCTTCCTTCCTTCCTTCCTTCCTTCCTTCCTTCCTTCCTTCCTTCCTTCCTTCCTTCCTTTTTTTACTTCTGTGAGCTTCTGCTTTCCTTGGAGTTACAAACATTAAGTGGCAGTTGTAGATTGAAGGACAAATGTGTTTCCTGTTTTACTCATTCCCATCCTGTATGCCTTGACTAAGTTATCTTCAGTTACCTTAAGGGACATTCTGAGAGCAAAATTAGTATCACATGGAAAGATAGGTATATCTAGCATTTTGTAAAGCCTGTGGAAGACCTTCAGGCCAGTCAGACTTCAATAGGGTGTGGACACTGAAAAACGTTGGAAATTGCCGTTAGACTTTCCCCCTCTTCCGTAGCTTACCTTCCTTTTGCCATTCCTTCCAATTCAATTGTGAAATTGTTTTCAGAATTATGTGAAAGTATTCTGCCCTGTAGGACCTCAGAATGGTTGGTGTGCCTTAAAAAGGCTTCTTTGCAATGAAGCCTTTTAGTATTTCCCGGGGAGGCTCAGTGCTCTGACTTCTGTTCCAGCTCAGGGATGGGCCTCTGAATTCTTCCCCTCCCCCACTTCCTCCTAGGCTCTGCGTCTAAACATCAGAAGCCATAGGCACCTTGCAGTCCTGAGAGTCACCTCTGGGTCTGTAATTAGTGGGCCTGCTGTCTGGCCTGGGACCTGGGGCAGATTCCTCACCTGCACTAAGTTCTCGTTTCCTCATCTTTAAGTGGAAATCCTTACATTTTTTTCTGCCTGTATCCCAAGGCCGGAGTGAGGAACAAATAAAGTATGTAGAGCTGTCTTGAATAACAACAGCTCATTGTCACTTGGGGGACTCCTGGCGTTCAAGAGTAAAGCTGGTTTCTGGTAACTGGTGTGCCCTGGTGTCAGAAGTCCGCTCTCCCTACTCAGATTGGGGAAGCCTATACAAAGTGTTTCTAAAGACATTGGCCCGTAAAAACTGGACATACACATGCATGAAGAAGGCCTGGGCGTGGCTTCGAATTTATGCAGTTTGGAAGCTGGCAACCTCATTTCAGTGTCCAGCAGGTGAAACACTGTGAGAAGCCCGAGGCCCTGACAGCTGTAGTGAACCCTGCAGTGGCTGAACAAGTGACTTTGTCCTCATGTCCCCTGTGGTGGAACTTGTCGCTACATGCAAAGCCCTGGCTGCATCCCGAGGGCTGTAGCATGTGGTCCAATCGAGAGAGGGGATTGTGAAGGGCTAAAGAAGATGACATGAGTTGAATTCAGTGAAGACCATCCCTTTCCATCCAGTCTCTCCGACAGCCTTAGCTGCTTGAAGGATCTTACCAGGAAGCTCTTCGATGCCTGTTTAGATAAATAGGTGAGCAAGCAAACAAACTGAGAACAACATTTGCTAGCAAATCCTGTTAGTAAGCTTTTCCTCTTAGGGAGAAATTTGAGCTGTTGACTGTCATGAGTACGGTCTCTACCACGTACTCTCCACGCTTGACTCCTGGCTACCTTTGTAAGTTCCCATCTTTGATTGTTTTCCCCCTTTGAGCTAGTCTACCTCTTTGGATAAGAAGCCAGAGTTTCTCCTTTCTTGCATCCCATCAAGTCCCTGACCCTCCCTTGCTCCATAGCTGATATAATTTTCCAGTGTAAACTCCAAGCTTCCCATCTGTGGTCTTAACATCCATTTCAACATCCTGGACTACAGAAACTGGAAAACAAAAAGCTGCTTGAAAAAACTGTAGAGCTCAGTTTCTGGGTACTGTGTTGGTTCCACCTCCATGTGAGGCTCGATGTCAGAGCTGCGTTAAATGGTGTCAGGCTGGGCATGAGGCATTCACTTTGCTGCCACCTCTCAGGCCAGAGGCTGTCATGTCCCACTCACCAGCTTGCAGCTGCAGTGGTGATGGTTTCCTCCACTGTGACAGGGCCTTGGGAATTATTCCTGGGAGCTCTGCATAGGTGTTTTAAGCCACCTAATGCCTAGCAGTAAATCACTTTACACTGAACCTAGCTAGTGTGGTTTCTGTTGGCTGCCGCTGATCCTAACTGATACACTGACTGGGTGTTTGCCATTGTCCCTGATAGGATTCAGCAATTTTCATACCCGTGTCCTTGGCCAGCCAACCTTGCCACTGTAGTGGCCACACCTGTTATCCCGGTCGGCTAGGGGTCATTTCATCCCTTTACTTCCAGGTATATTCCTTGGCATGAAGTCTTGCTATCACAGCCATTCAAGGTATGTCCTGTGGCTTGCGTCATCAAAAATGCAACTGAACTGAAATTGTTTAAACTTTGGATGTAGAAGGGTGAGTTATATTGAGTTTACATAGCTTCATGGCCTGGTTTCATTTGTTCTGGTTTCAAATGCATTGGTTTGTTGGAGGCTGATCAGAAATTCTCCCCACCTTTTGTCCTATTAGGTATCCTAGCCTTTCCAGACATCTGGAATTTTTCACTCATTCATTTGCCACACTTAAACAACTTACTCTCTGAAGTGAATGACAAGGGCACTTTTCATTTCAAAAATTGCTATTTATGCAGTTTTCTAGGTATTATCAAATAGTATCCTCTAGGGAGTCTTTTTAGAAGAATTAAACATATGTGCTGAAGATAAGAAACTTTTGTGAAAAAATACAGACATTTCAGGAATCGGAAATAGTCAAAGGACATCCAGAGTCATACTGAAGTCCCTGATGTGGACTTTGGAGTTGTGGCTTCTTCAGGTGGGTTCAGTGCCATCATACCATGATCTTCCCTAAGTCATTCTCAGAGGAAGCAACGGAACTTACTCTTGACTCACTAAAAAGGGGCAGAATCCAGGGACTGAAGTTACTGAGATTTCCTGCTACCTGCAGTGGGGAAATGGTATGTGAGGTGCCAGTATGACTTTTGTTCTTGGGATGTGTAATGGACGTGTGGATAATTACATGTAGCCCTTCCTTCTCCATCACTAAACCTGTGTTAATGGTGCAAAACATCTCAAAGGGGTTAGTGTGTCTCTCCAAGCTTGAGTGGAGGAAGTGAGTGCATAATGATATGTCTTCTTTAGACATATCAGAGAGGGGTCTTTAGAGAGGGGTCTTATATGTGCACAGTGTAGTGTGTGCACGTGCATACACACACACACACACACACACACTCTCATTGTCATTCTTAAGTATTGTTTCTTTCAAAGCACAGTTTCTGCCTTTGATCACAAACCATTCCTGGAAGCTCTATCATAAAGCAGTCACATTTCCTATAAGAACAATGTTATAATTGGGCATTGCATTCCTGACCAAGGACTTGCCATTAAATACACTGTAGGGGCAGCCGGATGGCTCAGTTGGTTAGAGCGTGAGCTCTGAACAACAGGGTTGCCGGTTCAATTCCCACTTGGGATGGTGGGCTGCGCCCCCTGCAACTAAGATTGAACACGGTGACTGGAATTGGTGATGAGCTATGCCCTCCATAATTCGATTGAAAGACAATGACTTGGAGCTGATAGGCCCTGGAAAAACACGGTGTTCCCCAATATAAAAAAATTAAAAACAAAAAACTGTACATGTGACAAAAATATGTCATAAAAGCGAATATGCAACAGCTATAAACCCCTGTAATAATTTTTAAAGAGTAAAATTACATTTTGTCACGTATATGGGCTCAAATATACTATACATATTGATTATATAAGAAATCTCAATGAACTATAAAGTCTATATAATAACATAAAAAGTACAGATCTAATGCATCATAAATTTGACCTAAAACTAATATTCTAACTATACTAAATATTAAACATTTAATTAAGAATGATTTTTCTTGCCTTTTTGGAAGTTAGGAGGACATTGTGATATGTGATTTGAATGGCCCAGTTTCTGCAAAAAGAGCCAACCATATGCTTATTATCTTATTATCATAGCAAACTTCCCATTAACAATTAGAGGCGTTTCAGAAAGTGTCCCAGTGACCTTCACACAATAGCTCCCAGGAACACTTAATGTCACTAGATAGAAAGTTTCAAACCACTGAATGAAGAATAGATACTGTAAAGGATGGTACAGGTTTGTTCTATGAAATGCTGAGTGGATGGATGGTTATGTTGGAAGAGGTGAGGGCTGGCCGCTCTGTCAATACATAGTTCTGAGCCTTGAGCTTGCTGTAAACTCTAATGTGTCTCCCTTTAATAACACATCCCCTGTTTATTATCCCAGTGCTCTAGTGCTCGGTGACTTAGAAAGATCATCTGTACCTTCAGTAACTATATGGTGCTCTTTTGCTTCCCTTTAGAAGATCAAGTTCCAGAGATGGCAAAGCTCTCCTACTATTTTAACAAGGAAAAATTTTAAAAATTAGTAAAAATAACTCTTAGCCATTGAGTATATGTTATAGTAATACCGTGCTTTTTGGTTCATTGCTTATAGTGTCTGGAGCAATCCCTAGTGCATGATTGGTGCGTAATATTTGTGGAAAATAAATAAATATTTGTGGAAAAGAAAGTAAGCAAGCAAGAGAAAGAAGAAAAAAAGAAAGAAAATGAATTGCTCAGAGAAGAGGTTTAACTACCGTAGGGCTCCCAGGACAAACCTGAGAGTGTGCTTGCAGAGAAGGTGCCATGAGGAGGTCAGGAACACTGGGCTTCCGGGAATGGTGCAGAATAGCCCATCTAGCAAAAGAGTAACTGTCCAGTTCAAAATCAGCAAGGTGAAGAGACCGGAAATTAGATCAGTGGAATCCAGAGCTGTGCACTGTAAGAATATGATTCAAGGGATCAGGCAGGATATTCATCCTCCGCCTCCTCTGTCCTCACTCATTTTCCCCAGGACATCTCATCTGCTCCATTTCATCTCATCCATTTCAACTTCTATCTGTAACCCAGTGGCTCCTAACCCTACCTTTCTCGTGCCATCTCTTATCTCAGCCCCAGGGACTTAAATCTGAATATGTACTGGATATATGTTTGTCCCAATTCACCTTATTAAAAACTAAATTAATTACCCTTTCTCCCAATCTTTAATATCTTTCTAGTTTTACTTTCTTGATGAAAGGCTAAAACCTTCTTCACTTATCGGGCTTTCTTAAGCAAAAGAGAAGAAAAGGGATGTCTATACAAGTTTGAATCATTTTCACTGCTACCATTCTTAGTTTTCAGGTGAAAGGAATTCAGCACCTAGAGTCTTGGCTAGCAGGTCCCATTGTGTTGGTCTGTATGCTGGAAGCAATTTCTTAAGAGCTATGCATATTGGGAAATCATACATTTTTGGAAAAAGTCATTTACATTGTATATCAGTGGTGCTTTCAACACATTTTGAGAGTAGGCTTTATGGTGTCAGAATGAATTATCGTTGGGGAGGGTGGCTGGAAGGAAGGTTTAGGAAGAGCCTGGAACTGAGAAGTTTCCTGTGATACATAACTTTCAGTGCTGAAAACAGGACAGTCCCAGGTAAACTGGGACAGTTGGTCACCCAATGAAGGGATTTTTTTCAATACTGTATAATAATAGGAAGCAAGTCAATGAAAGTGATGTGTAGAAAATCTTTTGGTCAACATCAAGTCTTTTGTGCCATATCAACACGTAAGAGTAAAGTACTGTCTTTTTATTAACTCGTTTAGGTTATGAAAATCAATAGATTTGTAATGCTGGACCATTTAAAATTGTTTTCATTGATAAAGATTTGTGAAGGTATTTACTGTTGAATCCATGAGCTACTTGCTAGTGTTCAGACAATTAATACCGACAAGTAATATAAATCCATGAACAGTTGTCTGTATTTAAATAATTGTCCAGTTTCATCCATAAAAATATGCTCTGAGGGAGCAGCATATATTCATGTAATGTGTAAGCACTGGTTTGACCAAGTGCAAGAATGCAGAGGGATATTTGAAATACTGATATTCCAAAGACATATTCAAGCAAATATTCCATTCACTACAATGGGCATTTTGAATTACTTAAGAATAGTTGGCTTTTATGGTCAATTGGCTCTGGCTATATTGCTGGTAATAACCTATAAATCTTAATGCATCACCTTTTAAGACCATGAGGGACAATATTTTAAGGTAAAGAGAATATATAAGAATTTATACAGCATGCCAATTTTGTTGTAATTGTTATTAATAAATTAGCAAGGAAGGGGTATCAAAACGATAAATTGCTGGAATTCATTAAATTGAGGATAACTCTTTGTGCTTGAGCCAATTATTTCTAAGGCAGAGTGCTCAGAGGAGGCAGTAACATCCAAAGCCAAGATATCATAAAAACGGAGAAAAATCACTAGTAGGACATCATAGCAGTGGCTGTTGTCCAGGAATTATAATCCTAGTTAAAGAGTAACTGCAAATGAACTTGCCAATTTCCCAGAAAGCTCACTTTGTATTTTAGTGGGTAAGTGTGGAGACAGATTGCCTGGGTTCTCATCCCTCATGGGACCTGGTACAAGTCAGCTACCCTCTTCAAACTGTTATTTTTCCATCTGTAAAATTAGAATGCAGGAGTTACCTGTTGAAGCTGTTGGGTTGAGACAATGAATATAAAAACATTAATATATGTTTCATGAGACAATGAATATAAAAACAGAGTCCCTGAAAGAGTGTTGGTTGATATTATTCCATGCATTATGTGTTGTTATATATTAATCTTAAGGTAATGTATGATATAACAATTACTGTATTACATAATACATTTATGTATTGTCTTAGCTTGGGCTGCTATGACAAAATGCCATACGCTGGGTGGCTTGAACAACCCATTTATTCCGCACAGTACCGAAGGCTGAGAGGTCCAAGATCAAGGCGGAGTCAGTTCGTTCTTGGTGAAGGTCCTCCTCGTGGCTGGCATGGTAGAGAGAGAGAAAGCGCTGGTGTCTTTTCCTCTTCTTATAAGGGCACCAATTCCATCATGGGGGGCTCTACTCTTAGGACCTCCTTTAAACCTAATGACGTTCTAAAGGTCCCACCTCCAAATACCATCCCAGTAGGGGTTAGGGCGTCAGCATACCTATGTGTGTGTGTTTGTGTGTGGGGGGCACAAACATTCAGCCCATTTTATATATATATATATATATATATATATATATATATATATATATATATATTAAATAATAAAAAGAAAACAACTAATATTTGCTAGTTATTAAATTTTGGGATTGTTAGTGTTGAGCTCTGCAATTGAATGAAATGACACGTGATATTACGTTAGAATAATTGACATTGTTTGGGGTCATTATTTTAACCTTACCATGAGCATGCCTTGAATATGATGACTGGAAGGATCACACATTATCAAAAGTGGGTTAAGTGTCTATGTAATGTTTAAAAAGACAAGAAACTTGGGCGAACATCATTAGTTTGGGGGAAAAAAAATCTTGTGGTCATTGCATTCATGTGAGTTCCACATGTAAGCCCCATCATGAAGGATGACTGTTCATTAGCTTAACACATCCTGTCTTTTTGAGAGCTGTCAGATGTAGGACTCTGGGTTGGCCTTGCACTCTTTGAACATGCAAGATCTTTGCAATTCTCCTACTTTTGGTGAAACGTAAGCAGTTCTTCAAAGGAGTTAATGACAGGAATAAATTAAAGAGACTTCATTTCAAACCAACAACTGATTATCATTAACACTGCAAGTCTAAACCTGACCCTGGTCACTAATTTACTAATATTCTCTTTACAGACACATATAAGCATTAGGACGGGGTTAAGAGTGGATTGAAATAAGTGATAAACTGAATAATTTCTGATAAATATAGAAGAGCTCAGTTATGTGTTCAGTGACAGGGATGAAGAACAAATGGATTTGATGAGAAGGTTGATCCAGGTGGGTGGGATTATCTGTTTCAAGAATTGGAGAAAGCAAAGGGTGTATATAGGTGTTTGTTGAATGAATAAATATAGTGAAGGATTGCGGACTTGGATTGGTTCAGGGAAAGACCTAGATTTATACTGACGCTCTTAGCAGATTTTGGATGAGGAAAGGAACCCGAGTTGGTAGAGATCCCAAGTCCTGAAAGGAGAGATGGGGACAGGCGGGGCAGATGGAACTATGGCTCTCTCTACAGGGTCTTCACAATTGTCAGTAATTACAAGTTCCATTTCCTGATTCGTGGTTCCTGGGGGAGGGTTGGGAGGAAGCATTGTTCCCTGCTGATAAAGTTTAATGTCAAGTGTGGACTGATTTGCTTTACCTCCAGGCCCTTTTTTCTCAACTTAGAGATGGTGGCTGTTTTTCTGTCAGACACAAGCTTCACTTAATGACTGTGTAGTTTATTACCCAGTAGGTCATATCCTGTATATTTTAAGAACAAACACCTCAGAGACTGTGACTTGGTGGAAGGAGATGACATGTGTCACTGCTGTTATTTTCACTACAGCCTGGTGGAAAAACTAATTACCTTTTCGTCTGAGCAAATTCAGAGGTCAGTTTACCACTAGTATATCACTACATGACAGGGAACATGGGTAATTAGGTGGGAAGTGTAACCTGGATATTCCATGGATCTCATTACATCTTAGTTAGAAAGGCTGTAATTTGATTGGTGGAAAATTAAGGCATCTTCTCATGGGTCATTTTAACTTTCTGCAATAATAATTCTTGGCTTGATTAAAAATTGATCCAGTGTCTTCAAGTGAATTTATTATTGCTGCAATCTATCACCCCCAGACAGATAATCTGGTTCCCATCTTTATCTGATTTGAAAAATCTGTCACTTATTATGTGTTGTTTTTTTCAATCATTTAAATTGATAACATTCTAGGAAGGCGTTCGCAGCCCCAGGTTTCTTGGAGAAAATCTTGCAGAGAGTGTGGGTGCATCCTTTTATGGTAAAGGATTGGATAATCTGTCAATTTTAATAAATCGATTTTGAATTGTTCTATGGCAACATTTTCCCTATTAAAAATAATCAAACCCCATTTTGAGGAATGAAAACAATTGAAGGATAGTAGGAGGGCAAACTACTTTTCTTTCTTTTCTCTCCTTCCCTCCTTCCTTCTCCCCTCCTTCTCCCCCACCTCTCCTTTTTTGAACCAAAGGGACTTTAGTTCTTTTAAAGATTCCAGGACTGCAAAACTTAACCCCAAGTCCTGGAGAGCCAAGCACAATATGGTTAATGAGCCTCAAGAAATGACAGAACATCAGTCTATACACAGGAAAAACACTTCGAGTTAATTTAGGCATTCAACGAAACATAATACATTTCATTATTCACATTTTATAGGTTCTCTCAGCTCATAGTACTACCCCAATAGAAGATATAAAACTTGCAAACAGCAAGTGTATTTTTTGACCTCTACTCTAATAATAGTTATCTTTTTTTTATAGTGTATATGCTGCTGAAGCAAGCACTAGGTGTTTTTTATTAAGTGCTTACTACATGTAAGCTACATGAGAACCTAAGTGCTTTACGTGGGTTAGTTTATTAGGACATCATAGCAGCTCTGAGGGTTGGGTTTAGGCACAGAGAGGTTCAGTAATACCCTGAAGTCACACCAGTGGTCAGCGGGGCCACTGGGCTTTGAGTCCTGGGGGTCTGACTCAAGAGCATGCTTATTACCACCGCTGTGCCGCTTCTTGCCTTAGAATTGGCTTTCTGAGGACAGAAAGAAGGAAGTCTTTAGAATAAGAATAAGCAATTAATAGATATTTATTAAAGGCTTGCTCTAATTGAAGCTTCACTCGTAGCCACTTGGAAGATACAAAAAATAATGACAAGATTTTCGTTAATAAGATATAAACAGAAAAATTAAATAATGGAAATGATAAAAGGTAACAGTGTAACACCATCATACAAGAAACATTTATTCCAAACTGCTACTAGAAGGCAGGGGCTATAGGGATTCAGAGGAGAGTCAGCAACTGCAGGCACAGCAATCCTGGAATATGAATACTTCATGCGGAGGAGGATTTTGCTTTGGGTCTTGAAGACCAGTATAAGATCGGGAGAGATTGAGAGACGGGACATGGTTTGCTTGATAGGAAGAATTTGTGAGAAAATCATGGAATTGGGACGGAGTCAGATGAATTAGGGAACAATGCCTAGAACAGAAGACGTGGGATTGTGGCAGGGTGGAGAAAGGGCCGATAGGTTGTTTGGGGCCAGATGTGGAAACCTTGAGCAGTAAAGCTAGGAGAGTGGAATTGTATAAGGGGCCAGGGCAAGACATTGGAAGCTTTTGTGCAAAAGGAGGTTGTGAGCAAAGCAGACCTTACGTGGGTGAGTTGATCATAGGACAAACTAGAAAGGCTGGTGATGTCAGAATGCTGCTCGCTGAACCCCCTGCAAAAGGCAGACAGTATTCGCCCTAGGGAGAGGTAGAGGGAAGGTCTTCAAAAGCATCACACGGAGGCTGATGACATGGTCTCGTGACTGGGGCCCGTGAAACTGGTACTGTATGTTCTGCCTCAGCCCCACCGGCCCTCAGTCTCCTGTTCTATATGTTGCACATTTGCATCCTGACCTCCTCCCATTCTGATTGCTCTCTCTGATGTTCCTGGTTATCTCCTGTACCAACTGATACTTTTAACCTCGTATCTTACCTTCCCTTTTCTGGCCACTTCTTGGGTTGGCTTGGCCTTGATCAGAACCTGCCTCCATCTGGTACTCATGATTTACAACCCTTGTGGCCTCCCCTGCCTGTGGCCTCATCAACCCCAGTCAGAGCCAGGGAGGCCAGGGAGGAGGTAATTGCCATAAAAAAATAGATCACAAGTGGAGGTGGCCGAAGGTGGGTGTTGACAGTGGGGCTTTAGAGGAAGAGCCAGTTACCATTGTATGTAAAAAGGTTTTTATAACAAAATTTAGGTCATTGTTAGGATGTTAGATACATTTAGCTCTTTTAAGATTAGTGTATATTTTAATCCAATTTATAGCTTTTATTTAAACAAAATATGTGAAATATATGTTTTATTTATTCATATACTCATTTAACAAATCTTTCACTGAGAGCCGAGATTCCAATAATATAAATTTTACAGTTTTTACTTCTGCACAACTTATAAGAAAACCTCTTAAGTTTACGTAGTGTTCTCAAACATTCACTTAATCTGAGGATAACTCTGTTGGTAGCTACTGTTACTGCACTTTTCCAAGGGTAGAAAATGAAGTTTGGATTCCTAACCCACACCTGGATTCCCACCAATTTATAAATAGTGGGGTTTGAGAATTGAACCTGAGCTCTCTGACTCAAAGAACAGTGTTTTTCTCCCATAATATAGTTGTTTACAAAATGACGTTGGCTGGGAAGCATGGTGTGGGCTCTCGTAGCCCAGACTGCACTGGTGGTGAGACCAGGCCATCTTGTTGGTAAGCTGAGGAGGACGGGGAGAGTGGGCTGGAAAAGGGCTGACCACGGGGACTAACAGTTGTGTAGTGCAGGGGATCCTGCGGACTACGCCAAGTGTCATGCAGGGTGTCATGCGGGATCTCTGGTCCCGCTCCCCACATAAGAACGCAGGATATGGCTAGGCCAAAAAGGAACACCCACAGAGCCATAGGTAGGGGAGTCACACCACTATACTCTCACTGGCGACTGGT
Source organism: Rhinolophus ferrumequinum (assembly GCF_004115265.2). Taxonomy (NCBI): domain Eukaryota; kingdom Metazoa; phylum Chordata; class Mammalia; order Chiroptera; family Rhinolophidae; genus Rhinolophus; species Rhinolophus ferrumequinum. The sequence continues at coordinate 24,387,179 of NC_046296.1, read as the reverse complement.
TTGGAGACACAGGAACCAGGAGCCACACAATTCTCAACCCTCACTGTGCCGCTTGCAGACTCAGCCACCATCTTCTTGCTAGCTCCCCCTTTTTCTTCTCTCTTCTTTTCCTCTTTGCTCTTCTTGCTACTAGCCTAGCCACGGCAGTTATATTCATGGCTAATGGCTCACTGGTTACAGCTGACGGCCAACTAGCCACAGCTGATGGCCATTTGATCAGTCGATGGCCATTTACTACCTGAGCCAGCACCTTTCTATGTGAGGCCGAGAGCCTGGAAACTGCTTTTTGGGGCTCTGTCCCCACAAGTTGTCGGCTGGCATTCACAGGAATGTCTAAAGAATGCAGCAAACTTGGCCTTGGTTGGGTTAGGCCCATTGTTGGCTTTAATGACAATCATGCGGAAGATAATTGTGACGAGATCTGGGAAGGGCTGCCGCTGGGTGAGAATGTGGTTTGGTTGTTTGGGACTCCAGGGCAGCAAGATCAACCTGAGCCTCACCAGCTAGTCAGAGAGGAGACACTGGCTCAGGCCCAGGGTGGAACTGAGATGGGTGATTGAAGGGCTTTAGTGCTGGCTGGTGGGCAGGGCCCATATGGCCAAGGGTCTCCGTTACTGAGCTGATCCCGGAGAGGCTTCACTTCCCTCCATGTTTTCTTACTGCAGTGTTCATCAACAAGGGGCCTTGCATTTACCATGTTTGCATTTTGAAATGATTCCTTTTCATAAACTGTAGTGACGGTTTTTCAGTTCCACGACCTTCCTGGTAAGTGGCTCAGCTGATGACCCAATATTTTTACTAGCTCTGTAGAAGATGCTAAATGTTATGATTTTTGATGTTCAGAACTCGGTTCTGGAGCCCCCAAGAATCCTAGCAAGCACATGGCTCCTGGCTTTATTACCTTCCTGTTCTTTTTGTATCTTTAGGTCACATAGAAAATGTCATTTGTGTAATTGTTGTGTGAGCCCATTAATGTGTCTAATAATACCTTCCACATGATTTCTGATTTACACTTTTCAAAGCACTTCCACCCAAATTATTATTTGGAACGCTTTTAGGATCCCTGTTAAATAGATTGGGAGGTATTTTATTTCATACATGGGGAAACTGAGGTTCAAAAGCTGTAAAACAGGAGAGCAGCAAAAGTAAATCTTGCTGGAGACCTCCTGACTTGTGGGCATGTGCCCTGCCTAACGTATGTGCTCTCTTTTTGGATTCTCTGTTGGATTCTAAGAGAATAAACTTGGGATTTTAATTGGATGAGTGGAGGTGGTGAGGGAGGCTTACTTGTCCTTTTACATTAACTTTTCAATAATGCTGAAGATGAGGATGATGATGACAAATCATATAAGATGTGCCCATTGAGAAATCTCTCATGTAGTTCCTGGAATTTCAACAGAATTCATTAAAAAACAACCTGAACCCCAGGTGACCTAAGGTCTTCTAATATGCCAATCATTCATCTAAGGAAACAGAACTAAATTACTTGTACCTGAAAGAAAGCCTTTTGCAAAACAAAGAGTGTATACACGCTCTCACCTGAGCCCAGCAGTTACACTCAACAGTGGCGATTATTATAAATGGCTGTATTCCTACAGCAACCCTGGAGAAAGAATGAAAGAAAATTGTGCAACCAGTTTAATGAGGTGTGTGTGTAAGAGGGATGGTTAGCAATTTGTCTTTAACAATCTTGTTATATGGCAAGAGGCTCCGAGGGGAAAGAGAGAGAAAGAAAGAGACCGGGAGTCAATGCTCTATTTTCTAACAATCCTCAAGAGAAAGGAGATAAAGACCAAGAGAATTCACTGAGCAAATGTTTTCTCTTTGGCAACAAATGCAGGCTTCGTGCTCACAGAACCACTAGGCAATATGTACTGAGAAGGGTTATAAATCTGGATTTAACAAAGGTTTCACCCCAGCGGTAATAGAGTTAGAGGGTGAAAGGTTGCATCTTGTTCAACCTTCTCTGGAATCATTTTCTATAATACTGGAGAGTAACTTTGTGGCATTTCTAGAGGCTCAATTGAATGAAAATAAATCTCATTTGGTAGTGGAACCACTGTTACCAAAGTGGGTACTTAGAAAACCACCCGAGTATCTAGTAAAGTTCAAATGCAGTAGCACAAAACCATTTTAATTGCAACATCTAGTGCCTCTAGACATGTGGGTACTCAACCTCCCACAACCTCCCTTGTTGTGCGATACAATTTAGAGGGATATTTAATTGGGTTTTTCGGAAAGGGGAGCCCCTTTTAATAGGGACCACATCTTGAGTTCACGTTTAGAAGCCATTCAGCACAAGGGCTACATTGGTGCATTTCCCTCTGCTTCTTTAGTTCCATTTAGGTCCATAAAATTCCAATAAGTCACTAAATTAGTTAATTCAGAGACTAAATGGTTATTTATTGAGCAGCATTTATGTTTCTGGCCTTATTCTGGACTCAGTAAGGTTTAGAAAGGTATTTACAAGTCTCCATTTGTCCAGACTCTTTGGTTCTCAGTGAGAGACAGACATCCAGTGGAAGCAAAAGGAGGTAATTCAAGGGACTTCTCCCTCTTCTGATTTCATAATCACCATTGCTTTCCCAAGCCAATTTTAATATTAATAAAAACATCATAATTCGTGAAAATCAAAATACCATCTGTTGTAAAAAGTACCCTTATTTTATGTACCACTTGCATAATGAATACGTGTCCAAGATAGAAGTCTAATAGGAGACCCCTACATAAAGGCAGGATATCAAAGAGTTACTCAGTGTAGGGGTAAAGAAAAATTCTCTGGAAGAGCCAGTAAGGAAACATACATGTCTCAACCATGGGCCTTTACGGAGAGGAGAAACCCCAAATCTCTGAGAATTTGAGCCACAAGCTGGTACTCACACAGTTCTTAGGAGTACCAGTGGTGTAGAAATTAATTTCAAGTAGGCTCAGAAAACTTGGACCGGCAGTAACAAATGCCAATCCTCTGAGGAAGAATTCAACTTCACTTCAAGCCTAGAGATTATATGATTCCATTGATTATGTGATACATTCTGATTTTAGGGTGTTAAAATGTGAGAATAATGTGCATTTAAAAATTAATGAAGAATGGTATAATAATGATTTTCACGACTAACATAGTAACATAATTTTATATAATTATTATTTTTTCCCTTTGCTTTGGGCAGTGTAGTGTTATGTGGATTACTTTGTGTAAGGAAAAGCATCTTAAAAATCTTGCTGTTTTTATTGATCTGCAATAAACAAGATTGCTCTCGATACTCAGTTCCCAGAAAGTTCTGTAGTTTCTTTTAGGAAAGAGAGTGCCCACCAAAGCCTCTCCCACAAAGAAATAAGGAGGCCCTAATGGAACCCAATTCCCACTGACGTAAACAAAACAAGGAAACACATAGTTCATGTACACCCAAAAGTCCAGGGCTTAGGTCTAGCTGGATGAGCGACTCAAATGTTATCAGGACCTGGAATTGAGCAGCCCTTGGTTCTTTCTCCAGGATGGATTTGAACTTGGGCTCCTATAACCTCCATCATCTTCCCTGTTGGCAATCTCAGCAGAAATTGAACTTCTCCTTTCCTCTGTCATCACCGATCTCGGAATGAAGCTGCCTGGGATTGGTTGGATCATGTATCCATCCCTGGTCAGAATGGAGGATTTGACTACCCCTAAGCCATAGAGACCGAGAGTGGAGAGGGGTGATTCCCAACAAAGCAAACACCAGGATAAGGGGATGGGGATGCTGGTGAAGATGAAAGCAATCTATTGTGTGCTGGACACAACAGATGTCCACTCCACATCCTCCCTGTGCTTAAGGAAGTGAAGCGTATTTGTGGGCATACCCATAATTACATAAAAGGCAATTCCAGGTGTAAAGTAAAATTCAAGACAGCTAGGTGAGAGATGCAACCGTTACATGTGACAAGTGCCATGAAAAGTACACATGTAAAAACTTGAAGGAGGAAGAAGTGACTGGACTAGAATAAGTGGGAACACTTCATGTAAGAATTTGGGAAGATGGTAAAGGATGTGGGAAGAGGGAAGCAGAAGGGAAAGAGCAAGAACAGTGGCTGGGGGAGGGATGAGCAAGGCAGCGATAGTATCCTAATTCTGGGAAATTGGTCAGCTTTATATGTGCCTAAGGTTCTGTAGACTTCTCAGCTGGTGTGCAATCACTATTTTTATTCCTGGCCAGAGGGCATACTTTCTAATTAACACGAGAACTTCCTCAGGATGGAGAAGACTCTGGGATGAAAATATTCTTGGGTCTAATTTTGATCCCCTGTCAAACTAGCTATGTTTCGTGAGTGAGGCATTTACTTCTCCTGGCTTCTGCTGCCTCATCTAAAAATGGCAGTGATTTTCCTGCTGCATCTCTCACAGAGTTCTTGTAAGGATCCACAGCAGTGTTCCTGAAGGTGTTTTCAAACATGAAAATCTGATGGAAAATGCAAAGCATCATCGATGTCATTCAGACCGGGGCTGGTCTAATTTAAATCTTGTATCCTGCTTGCTTCACCTTTTTTTTCTATTAGAGCTGTTCTGTAGGTTGTGAAAATAAACAACAAATTCATGTGGATTACTAGCAATGTGAAAAATGGGGAATGGAACCTCTGATCCATGAATTAACCAGTTTTTCCCTGAGCCAGTTTATGTAAGGCAGGGAGTGCATTTCTAGGCTGTAGTGACCCCCCACTCCCTCCCTCTCTTCTTTCCTGTCTTCCTTACATTCATCCATCTATCCAGCCAGCCATTCATCCATTTGATATTTGTTAGTTGGACACACTATTTAGCATATAAGGAAAATGGAATTAAAGTCAATTAACTTAGGATCACATTTTATATTATTGCTAAATAATTTGTTTTCAAAGACTGAGGACATAATCAAAAGCACAGAACATTATCTTATTCTTATGACTGTGAAGAGTCTTATGGGACTTATGAGCAGTGATTATTACTGCTCTACAAATGTATAGTTATGCTAGTTAACAGAGAGTTGTGATTGGTGTGAGTTCAAGAAAACTCACTTTCATTATTAACCCCCTCCCAAAAAAAACCCCTCGTATCAGAAAAATCATTTTCTTGAATTTGAGAATCTTGATTTGGGCTCCCCATGGGATTGGGCATAAGATTTCAGAGGTTTGACTTCTCCATCTTCTTCCTTAGACAAACTCTTTGGAGAAAGGATGAAGTTTAAATAAAATTTTTAAAATGGCCTATTTAAGCTGCATATTACCCATGCATAGAATATTGATGGCATGATAGCAAGATATCTTTTGCGTTTACCACAGCCTGTCATGATGGAGGAAATTCATGGGACGACAAGTCTCCATAGAAATTGTCAGAATATGGTAACTTCCTAATGAAATCTCTCCTGTTAGGGAAAAGAAGTATTTAACTGGTCCCATATGTTTTCCAGGGGGCGTCTCTTTCCCCTGTCACTTCCCTCAGCCAGTTCTTACCTTTTGTGATGAAAAGGAAAGAAACATAATTTTAGGGAGGGCTTCAGTCTGAAGCATTCCTTCCCCTGATCCATCCTAATGCAGTTGTATGTAGATATTAGGGGAATTTTTTGGGTTATTTCTGCCACTTGGAATTTCTCCATTAGTGGAGTCTCTGAAGACATTTTAGGAATGAATAATATCTTTTATCTAGTTGGAATATGCATGGGATTTCCATCACATCTGTCCTCATGTGACTCTGAGCAGACAGCCAGTAAGATTTCCTCTTTCAAGTCTCTGTCAGGAATAAATACTCAGCTCTTCAGTAGTGCCTAGATGAAACCTGATAGTGGATGCTTTTCTCTGAGAGCAGACTGTGGCCCAGCTGTTCTGTGGTTTATGAATTTTTTAGCAAGGCTGGGGCTGGCGGCTGAGCCAGCATTGGCTGAGTTCAGGCATACGCTGGGGGTTTGATTATTTCAAGCAGGGGTTAGAAAAACCTGGCAGTGTTTTCTGGGTTTCCCCTCTGAGGTTTAGAGATTTGTTCAACTTTTGTTCAAAGCCAAGCTTGGAGAATGGAAAATGGGAGAAGCAAACTGAATGTAGAAACGTTAGAGCTGGACCAGTCCTGGGCGACGCTCCCGTGAACAGTGTGCACAGGGGCCACGCTGAGGCCAGTTCAACGCCCGCCGGGAGGAGACAGCTCTCTAGAAGGACCACTGTTTGGGGCCCTACCCCTGTGAAAGGCGGACTTTCTGTCAAAGCCCACTTCAGGTGTGCTGGGGGAAGAAGTAGGGAGAATCAGCGTTTGAGCCAAAGGAGAGAGCCATGTCTTAGCAGTTGAGAGACCGTGGCACTTCAGAAACCAGAAGTTACCCAGAAAGTCTTCAGGGCATCTTCTCCTTTGCTGTATTTCCCCTCCATGACAAGGCTGCTGAGGGCTGGGGGCCATATTTTTATATCTTGTCTCAGTTTATTCAATCTAGTGAGTTTTAACATCTGGGCAAAGGAAAATACTCATTGGTCAGATGTCACTTTTTGTCACTGGCCACTGGGAAGCCAGCCTAGGAACCAGGAATTAAGATAAATTCTTTCCACCTTGTGGTGAGGGTGTGGTGGGGCCTGACATTGGGGTCTCTGTAGAACAAAGAAGTGAAAATAGCCTTTGCCGTAATCCACTTGTGATTAGGGAATCATTATTTGATCATGTAGATGCTCAAAATAGACCATCTCCATTAAATGACTCACCCGAGTCCATCTGACTGTGCATCAGAGGTTCTCAACTCTTATCTGGGGGAGATTTAGCACATACTGATGTCTGGAGCCCACGCCAGACCAAGTGAATTAGGATGGGGAAGCGGGAGGGCAGCTGGGCATTGACGCCCAAGCTCCCAGGTGAATCTGATGAGCAGCCGGCGTTAATAACCCTTGGTCCACGCTGTTCACATCAGCAGGTGCCTCGCAGTTGCCAGATCTCCATTTTGTGTCCGGAGGTCGGCGTACAGCTGTGAGGGTGGGGTTGCTCTTTTTCTTGGATGGTCGGGGAGGACCTTGCTGATGAGCTGACGCTTGAGTACGGACATGAAGGAAGTGAGGGGTGCGCTACGTGGGGGTGGAGCTGAGAGCATTCTAGGCGGCTTCCTACCCACCCGCCACAGGAGGCTAGTTTCTGAGAGTGTGTGTGTGTGTTGGGGGGGGCGGTACGTGAGGAGATGGGGGAGACATAATGGCATTTCTGTTGCTTCTAGCACACTGGCTCAGATAAAATTAGTTCCCTTCAATGCCTCATCAGTGTGGAAAGATCCCATTGGTTGGACATAATGATTAAATACAATCTGCATCTTTTGGTAATTATTAAATTACATGTGCGATTAAAACTAAGTTTAGTTTAGTTTAAACATGGTAAGATTTCATAGGATTCAGCCCTGTAGATGCATTTAAAAAGATAAGAAAGTTGTTTGAGAGAAGAAAAAATACAGATTTGCTGGTAGGAAAAGGGCAATATGGTCCCTTGTTTTCTTGACTTTGATCTATGTATGATGGAAGCCTGGGGAAGGAGCCCGTAGGCAGGTCACAGTGATGCTTTTAAGGTGACCAGGGGCACTGATGTACCCCAAGTGTGACTGCTTCATCTCCCTACGCCTAATTAGGTAAGCAAGGCGCTCACGGTGGAGATTATTTCATTTATTACGTTTGAATGAAACCTGTGGGAATTGGTAAGATGTGGTCTTAAATTAACATACTTCCTTGCAGCACCTGCGATGTGGTATTATCAGAATTAATTAAACAGTCTGAAATTGCGGGCGCGGTGTCAGGCTGATATAACCAGATGCCTGAGAGCCTGCATGCCCAGGCTGAGTCTCCAAACGCTTGAGAGTGTCTTTTTCTCTTCCTCTCCCCACATCCTGACGGGTCTCACTGTGGAGCCTTTGAAGCTTCTGTAGACGTGGCGGGGGATTCTATGGGGATGCATATAAACAAGTAAACCAGTGTTGCTCAAATTTTAATACTTTTCTAAGTATTGCCCGGGATGCCAATGATTTTCTGAACGGGTAGATGGAAAGCCTCAGAGACCTGGCTTTGTTTTTCTCTCCTCTGAGTCTTCGATCAGTTTTAAGTTGTTTGGTGGAACAATAGGAGTCTACCTTTGAACGTCTCTTTCTCCCTCATCTGCTTGCAAAAGGCACTGTTACCCAGATGAAATGCATGTGTCAAAAAATACAGTAAAATGTTGTGTGTACACGTGTATGAGCTGGTGTGCAGTTCTTTTCTGGAGGTCATGTCAATTAGGAACATGCAGATTTCACCTGATCAACAAAGTTTGTAATTAAGGTTCTTTTGATTTGAAACCCTCGTTCCCTTAACAGACAGTGGCCTGGCTTTGTGGCTAAAATGGAACTCTCATTGTGTGTGGACATCTGTCATGAAAAAAGTCTCTCTGTACCTAATGAGTCTGATGCATTTCAGCAAGCAAGGAAAGGGCTGGGCCACGGATCAAATACCTTCAGACAATAGTGCAGTGTGCAGAGAGGGGCTGGTTTAGAGGCCTCAGCAGTTCGTTTTCTAGATTTATTTGACCCAGGAGCAGAGGGAAGTTGCCTGCTATTCAGTCAGTTGTAGAAGCATCATGGACAGTGGAGTCTAGAAGGCAAACAAAAATGACTATTACTTGTACCATCTTGACAAATTTCCCCTCTACCTTCTTTGAAAAGTTGCTTATTCTTCAAGCCCCAGATTTCTAAATAGCCCTTCCCCATTAATTTGTTTCTTCCGTCCATACTGCGAAAGTAGCTGTTTTCTCTGCATTGTAGTTAGTTGTACAGTTCCAGTGTTTCCTTCAGTGGATTATAATCTCCTCGGATACCATGTCTTATTCATGTTTGGAATTCTAGGATTGAACCTGGGACAGTTTTTTGATTCATTTATCTATTGAGAGACAAGTTACATTTTCCAAAAAGGAAAGTAGTTGCAGGAGGGAAGACAGGTCAGAGAGGAAAAAGGCAACTTACTCAAGATCACGACCTGGTTGGAAGTGGAGCAGAGGCACACCTAGTCTTTTGGCTCTTTTTCCTATAGCATGTTGCCATAAATGTCCAGAACCATAGCATACCGAGAGCTTTTTGTGGAGTGCTATCTTCCAAATGATTTGGGCCATACAATATTTTATGACAAGCCACTTTTCTTGGGAAAGTCTGAGAAAGACTTTTCTTACATTAATGATGAAAGTGAAGTTCATTTTGTTCTGTGCAGTTTTGTCTGTTGAGGACAGGACCTTGTAGACATCACTTCTTCATTGGGTCACCAGGAGTTGGAACTGCCTCCGTGTCATGCAACACACAGTTTTATCTGCCAAAGGCCATGGAGGTTATACATTTGCCCACGATTTTTAAAGTTGTTCTTCATAGAGCCACTCACCAAAGTTCTCATCTACTTAGATAGTGTCTCTAGGATAATGCCTATGCCTCATCCAATTCCTTCTTTTCTCTTCCCTTCAAAATGGGCACTTGCTGAGGGTCCTGCCCTCTGTTGATGAATTCTCCATGTCCTTCTTGTTCCACAGATGCTTGTTTACATAGTCTCTTCTCAGGACTACTGTTCTCTGACTGTTGAGGGCTTGCATGGGGCACCTCAGGCTCTAGAATCCTTCTGGAACCTGTCGAGTACACTTTTTAGGCACATTAATTGCCACAAGAGAGGATGTGGGCCATCAGTGGTTGGAATCCAGTCATTTTGACAGTGATTCTGTGATTTTTATAATAGAATTACAGAGCTAGAAGGGGACTTAGAAATTTTCTGTACGGTCTTTCCTTTCACAGATGTAAAACCAGGCCCAGAGATGAGTCACAGAGCACGGCAGGGCCAGGTTTAGAATCAGGCTTTGTGATGGCCAGGTCATTGCTGTCTCTGCAACACATATTGATGGCGAGTTCTTAATCCTTTGTTCCTGTTTTCTGTCTTGGTTCATGATAGGACCCGATAACCTCTCACTTCTGTGAGAAAGAAATTCACCCCCAATTAAAAAAAGACAACATATAAATGTAAATATTCATTTTATAAATATGCATATCAATTAAATATACATTTATTTTAAATACTTGTGTTAATTATACACGTTACATCAGATCACAATTAAGTCAGCAGAAAGTGATAATTTGCATATAATCAAGCTTGTGTATTACTCAGTTGTCAATCCTGAATGCCATTTCTCTTCAGATGGCACCTTCCATGCAGCCATATCAGAGCCAGAGATTTGAAACAAGTGACCAACCTACGCATTTGAAAGTGTGCTGCGGCTCTGCTCTGTGCTGGCTTCCTTTCCCTTACTGGTCCCCTGGGACCCCAGTTTTAGTCCTTCAGGGTTCTCTGATTAACCCTGCTTTTCTCTCAGCCTTTAGAAGGAGGAGAGAAGTTTCTCTTTGCCTGGAGGCAAATGTCTCTGAAGTTTCTCACTCTGTTCTAAAGGTGTTTCTAGACAGTAGAGGTTGTACGCAACGTTAGCAATGACCAGTGAAGGAGTATCAGTCGTTGTGAAGAGGAAAGAAGAGAACCAGTTAATTTTCCAACTGGCAAGACCCTGAATACAATTATTTAACCCAAACCCCTCCCTGGACAGATAAGGAAATCTAGGCCCAGAGATGTAAGTGTCTCCCACAGGAATCCTACCCACCTTCAAGGCCTTTTGAATTTCAAGCCTCTTCATGAAGTTCTCCACATCCATTTGCCCCCGACAGATCTGCTCTTCATTTACTGGCCTGAAGCACTTATTAAGCTACGGCCTATGTGGAAAGGTTTGTCTGAGTTTAGCTTGTTCCCCTTAATGGATTTCTTTCCCTAACAATCTGAAACTACCAGAGTATGTGGCATACAGTAGGTGCTCAATATGTGTAAAAATGAAATGGTTGTCAATTGGGAGGTTGTGAATTCATTTTGAAAATGTATGAAAATCTCTCCTTTTTATGGATAGCATAGTTTAAAGGACCTAAGTGCATTTGTCTCTCAGAAAATCAGAGAATTGTTTCTTCGGAGGGCAGAGGATACCAAGAGTAGACCTATAGCTTTATCACTAGACTATACTCTTTCCTCATGCTGGGCCTGGTTCCAAAGGTAATTAATCAACAAGGACATTTTCTTTGTCCCCTTGTCCTTTGGTCCGTGGTATGAAAAATGTTATTTCAGCTAGAGGAATTGTGTTCGCTTAGCATTCTCTCTGCATTTGGTCCCTGATATTGTTGTAAGATAGTAGGAAAAGGTTTTTCATTTGATTTCTTGATTAATTAAAGTCAGACATGTCCCTTTTTATATTATTCTAGTGAAAATATCTCACTGTCACCTGACCCTCTCTACTCTTACAGGAAATGTTTTTCATTAAGAAGCATTCATTTTTTTTTTAAGTAGTATAGTTTACAAGGAAGAACCAATATCTTAGAAAACAACTCAGAAGATGGTCATTTTAATCCTCTAAAACAATACTGCATGTACCTGGGCATCACTACCTTTTGCCATATGGAAAGTCAACAGGAGAAACGTGTTGGCCCTTTTCAATAATCCATGGACCATTTACCATAAGCAGGGTGCTAAAGTAGGCAATCTGATAGATCAGACATGGGTGCTGCCCGCAAGAGCTTGTAGTCTACTGAGAAAACTGCAACACGATGTCCGAAGGCCTTGCTGTATTTCTAGGAAAATGATTTGTATTCATTTATTTTTTTGCATCTTTTTTGAGCACCTACTATGATGGATATAGTAGTGAATCAGCCAGTTCGGGCCCCACCCTCATGTTGCATACTTTGTAGTGGGTTATAAGGGTGAAGCTGGGGCCACAGGCCAAGATGGCAGAATAAGTTTATGCTTTGACCCATCCTCGTAACCATTATATGTAAACTATAAAACCCAAAAGACATAGCTAATTTCAAAAACGAGATAAACAATCTTGTAGATCAGAGAGAGAAGAGCTACCTAAGATGGTTTACAGAGTTGAATGAAATCCATGCCTGCTGGGCTTCAGGCTGAGAAGCAGTTAGGGGTGGCCGAGAGTTTGGCCAAAAGCTAGACTAAAAGTGCTCAGTGGAAGGATGGGGGCCGGGGGAACAGGGTTGGATCCAGGCTTACTGCTGCTAGGACTAAAGCTTAAAAGGATCTACAGACCTAGGAAAGATAGGAGACTTGGAATCTTGAGATCCTGAACTACATCAAACTTTTTGGCTGATGTTTGTGTTGTGGTGCCCCTAAATCACTGAGGAGCAGGAACCTCCAACTATTTTTGTGGTGAGCTTCAGGACTGTGCCTATAGGAGTAAGATATTATATAAGAAGAATAGGCAGAAACAAAACCAGAAAGATTGCATGCAAAAAAGAATCAATTCCAAAATTAGAAGTAAATCTTGGAAATGAAAATATGACCATCAGAATAAGATGTTCAGTAGGTGAGATAAACTCTAGGTAAGACAGATGATGGGAGAATTAGTTTATTGGAAGTCAATACAGAGGTGGTTATCCAGAATATAGCAAAGAGAAATAAAAAATTAAGAATGTTAAATAAAACAAAGCAGAGAAGAGACATAAAGGATGGATTGAGAAGTTTAACATACATCTAATCAGATTTCCAGGAAAAAGAGAATGGAAGAAGTGGTGGAGGAGCAATAGTTGAAGAGATAATAGTTGATAATTTTCAGTGTTGAGCAAAGACAGGAGTACTCAGATTAAAAAGTACTCTAAGAACTGAGCTACATAAGTAAATATAAACACACATTTAGTCACACCTTCAGTAGAACATCAAGGATTTAAAGAAAATTTTAGACACTATGAGAAAGAGAAGAACTATTAAATTTAGAAGAAGAATAATTAGACTAAAGGAGCATTTCTTATTAGGAAAATTAGGAGGCAGAAAACACTATATTCAAAGTGCTCTGGGAAAATATCTGTCTGTCTATAATTTTATATACAGCTAAAATGTCATTCGAAGTGAAAACAAAACAAGGACATTTCACATGTACCAAGGCTAAGAAAATGTTATACTCATAAAATATTAAAAATTGTGGTTTAGCAAGACAAAAAATGCATCAGAGGAAAGACACAGGTGGAAAGAAACAGTGATTAATACAGAAATTGATAAAAAAATTGGTAAATTTACTTAACTATTGACTAAAACAAAATCTTCATTTGTACGTGTGTATGTTTAAAACAAGTCAAAGTAGAAAACTGGACAACAATTAAATATGGGGATTGTTCAATAGTTGTAGTTACACATGAGCTTGGAATAAAACCAAATGAAACAAAAGCAATATTCATATGTAGGAAACTTATAGTAAAGGCATACAGAAATGTTGAAAGTTGAGAGATGGGAAAAAAGTATGTACTAGAAAAAATACTAACCAAATGAAGTCTTGTGTAACAATATTAATAACAAAGTAGAATTTAAGAAAAAAAGCACTAATAGATGTAATCATGGACATTGCATAATAACCAAAAGAAAAATCCACCAAGAAGTCATCAGAATCATAAATTTGTATTATCTTACAATATAGTCTCATAACATATGAAGCAAAAGCTAACAGAAATATGTGAGAAATTTAATAAATATACAATTGTAGATGTCTACACATTTTATCACACATTTATCTATTGAATATGGAAAATTAGAATAACAAATTTATGCCCTTCAAATGTTTTGAGGTTCACATCAAGCAGTTGTAAAATTACATTCTAGATTTTTAAGGAACTCAACAAATTTCAAGGAGTTAATACCAGAAGATCATGTTTTCCCATCTCAACGGAATTAAATTAGAAATCACATAGGAAAAATAGCAACAATGAAATTCTCTCTTGATAACTCATGTTTCAAAGAGGAAATTTTTTTACGTTAAAATTTATTGGCGTGACAATGGTCAACAAAACTACATAGGTTTTAAGTGTACAAGTCTATAACACATTATCTATATATTGCATTTTGTGTTCACCACCCAGAATCAGTTGTCCTTCCATCATATATTTGACCCCCTTTGCCATCTTCTACCACCCCCCTCCCTTGTTACCCTCTGGTAACCACTAAACTGTTGTCTGTGTCTATGAGTTTTTGTTCCTTTATTTGTTTGTCTTGTTCCTTTGTTGCCTTCAGTTTTATATCTCACATATATGAGTGAAGTCATATGGTTCTTGATTTTTTATGTCTGACTTATTTCACTTAGCATAATAATCTCAAGAGCCATCCATGTTATTGCAAATGGCAGTATTTCCTCTTTTCTTATGGCAGAATAGTATTTCATTGTGTATACATACCACAACTTCTTTATCCAATCATCTATCGAAGGACACTTTGGTTGTTTCCATGTCTTGGCCACCGTAAATAAAGCTGCAGTGAACATTGGAGTACATATATCTTGATGGATAAATGTTTTCAGATTTTTTGGTATATACCCAGGAGAGGGATTGCTGGGTCATATGGTAATTCTCTTCTTAATTTTTTGAGGAACCTCCACACTGCCTTCCATAACGGCTGCACCAATCTGCATTTCCACCAATAGTGTATGAGGGTTCCTTTTTCTCCACAGCACAAAGAGGCAATTTTATGCTGGCAGTAACAACATACATGAAGGACAAGAAAAGTACATGTCACATTTATAAATATCCATTTACCTTATATGGCTATTTCAGAAGTTAATAAAATAGGGAATGCTGCTGAATCCATTTGGAACTCATTGCTAGTAAAAAATGGACAAGGACATAACCAGAAAATAAAATCGTAGAATATAGAAGCATTTTTTCCCCCAAATTGAGTTTAACAGAATCTTTAAGAAGTAATGCATTAAGACTAAGTAAGGTTTGTCTTTAGTATGAAAATAATCGTTAGGAAATCTATTAATGTAATATTCGATTATCAGATAAAAAGAGAGGAGCCATTTAATCTGCTCAATAGATACAGAATTATTAAGTTAGTTCAATATTCATTTATGATAAGAATCCTAAGAAAATTAGGAAAAGAGGAGCTCCTCCTAAACCTCATAAAGACTATCTTTAAACAACTCACAGTAAACCTATTATCTAATGGTAAAACTTTAGAAATGTCTCATCAAAGTTAGGGACAGGGAAGTGACGTTAACTTTCTGGCTTCTGTTAACATTGTGGTGGAGTCATAACCAATGCAATAGAAAAAGAAAAAAATAACTAAAAAGGAAGAAGTAAAACTGTTATTTCTAGGCAACATGATTGCCTAAATTGAAAATTTAAGACAATATGCAGACAATTGAGAGTTAAACAAAATTGTTGAATCAAAGATCAATACAGAAAATCAGTCATATTCCTAAATTCCATCCTTTCCTAAGTTTTCACAGAGCTAAGATATTAAGCTGTAAACTTAAATGGGCACTAGAAGAGACAGTTCTGGAGTAAAGGGCAAAAGTCAAACTGTCAGAAGAAGCCATGTATTGTAGAGATCATATGGCAGTACCACCAATTACAAAGTATAATGGGAAGAAGCTCCCTGTTACAAAAGCAACATCAATGAGTTAAGAATGAATATAAATATATAGGAATAAATAAAAAATGACTTTTACAGAGAATTTTACCAAACATTTAGGACATAAAAGATCCAAGTCAATGTAGCATTATACCATGTTCTGGGATGAGAAGATTGAATATCATAAAGATCTTAATTTATTCTAAGTTAATCTATAAATTCAATGCTATTATGATAAAACTTCCGTCAGGATTTTTGATGGAACTTGACAGTATGATCCTAAAATTTATAGGGAAGAATAAAATCTTACATCTGTCAAAGATGATTTAAAAAGAAGACTAAAGTAGGGAGACATGGCCTATCAGATATCAGGAATTATTATAAGCTATAATAATAAGACAGTGTGTTATTGGCTTAGGGACAGACAGATCAGTGGGATAGAATGGAGAACCAGAATGGACCAACACATATATGGATGCTTGACATTTGACAGAAGTCGTATTTCAAATCACTGGGGAAATATTCAGATAATGGTGCTAGGGCAAGTGGTTATCTATATTGTAAAAAGTAAAATTAAATCTTTATCTTATAATGTATATAAAAAAATGAAAAACAAATCCTGAAAATTTAAAAAAAATATTTGACCGTATCTTTGTAGCTTTGAGGTTTGGAAATCGCTTACATTGGATTCAAAGAGCACAAATCATAAACACTTGGTAATTTAGCATATACTGTATAATGTATGTAAAAAATATACGGACACCTACACAGAGCCATATATGTGTGTGTGTGTGTGTGTGTGTGTGTGTGTGTGTGTGTGTGTATATATATATTTTTTTTAAATTTGCATGTGTGTATACTTCTGAACAATTACATAGACAGCGAATGAATTGAAAAGCTAAGCTGCAGATTGGAAGAAGATATTCGCAATTTATAAAGCTGGTGAAGAATTTGCATCTTTTGAAATAGAGAGGGAGAAGGCCATGACACTCTGCATCAGATTGCTGGGTGTAAATCTTGGCTTCATCACTTACTAACTATGTAACCTTATGCAAGTTATTTAAACTTTTTTAACCTCAATTTCTTCATTTTAAAAACAGGGATAACAATCTCACCTACCTGACAGTGTTGTGGGGTTGTCGTGAGGAGTTAATATGCGTAAAGCCCTAATAATAATTAGGTCTTGCGTTTAGTGAACACCCCCAAAATATTATTTTTTACTAATATTATTCAGAATATATAAAAAATACCCTTTAGGACATAAATCAGTGAGACTAACACACCAGTGGAAAAGTGAACAGTGGAATGAATTAATAATAGAAGAAATCTGTATGGCTGATAAGCATATAAAAAGATGCTCAATGTCCCTGGTTATTTGGAAAATGCAAACTAAAACAATAGTGAGGTATAAGTTTGCACCCATTAGGTTGACAGAAATCCAGAAGCCTGATATCGTAAGCGTGTGTAACCATGTGAACTCTCATATACTGCTGGTGTAAGTGTAAATTTTCAAAATTGGTGTTACCAGTGGAGAGGATGTGATGATATCTAGTAAATCTGAAAATTCATGTACCTTACTACTCAGAGCTTCCATTGCTAAGAATACACTATAGGGAATCTCTTGCCAACGTGTACAAGAACATGCATGTAAGAATGTTTATTAAAGTCTTGCATGTAGCGGTGAAGAAACAGAAACAACCGAAATATACACTGCGAGGAGAATGGATAAATTAATTGTTCTATAGTTATATGATAAAATACAGACTACGTCACTAAAATGAACTATTGCTACATTTATCTCATTATAAATTTCAAAACTTAGAGATGGATTTTAAAAAAGCAGGTTAAAGGTAATACACAGGTTAGATACCCTTTATATAACATTTTAAAACATGTGAAACAATATTATATATTATTTATGGATATATTCATAAGAAGTAGAACTTCTGAGAATGATAAACACCAAATCCAAGATACTGGTTTTCTCTGAGGAGGGCAATAAAGCAATGCATTTGGATATGGGTACACAGGTAGTTTGAAGTGTATCTATTATTGTTTATGACTTTGAAATAAAATGAAAAAATCTGAAACAAATATGACAAAGTATAAATGTTCAAGTTGGGGGATGGGCGCTGTGCCATTTTTCTCTTGTGTTTTCCTGTGTGTTTGAAATATTTCATAAAAATACAAAAAGAAAACCAATATTTGAAATTTACTCAAATGCGTATGTATGCATGTACATTTATTTTTAAAGAGCTTTCTCTCTTAAAAATGGATAGTACATTAACTAACGTCTAAGTGACAGCTCTGTTAGAGCTTGGCTCTTTAAACTGTAACATTAAGTTAAAGTTCACATGTAACTTCACATGACAGAATAAAAGCTAACAACCAAGCTGTTTAAACAGTTTTCCCTTTGAAGTCATCATTTCTTTTAACATAATTAGTGAATCTCACTAATCAGATTGATCAGGAACTCAAGGAAAATGTATTTGGGTGTCAACGATGCCCAGTCCTTAGGAACTGACCCGTAAGCTCCTTACATTGGCTCTCACGGAGATGACTTGAGCAGAGAACTAGGAACTTGCAGTATTTAACATTGCCGTGTTGAAATATGGGAACCGATTCATGAAGAGAGCTCGGGTAAGAGAGAAGGGGCTCAGGGAGCCGGGGAAAGGGTAATGGCCTGGTGCAGTGGCAAAAGTACTGTGCTGGCTTCAGGAGGTACTAGGCCTGGACCCATCTCATTTGTTCCCACTGTGTCTTTATTTCTTCTTGATAAGTGGGGAGTGGGCTGTGGTCTCAATAGTCCATTAAAGCATAAAATGTGCTGTTTTCTGTGCCATTTTGAAAAGGAGACATAATTGGGTACAATTCTATGCCCGCCTCTCTATGCTGACCCCTAATAGTATGTGGAATGCTCAGCGTATTTACTTTCTACTCAAGACTTCAGTCTGCTATTCAGTACACACTCAATCCAGGACATGTATTTGATTCATTAAACTAAATGCATATGACTTATCCTTGGGTGACCTTGGTGTTCTCATAACCTTCCATTTTCCTGTGGGGTGGATAAGAGTTGGTGTGACCTTAAAAAATGGCTGCCAAGTGCACCTGCATCAGCTCTCTAACTACTTGGTTCTTCGTGAGTGAGGATGTAAATTATGTGCATTTTTGAGAACTTGGCTCTATAAATAGACCCCTACCTATCTTACAACCAAAGGTATTTTAAGATAAATGAAATACATCTCTGAAATTGTTAAAGACTCTCCCCTTCTGTAATAAAAACTAAAACTAAAACCCATTTCATCTAATATTAGGGTTACATTAGAAATGGACCAACATGCCTCAAACTATAGCGAGAGATATATTGGTGATGGTGATGATGACCCTTTTGTTCTGAGCTATTAGAAGTAAGTGGAATATAAAGCAATTAAAATAACAGAATTCTGGGAAATGGTGAAATGAGAAATTAAAAGCTATGATTAGTTTTACGTTCTTGTGGAAATCCATTGATCATAATTAGCACAGAAGCTACATTAGAATGAGTGGCTAGATTCTAAAGTACAGGCGTAATATTGTAGGTTATGGATAATGTCTTTTCTTTTTGTTTAATGGACATATGATTGGTTCTCGAATGCTGTTCAGCTGGTAATGGAAATGGGTTTCCCTTAAAAGCCCTTCTTCTAGGCTTTCACAGCACCAAGACTTTACGGTTTTCTTGAGGCATGATGTAGACGCAGTGTACGTGCTGTCAACTTAAACAGGTAGTAGAATAGACTGCTCTGGGGTGAAGGGCAAAGGTCAAACAATCAGAAGTGGCCATCTATTGCAGAGATCATCAAACAGGCGTGCCATCAATGGACTCAGGCGAGAATGTTAGAAATTAATCAGCTCGGGTCTCAGTGTTTAGCCAGGCTGATTATATATGCCCTGGAATGTGAGCGTGTGATGACAGGCCTGAGAAACTAAAGTAATAGGGGTCCATTCCCAACAAAGGCTGGGAAGACAGATCAATTTGCAATATTCTTTTCTGCACCCACGCAACAAAGCAGAAACATGAAAGCAGAACATTAAGGGATGCTCC
The DNA here is from genome assembly GCF_004115265.2 of Rhinolophus ferrumequinum. Taxonomy (NCBI): domain Eukaryota; kingdom Metazoa; phylum Chordata; class Mammalia; order Chiroptera; family Rhinolophidae; genus Rhinolophus; species Rhinolophus ferrumequinum. The sequence continues at coordinate 24,367,711 of NC_046296.1, read as the reverse complement.
CTATGAACCGGACAAATCAATAAACATCAGTGGTAAAGAAAAAAAGTTTCTCATTCTCTTGAGTACCCCGAGGGCTTTTCCATCTCGGGGAACTGATGAGCAGTGGTGGCCTTTGTTATGTTCCTTTCACCTACATGGTGTTATCTCCTGCCTTCTCAAGGTGAACACTGCTAAACATAAGCTGAAGGATGATTTTGGGGGAGTGTTTAAGGAAATGACTGCCTCTTCGTTAGAAAGAGATGTCCGTGCTGCCTGCGAGGCAGATGGACAACTGTGTCTGTGGCCTCAGAGGGAGACATTGAAGGCAGGGTCACAACAGAGTAAGATGGCGGGTTCCCCTGCCCCCCAAACATAGTAAAAGTACCAGGCAAGTGTTTTCTCCTGTCAGGCTTGAATGGCTGCATAATATCGAAGCTCCTCTTTATTTTCCTGGACTTGAGTCAGCGATAGAGAGCTGGAAAAATATCAGACAAAGAGTAGGCAGGAAGCAATTTAGAGATAGAATAGACTTAGGTCTAAGATAGGCCATTAACGGCATGTGCAAATGTGTGCATGCATGTGTGCAAGAAGTGTGTACGTGTGTATGTGAGTGCATGTGTGCATATGTGTTTATATATAGGGATGAGAAGAAATAGGACAAGCAAGAAAGGGACTGTCAGGGTAAGCACTTTTTGAAACTTATGAGACTGTCAGACCAATTCTTTTCTCTTCTAAATCATTTCCCGTAAAACAAGGAGATGATTATCTGACTGCTAGAGGAAAGTGGGGGTATTATATTTCATTTGGGGGGAATGTAGATTTATGGCAGATGGAATGGTTTTTTTTTTTTAAACCAACAACCCAACAATGGCAGAGTTCATAGAGCGAGTTACAGCGCCTGCCTATGTTTTGTGTTTTAAGCTGATGGGATTTACACACATTTGTAGTGGTTTCGGGGGCTGTGCTATTGGAAGGACTCTTGTTCAAGGAGTACAGGGCAGGAGAAAGAAACAGTCTTGTACCTGTTTAACAAAGGTGGTGCTTTTCCAGTATTTGCCCAAGGTATTCTGCAATCAGAGGCATCTGTTCCCTGGGAAAATGGTTAAAATGGATTTTGCAAAGGCAGAGGAGCTTAATTCATTCACCAGTTGTAACAGAGCATCTATTCAGTGTGAAACTGTGTGCCAAACACTGGGGATGAAACTGAACTGGCAGGCTCCTGGCTGCAGGAAACTCAGTCAGTGGTGAAGGTGGATAACTAACCAGATCACTCCATTATACGGTGATACTTTCCAGTGGAGGCACCCACGGGTCTCATGGGAACACAGAAGGGAAAGGACAGCTATCCTGGGAGGTCAGAGGAGTGAGTCACGAAGAAGGGATCAGGAGGGCAGTGGGGGAAGTTCTGGAGAATGAGAAGAACGAGGAGGGCTGGGAGAGTAGTGCATTTAAGGATCTGTGAATGGCTTGGACAGACCAGGCTGCCCTTGCATATTAGAGAGGGCTGGCATGCAGAGAGTGGGTAAGTTCTGCAGCAAGGGAGGTCGGAGTCCAGTTTTGGACATTTTGATCCAGTTGGAAATGTGCCACAATTACTTTGGTTGAGGAAATGAAGCTTTCTGACTAAAAGAAAATGCATTCATCCCTCATCATTTTTAACTAGATGAAAAAAAAAGTACCTTTTAAAGAAACTACCATCCACAAGATGAGAATCATAAAAATGTGACATCTTCTCCAGGTAAATATTCTCCTCTTCCCTCAACAGTTCTTCATATTGAAATAGAGGAGTTTTCAGACCTTTATTTCATCATGTTGGTTTATCCCCTGTGGAGCTAATCTGGTTTATCAGAGTTCCTCTCAAGGCTTGATACAGAAAGCTAGAGCACTCCCAAGGTGGGATCTGATTGTCAGGGAGTGCAGGGGACAAATTCATCCTGAGTTGCTTTATTAGCACAATCTGGATTACTCTCATGTTAACAGCCACATTGCACTGTTTGCTTATCTAAAACCTGCAAGAATGAAAACTTCCAGGTTTTTTTCATGTCAATGACAGGAAACCACTTCTCTGTCTTGCTGTGCAACTAATGTTTTGAACCCCAGTAAGAGCTGAATCCTTAATAAGTCTTAATTTTTATTTTTCTTTTGAATCCTGATTGCATCCACCACAAGTATGATAGACTTTTGTAATCTTACAACAGATAAAATTTTGTAGTCTGGTTTTAAAAGAACACATCTTAAGTATTTTTCAGATTGTAACAATCTTCAAAATGAAAATGTACAGCCGTTGCATAATAGTTCCTTTCATGGTTATGCCATAATATTACTATACATTATGCTGTGGTTGGACAATCAGGTTGTTTTCTGTATTTAACCATTATAAAAATGCTGCAATCGTGATATTTTTGCATATTTTTCATTTCTTGATTTGTATTATTTTTCCATGATAAATTCCTAGTATAAATGATGGGGGTCAAAGTAGTAGGTGAAAGACAAGCAGTGTTTTTATGGTGTTTGAAATACCGTGCTTTCTAAAACCCAATTTTACTCCTCCTAGAAATGTGACAAACCATCCAGGTCTTCAACCTCATTAGCAATGGCAGAGCCAAGAGTAGTTATTGTTTATTGAATCAGCCATTGCAGATTCAAGTCAGTGTGATGTCGTTCGTTTCTCCACTTGGTGCTACATACAGCAGAGCATTTGCGGGCTACGCACAGGCAGGGATCCTGCCCACTGCCATAGTCCCAGCTCCTAATGCACAGTGAAGGCTCAGTAAACATGTGTTGACTAAAATGCCTTCTGAATTCTGTAACATTTTTCTGAAATACCATTCATTAATCTCATTAAATAATAAAGGATTGATGTGGAATAATTTGTTCTTGTGAATCCTTTGGACACCCCCAGTGCTCACCAGTTTCTTTCTTAAGGACTTTCTTACCATCATGTCGTAATGGATTTTATTTTAAAATCACAATGAAATGAAATGATCTACTTACAGACCAACGGATTTACCTAAATTGAAAACAAAAAAGCAATTTCCAATATTGTATACTCTAGATTACAACATACTTTTTTTTTTTAAAAAGAACATGGTTGGGGATTTGCATATTTTTAGCAATTCTGCATAATACTTTTCTACATGCATTAGTCTCTCAAATGTTTACTGAGGGACTAGTATGTACCAGATACTGGGGATATCGTTTAGAGCAAAACAAACACATTGTTTGGCCTCGTGGAGTAGGTAGTCTAGTGGGGAAGACAGACATCAAGCAGTAATTAGAGAATGCTGAATTGTTTTTAAGCACGGAGTGCTAGGGGAGGCTATTACAGGCTGACATAACTAGTCATGGAAGACTTTCTGGAGGAAATAAAGTATACTGAGTCCTAAAGTATGAATAAGAGTTACCTAGTGGTAACTGGGCATGGTAGGGAAAGGGAGCAGTAAGAGGGAAGATCATGTGCAAAGTGTTTTGCTCTGGTGCCAGAGAGAGCATACTGAGAAGAGGAACTCAGAGGAACTGAAAAACCAAATGAAGTCAAGTGTGGGTAGGTCATAAAGAGTGATACAAGTTGAGGCACCATGAAAGGTTTTGGTTTCTACCCAAAGGGCGTTGGGAAGCCACTAAGAGTTTTAAGCAGGAGAGTATGACCTGATCAGCTGGGCCACAAAAAGGGAGCAATCTTGTATGTTTTGATTTACATTGACCATGATTCCCTTTGTGTTGCAAGATGGATAAATGAGTTGAATTCGTTTTGAGTTTATTCTTTCCTTCTTGATATGTTTTTCCTCAAACTCATCCAAGTTTGTCACCAATATAAGGATGCTCGAATCTGGGCTTTGCACTTGGAAGTCCTGAGCTGGTGGCTTCCACCTTCCGCATTTCAGAGATGGAAAACCAGCTTTGGAGGGGGCAGCTGTCTCTCTGTAAAGTTAGCATCTGGACAGCAGCTGGAAAAACAGCCAGTCCAGGCTATCAGCTTTTTTGAAACACACAGCTCTCTTCTGGGGCCTGGGTCCCCTGTTCTAACAAAATTTAGGTATATTTTGTTGGTTTGAAATATATAATTTCATTTACAATGCATGGTTGTACTTCAGTAACCAAAAGAAAAAAAAAATAAAATCTGTTACTAAATGATGTTAAGGTGACCATTCTACTATTGGGCCCTGGAAAGAGATTGCAGCTACAGCGTGTGGTACCAGGGAGGTGTGTGCAAGATGCAAGGTGTGGGGGCGGCGCCTTTCTCTGATTCTCCAGAGACTTCTCCCACTTGCACAGGGTAGTCATATTTACCATCACGCCAACCGGCCTGTCTACAGAGATCACTCTAGAAGCTAGTTGCTTTGTTGAAATCTTTTTCTTGAAATCCTCCTGTCTCTCTCTCTCTGGGTATATTTGTTCACATAATTGCTTTGAATGACTTGGCTGTCTGAGAGTTCCTTGGTACTACCAGAAGCCAGGTGCTTAACTGTGAATTGAGTAATGCCTACTTATGAATTAGAGGACCTACTTGGACCTGAGTACATAGTTTTATACTAACAACAACTAACACAACTGCTATTCCCTTCTATCCCTCTATGAGCTGAGTGTCTATAATGTGCCAGATGCTATGCTAGATACCTTGCATACATTTTTCTCTATAGTCTTTACAATGAGCCTACAAGGTAGGTATTCATATTGTTGTCATCTACTGTATCAGTAGGCTCCCCGCAGGAAACAGATGGCCCACTCAAATGAGGATGATTTGCGAAGAGTTTCATAAAGGGACTATTTACAACAGTGTGGTTAGGGTGAGGGAAATCCCAAGCATGATGTGCCTGGGGCTAGTAACAGTAGCGCTCCTTTGTTACAAGTCTCAGACTGCAGGGTTGGGGAGGGAATGGCTGTGGGGTGGGGAAGGCTGTGTGAGGATACTGTCAACAGGAATTGAGTCTGTTACAGGAGGAGGTTGGTCCATAGCCCATCCTGCAACAGTGGAACAAAGGAGATAAATATTATAAGGTCACACTTTTTTTTGTCCAATATTCCATTTGGAAGCCAGAGGGCAGGGGAGCCTGTTCACATTTCCATGTAGTGCCGGGTGGAGAAGGGTAATGCGGGTGGGTGCAAATGGAGACTATCTAGTACATCTGCCGGACTCCTCGATGCGTTTCGTATGTAGCTGCCTGCTCTCCTTCCCTCCTTCAGTCCTCTCTCCATTATTGGAGATGGTGACTTCAGTGTTCAGGTGTTTCATCCATGGACATTGTGGCTTCTCAGTTGTTTCACCCCTGCACTTCCAAAATCTTTTCCTCCTCCCAGTTTCTTTACCCAGCCTCCTGACCTTATCATGCATCACCTGTGTCCTCCTTCGTTGAGCCCTCCAGGCAGGGGCACATTCCCAGTTCACCGTCCCTTCTTGTTCGCATGTCCGCCCTCCCTGCCTTTACTGGTTAGGATTCCCTGGTTCATGGTGGTCATCATCCCTGACTCCTTTGCCCCTCTCTGACCATGGGGTCCTCCTCTACCTCCTCCATGGTTGTACTTCAGTAACCAAAACTTCTTGGAGAAAACATACAGTTGGGCCAACTGACCTTATATTCAAACAAGACCACAAGTGTCAAACGAGCTTGTACCCATCAGTCATTGCTACTGCATTGCCCTAGGAGGGTAATGCCATCTTTCTCACTGAGTTACTTAACGCCTTCCTTCCTCACATTGCCTATACTCTCTCCTCCTGGTTCACTCCCAATCGAAGACCCTTCCTTGTATTTTACTAAGGAAGCAAAATCAATCAGCTAAGAACTCCCTGACTTCCCACCACCCAAATCTACCTCCCTATCTGTACCTATAGTCATACTTTCCAGCTTCCCTCTTGTTACAGTGAAGTGTTCTGTCCTTATTTAAATCCAGCCCATCCACTTGTGTTCTAGACCCTATCCCCATCCTTTCTCAAGAAGTTTGTTATGTAATTTTCTCCTTTGTTTTCTGTATCACCATTCCTCAAACCACATTATTCCACCTAAACATGCTCTGAGGTTTTCTATCAGAAAGCACACCCATGAGCTCACTCACACCGTGTTCATTTCTCTGCTTCTCTTCACAACAAATGTCTTGATACGGTTGTTTATAGTTTCTGTACTTCCCCACCTCACTTTCCCTTCCAATCTCCTCCCAATTCTGCTCTTACCAAGGTCACCAGTAACCTTTATATTTTTAAATCCAGCAGTCAGCATTTTGTCAGCAGCTTTTGATACAACTGACCACCCTCCTTGAAACAATTTTTCTCATCTTTTACATGATAGGTGCTTTCTAGTTTTGCTCCTACCTCCCTGGAAGCTCAGTCTTAGCCTCCTATGCTGACTCCTTCTCCTCTGCTTTGCCTTCAAAGGATGACATGACCAAGGTCTTTCACTCCTCTCTCTCTAAACTATAGATGGATAATCTCATCATGTATACAGTGGTTATGCTGAAATTTTTATCTCTAGCTCAGATTACTACCTTGAACTTATATATTCAAATGCTCCTTAACCTCTTAGGCATCTGTAAGGCACTGCTGTGAGGTCTCCCAACTCATTTCTTCTTCCTGCAGACACACCTAGACTGCACATTCCAGCCTCCCTTACCAGTAAGTGTGGCTGCGTGACAGATTTCTAGCCCATGGGATGTGAGCAGAAGTGATGTACATCACTTCGAGGTTTGGCCCATTAAAACCTCCCACATGTGATTGTCTATACTCTTTATCTTTGAAATGGATACAGATGAGCACAGTGACTTTTAAAGCCAAATGTCGAAGATGAATGGGCCATAACATGGAAGGAACATGGGTCTCCGAATCACCACTTGGAGGAGAGCTGCCTACCAATCAAGAATAACTGATTTTGGATTTTAACTGAGCAAGAAATAAAATCTTACTGTATTAAGCCATTGGATTTTGGTGTCTGTAAGAGCAGCTAGAATTACCTTAATTAATATAGCATCTTAACCTTAACCTACCCCACACAGAACTTTTGATTCCTTTTTATCCCAAACCTGCTCCAACCTCATTCTTTCCCACCTCAGTAAGTGGGGTCACCATCTACCAGCTGTTCTTACCAGGCAAGTGGTCAGCATGTATTAGGTGCTCATTGGTACTTATTGAATAAATGCTTGTTATTCTTGACTCATTTCCTTCTCTCTCTCCCTGTCACCGCAGCCTGTTTTGTCTTTATCATTGCACTTATAACTATGTAACGTTTCAAATGTGTATTTTATTGTCTTCCTTCTGCCCCCTCAAGGGACTTTGCTTACCTTGTTCAACACTGTATTCTTATCATTAGGAACAGTGTCTGCCATTTAGTACACGCCTCATATGTAGCTCAAAATAATTAAGAAATTTGCCCAATGCTTATACAAGTTCAGACACAATCTTGCCTCTTTGATTTATTCAAGGCTCGTACATGACTTGGTTAGGTTGTTGCCAAGATGAGTGCTATAGATTATTATATATTATTAGTAAAAAACCTTTTTTAATTTTAAAAAAGCAATGTTTTCATTGCAGAAAGCCTAGAAAATACAATCAAAAATAATGAAAAAGTAACTGTAATACCTGTAATAAATACTGTAATAAAGTAACTGAGCTAATCATCATTGATATTTTGGTATGTTTCTTTCTAATTATTTATACGCATATTAAGCAAAAGTGGCATCATTTTCCCACAGTGGAATATTGGCCAAGTCTTCTCAGGTCACATTAGTCTTGTTCAACAAGCATCTTCTTAGAGGGAACTTTAGCCCAGCTTCAACTTTAGTGGTGGGTGTTTCTTCGGAAAGTTTCTTTGGGTCTGCCAAGTGGATATAGCCTCTGGTCATGGTGTCACACCTCTGCAGGCACTGGATAATGTCAGCTTATCACTGCCATTGTCCTGGGGGTGGTGTTGAAAGACAGATAATGCTGTGCTCTCTGTGGTAATTTTTTTTTGTTCTCAAAGCTAAAAAGTGAGACCTATTGCAGAATTCTGCGACCCAGCTGGTTCCGTGGTGACAGGCTAATGTCTCCCAGAGTGACTGTAGCAGCTTGCAGATTGGCAGTAATGAAACTGACCTCCATCACATGTAATAAAAATAGGAATCTTAATAAAAAGCTAAATAAGAGAAGGGCACAGGAAGGGCTGTATCCTTCTTGCCTCAGGTCCTGGCAAATTGTCATGTAGTTACGGATGCCCCCACAGACAAGACGTTCAGTTGTGACTCAGTTACGGTTTAATTTTCTAATGCTGTACATTAAAAGAACAATTATAACTAATACAGAAGACAAGGCCAGAAGACCAGAAAAATGGAAAATCAAACTTAATACACTGGAAGTAAAGAAAACATTTTGGTTTTTTTAATGGTATATCTTAGTAGACTGCAGGGGTGATTGATCGAAAGACATATTTTGACACTGAATTTGGTCAAAGGATCATTAATGAATTTGGTTCATTAATATTTAGAGATTTGGGTGAATCAGCTTTTTAGTTCATGTATTCAAACCCCACAGACAAATGTTACCAATAGACTTCTTCTGTAGTTCCACAAGGGAAGTTTCTACAAGACACGATGTGGTAGACTGAATCATGACCCCCCTAAAGATGTCCACATCCTAATTCTCGGGATCTGTGAGTGTGTTACCTTACATGGCAGAAATGACTTTGTGGGTGTGAACTTGAGATGGGGAGATTACACTGCCTTTTCAAGATGGGCCCAATGAGAAGGAGGCAGAGAGATGATGTATGGATGAAAGCAGAGGTCAGTGAGGAGAGAAAACGCTGTGCTGTATACTGCTGGCTTCGAAGAGGAGGACGGGGTCACAGGCCAAGAAAAGCAGGTGGCCTCTAGAAGCTGGAAAAGGCAAGGAAGCAATTCCTCCTTAACGCCTGGAGAAGGGATGCAGCCATGGGGACACGTTTCAGACCTCTAGAACTGTAAGCTAAATTTGTATGGTTTTTAGCTACTAAATTCACAGTAGTTTTTTATATTTGTCACAGGAAATTAATACACATGTTCCATTTATAATTCAGAGGAGACTTTAGGCTAGGATGACATGATCAACTATTAATAGTAGGTGGCACCTAGGGTTCTGGGTTGAGAATGGTTCTGAGACTGAGTCTGGGTGGTCTCAGTGAAAAATATTACTGTGATCAGTTAGCGATATTGCCTTAGGTGCGGGATGCGTATCTGTGCCTCAGACCTTAATCTTTTTGTGGTGACTGGAATATGGTCTGCAAGCCTACCAAGCACATCTTCCATGCAGCTCTGGAAGATGAGCTTCACACTGAGCACTGACTCAACTGGAGATGGCTCAGATACGGGAGTTTCAGTGAACAGCACAGCGAAGTTTCTTAGGGGAAAGTCATTGGATTTCCTCAAATTTTCCAGTATTTTAGAGCCCTTGGTTCCACTCATGTTTAGTGAGCCCACTGATGTGAAACTTTGGGTCATTTGATGCTCTGTTATTTCATTTTACTGCCAATGGAAAAGCAAACTAAGCAAAAGCTGTTTGGGGATAAAAGATGAGAAATTTTCCATCTTTTTGAAAAATATGGAAATTAGGAAATTTCACTTGTAAAAATAGAGCTACAGAATGCTTAGTAACACCAAGTATGTTTTCTCTTTAATTCTTCTATCATTTATTCTTAACTTTACCACCCCTTTCGCTTGCCCCTTATCGCCTCTGTTCAGGGACGTGGTCCCACAGTAAGGGACCAGCATCTCCCGGGAACAGTCGTAGGATCCTGAGGATGAGTCCTGACTTAAATGTTGAGGACTGTCTTGGTGAGTTAGAACCAAGACCTGTTGTTTGTTATTAACAGCTTGGTTGCTATTATTTGTCCTCTTCTTTTCATGGTGCCACTACTATCTGTGAACTCACAGAGGACACCCTTGGCAGCTGCAGGACACAATTACCACATTCCAGAATATCTTTTAGGCATTTGGATCTATGGCTACCTCTTTGGAATGCTCCCCTGCTAACTAATATGTTACTGGCTTGACACAATTGACAGCCGGCTGTGCCGGTGGCTAAAGGACTGCCTCTGGGGCTGTCTCAAAATGAGGTTAATGAAGGGCTAGATGAGCTCTCTGGGTTTCTTAGACATCATCTACCTGGGAGCGGAATATACGTGGCGCTCTGGTAGGATGACGAGGGGTCTCGCCACACACTCAGATGTACCAAGTGGGCCAATTATTCTTCTAGGTGGACCGTGGGGATTGTTTTGATAATTTTGATTGTAATTAAAACAAAGCAAAGTAAAACAAAGCTAGACAACTCCTGAAACCACATAAGGCCCAGGAAGGAAAGGATTCAGAAGTGAACAAAGCTGCGTCGTCTTCTTCAGTAGACATAGAGGAGGGGGATGTCTTCAGCTTGCTCTCCCGTGTTCCCACACGTCCTTAGCATAAGACACAGGGTAATGGGGTTCAGGCTGAAGCTGCAATCTCAGACTAAAAAGATGCTTCATAGTTAGTCAACTCACTCACATTGCAGATAAGGAAGCGGTGGCTCTACTGAGGAAAGTGTTTTCTCAGGATTCTTAGCTTGTTAGTAAAGGAGTAAAATCCAGAACATATTTGTCCCAAATTCTATCTGGAAAGGAGAAATCCTGAGGGTATGCTGACTTGTTCATTGAGTTGGAAGATTCCCACCCAAATATTGAGCATCTTGTGGGCAGGAATTATGCTTGTTCATGACTACATCCGTAGGACCTGGTACCCAGACAATAGAAGATGCTCTGTGAATGTTGAGTGAACTAATGAACAGATGATTAAATGAATGCTCCACGAAGAGTTCAGGGAGGCAGGAAAGTTGAAAGTTTCATCAACACTCAGAAACCAGGATGGGCTCCCGAAGCATGGGATTGGCTTTATCTTTATTGCCTTGTTTATTTTTCTTAACCTTCATCAATCTTGCAATTATATGGAAGACAGATCTTGGAGCACCATGTCTAAAAATCTGTCTCTATGGAACTGCACTACCCCCATATATTAGCCAGTAGCCACGTGTGGCCATTAAGCACTTGAAATGGGACTTACTTGAACTGTGATATGCTGTTAAGTGTGGAATACACACCCGATTTCAAAGACAGAACAACACTGGAATGTGAAACATCTCCGTAACTTTTAAAACATTGATTATTGTTGAAACGATAATGTTTTAGATAGGCTCAGTTAAATATATTGTTGAAATTAATTTCTCTGTGTTTTAAAAACTTTTTCTAATGTGACTACCAGAAAATTTAAAATTATACAAGTGGCTCATGTTTTGTGGTTTGCTTTCTATTTCTGTTGGACAGCACCACTGTATGGAGTATCCATTTTTCTGTTTGGTGGGCAAGTGAGGTATAAGACTGGATTAAGCATCACTTATTTGTTTGGTGAAGTATCGACCAGTGAATGACTTTTAAGTAAATACCCAAAGGATTACTACTAAGAGTAGCATTTAGTGAAGATGTGCCTTCTTAAGTCAGTCCCGTTAGCAAGTCTGTGTCAGCTGGAGACTGGATCTCAGAGAGGTTAAGTTATGTGGATCAGAATTAGGAGCCAGGATTGTGGGACTCCACAGCCTGTGTTCCATACTTCAGATTTTCAAACATGGTGTTCCAAGATGATGGTGTGTTATGTTTTGGACTGTGGTATGCGACAAACAATTTATTACCCAGGTTACACAAAATCTCAAAGCTTCTCATTGCTTCTTTTTATACATTAGAACTGATTCAAGGGCATCTCTATGGAATTTCTCTTCCTGACTTGCATTCTGACAGGGAATTGGGCACACGTGTAACAGGTTGGTGGAAATCGTCTTGTCCTATGCTATTTTCTCCCTTGGTTATTATGTACTAGGCAAATTAAGCTCCTTTTAATTTTTGAACCCACCAAGTTCTTTCCAACCTCATAGCTTTTGCTAGTGTTCTTTCCTCTCGAACATAATTGGAAGGTAATGCCCTGAATTTTAGCGTTGTTAAGTTCTGTCTCATCCTTCGGTCTCTGCTTAAATGTTTCATTCGTAGAGGTAGTTCAAAAGTTGGTCCTACCTGTTAGTTTCTACTTTAGATCCTTGTTTGGCTTTTCATGTCACTTATTCTAATCAGCAATTCTTTCATTCTTTTATTGTTAATTAATTAATATTAGCTTCATAGGTGGAGTCACCAGTTGCACTTATTCACATCAGCATCCAACTTGGTAGAAAATAGAGGCTCCATTTTTATTTGTTGAATGGTGAATGAATGCAAAAATTGGTGTATCTAAGAAATTATATTTCATCTCTGGAAATGGTCACTGTTTCATACAGGCAGTCGCTGTCACTGGGGAGCAAATCTATTTGTATGATTACATTTCATGTGAAGCCAGTGTGGAGAAGGAACACAGAAGACAATGGTGCAAGTCCTCACCAGTTTGAGGTTACGTCTGTAAAGGAATGGCTGGATTTGGCTTAGTGAAAATGTAGTTTAATGCAGCAGAGTTCATCTCCATGCACAAAGCAAAAGAGCTGCTTAAAAACCCCTGGGTCCACGACTTCTTTAAAGTTAAAAAGGTCCCCAGTGACCAGAATATCTTTGTTCTCCATTCAATACATTAATGATATCATTTTCAGGGATAGTATTAGCTGTCCTTTGCTTAATCTTAACACAATTTACTCTCGATTTCCTCTTGAATGTGGTGCAAGACACTTTCAAAAATGAAAGGGAGAGTTACAGTCAAGATCGTAGCATAGGTAAATGCTGTGCTTGCCTCCTCCTGTGACCTCTTTAAAATTAGAACTAAATTATTGAGCGATCAACCTGGAGAAACATCTGAAGACTAGCTGAACAGAAGTCCTACAACTAAGGATATAAAGAAGAAGCCAACTTTAACTTGGTAGGAGGGACAGAGACACAAAATAGGCTGGCTCCACACCCATGTGTTACAGTCAAGAACTGAGAGGGATATCTTGACTGCAGAGGTCCCCCTGAAAAGTGAGGGGTCTCAGCCCCATGCCAGGCTCCCCAGCTTGGAGCACCAGTGCAAAGAAGAGGAGCCCCCTCAACATCTGGCTGTGAGAATTGGCAGGGATTCTGTCTATCCAGGTGAGACAGAAGGCAGCAGGAAACCCAGGCATCCTCTTAAAGGGTGTGTGCACAGATTCTCTCACTCCTAGGCACTCACCCTGGGCTCCGGTGGAGGGACTGTGGCTCGGGAGGTGCCAGAGACATACAGGGAGAGCCTGAGTTGTGTGGCCTCAAGGTGAGGGCTGGAGGGAAAGCCACCATTGTCCCTGTGTTGAGCCCCTCTTCCATGTAGGCAGTGGGCAGATGCCATCTTTCCTGTGTCTAGCCCTCCCTGCACATGGCCAATTTTGAATTTTCATTGGCTTGGTGAACTCTGCTCACTCCATGGTGACTCCTTGGGATTCCACTCCACCCAACTTGTACAAAGCCAGATGCTTTTTTTTTGCAGCTTCCTGGAAGCTGGTGTTGGCCTGGACTGCCATCTTTCTGCAACTCTCAGTGGTCCATGGGCCCCAGGTGGGTGGCCTTTGGCCCTGTTGTGCTCTGAGACTTTTGTGGAGGGGACTCAGGCTCAGAACTGGGGTCAAATCTCAATTTGCGTTAACCCATTGAACACCATTTGCCTCATGCTACTAATTCCCTGAGACATTGCCTCACCCAATTCCTGTACCACCTGAGGCTCTTTCAGTGGCTGAGACATAGGGGCAGTCAGCAGGTGGCAGCAGGCCTTGGGATACCTGGGCCTTTTAGGTCCAGCAAAGGCAGAGGACAATTACTGATTGCTTTATAGCTCCTACCAGGTAGCCCCAGACCAGTCAGTCACAGGCAGTGGCTGACCTTGGCCTGCACAGGAGGCCCTCCCAAAAGGCCCCAGAACCAGAACACCTGGTGGCCAGCTACAAACCACAAGAGGATACTACTTGGTAGCCCCACAAGTGGCACACCAAAAGAGAGCCTGCTGAGGAGAATCCCACTTTGTTGGGTCAACCCCTGCACTGCAGCTTGTATTCTGTGGTCATGGCCTGTTCTTACAGCCAGTAAGCCTGAGGGTCAATCCCACCCACTCATGTACCAACAGCAATCAGGGCTCAACTACAACAAGAAGGCACACACAGCCTACATACGGCTCCTGAAGCATCTGGCTCAGGTGACCAGGGATATTGCACAACTCAGCCCCACAGGAGACCTACTACATAAGGCTACTCTACTAAGACTGGGAGACGTAGCAGCCCTACCTGATACATAGAAGCAAGCACAGAGAGGCAGCCAAAATGAGGAAACAAACAAACAAAAATGTCCTGAATGAAAGAATAGGAGAAAACTCCAGAAAAACATCTAAACAAAATGGAGGCAAGCAATCTACCAGATACAGAGTTCAAAACACTGGTTACACAGATGCTTGAGGAAGTTAGTAATAACTTCAACAAAGAGATAGTAAACATAAAAAAGGACATAGAAATCAGAGAAAAGAACCAGTCAGAAATGAAGACCACATTAACTGAAATGAAGAATAAACTGGAAGGAATCAGTAGCAGATTAGATGAAGCAGAGGATTGAATCAGTGATTTAGAAGACAAAGTAACAGAAAACACTTAGAACAGCAAAAAGAAAAAAGATTTAAAAAATGAGGATAGTTTAAAGGACCTCTGGGACAACATCAAGTCTATCAGCATTTGCATCATAGGGGTACCAGAAGGAGAAGAGAGAGAACAAGGGATTGAGAACCTATTCAAAGAAATAATGACTGAAAACTCCCCTAACCTTGCAAAGGAAATAGACATACAAGCCCTGGGTGTTCAGAGAGTTCCAAACAAGATGAACCCAAACAAATCAACACCAAGACACATCATAATTAAAATGTGAAAGGTTAAAGACAGAGAATCTGAAAAGCAGCAAGAGAAAGACAGTTACCTACAAGGCAACTTCCATAAGACAGTCAGCTGATTTCTCAACAGAAACTTTGCAGGCCAGAAGGGGTTGACAGGAACTATTCAACGTGATGAAAAGCAAGGACCTAAAACCAAGACTACTCTACCCAAAAGGGCTATTATTTAGAATTGAAGGAGAGATAAAAAGCTTCCCAGACAAAAAGGAGTTCATTACCACCAAACCAGCATTACATGGAATGTTAAAGGGAATTATTTAAGAAGAAGAAGTATGGGGAGGGGGTGGTGGAAGAACATAAATATGAATACTAAAATGGCAGTAACTATGTACCTATCAATAATCATTTTAAATGTAAATTGTTAAATACTCCAATCAAAAGACATGTGGTAGCTGAATGGATAATAAAAGAAGGCCCATACACATGCTGTCTACAAGAGACCTACTTCAGATTGAAAGATATACAGAGACTGAAAGTGAAGGGGTGGAAAAACATATTTCATGCAAATGGAAATTTAAAAAAAACTGGGGTAGCAGTACTTATGTCAGACATAATAGACTTTGAAACAAAAGCTATAAGAGACAAAGAAGGACATTTCATAATGATGAAGGGATCAATCCAACAAGAGGATACAACCCCTGTAAACAATTATACATCCAACATAGACACATTTAAATACATAACGCAAATATTAACCAACATAAATGGAGAGATTGACAGAAATACAGTCATAGTAGGGGACTTGAACACCCTGTTGACATCAATGAACAGATCTTCCAGACAACATCAACAAGGAAACAGTGGCCTTAAATGACACACTAGACTAGATGGATTTAATTGATATTTTTAGAACATTTCACCCTAAAACAACAGAATATACATTCTTTTCAAGTGAACATGGAAAATTTTCCAAGATAGACCACATGTTAGACCACAAAACAAGTCTCAATAAATTTGAGAAGATTTAAATTGTAGCAAGCATTTTCTCTGACCACATGGTATGAAACTAGAAATTAATTGCAAGAAAAAAACTGAAAAACACACAAACACATGGAGGCTGAATAACATGCTCCTGAACAATGAATGGGTTAACAGTGACTTCAAGGAAGAAATCAAAGGTACCTCGAGACAAATGAAAACAAAAATACAATGACCCCAAATCTATGGGACACAATGAAAGCAGTCCTAAGAGGGAAATTCACAGCAATACACGCCTACCTCAAGAAATAAGAAAAATATCAAATAAACAATCTAATTCTACACCTAAAGGAACTAGAAAAAGAACAGCAAACAAAACCCAAAGTGAGTAGAAGGAGGGAAATAATACAGATCAGAGTAGAAATAAATAGAGTCTGAAAAAAATGCTAAAGATCAATGAAACCAACAGCTAGTTTTTTGAAAAGACAAACAAAACTGATAAACCTGTAACAAGACTCGTTAAGAAAAAGAAGTGAGAGGCCCAAATAAAATCAGAAATGAAAGAGGAAAAGTAACAGCTGATGCCACAGAAATACTATGAGCAATTATATGCCAAAAATTTTGACATTCTGGAAGAAATAGATAAATTCCGAGAAATATATAATCTTCAAAGACTGAATCAAGAAGAAACAGAAAATTTGAATAGACTGATTACTACAAATGAAATCCTATCAGTAATGAAAAAAACTCACAAACAAAAGTCCTGGACCAGGTGGCTTCACAGGTGAATTTTATCGAACTTTCAGAGAATGTTCACCTATCCTTCCCAAACTATTCCAAAAAATTCAAGAGGATGGAAAGCTCCTAACCTCATTTTACAAGGCCACCATTATCCTGTTTCCAAAGCCAGACAAAGACATTACAAAAAAATAAATAAATAAAATAAATTACAGGCTGATATCTCTGATGAACATAAATGTAAAAATCTTCAACAAAATATTAGCAAACCGAATTCAGTAATACATTAAAAAGATCATACACCACGATCAAATAGGATTTATTTCTGGGATCCAAGTTTGATTCACTCTTTGCAGATCAATTAATGTGATACACCATAGAAACAAAATGAGGGATAAAAATTATATGATCATATAAATAGATTCAGAAAGTGTTTTACAAAATCCAACTTCCATTTATGATAAAAACTCTCAGCAAAGTGAGAATAGAGGGAATATACCTCAACATAATAAAGGCCATATACGACAAACTCACAGTTAACATCATACTCAATGGTGAAAAGCTAAAATCATTTTCCTTAAGGTCAGGGACAAGACATGGGTGTCCAATTTCATCATCTTTATTCAACATAATATTGGAAGTCATAGCCAGAGCAGTCAGACAAGAAAAACTAAAGGTTTCCAAATGGAAATGACGAAGTAAAACTGTCATTATTTGCAAGTGACATGATACTATATATAGAGAACCCTAAAGATTACACACACACACACACACACACACACACACACACACCAAAAACCTTTAGAATTGATAAATGAATTCAGTAAAGTAGCAGGATACAAAATTAATACTCAGAAATTGGTTGCATTTTTATACACCAATAACAAATTATCAAAAAGAGAAATTAAGAAAATAATCCCATTTCCAATTGCATCAAAAAAAATATGTAGAAATATATTTAATCAAGGAGGTAAAAGACCTATACTTGGAAAACTGTAAGACACTGAAGAAAGAAACTGAAGAAGATACAAATAAATGGAAGCACATACCATGTTCATGGATAGAGAGAGAATTAACATCGTTAAAATGTCCATTCTACTCAAAGCAATCTATAGATTTAATGAAATTCCTATCAAAATTACCAATGGCATTTTTCACAGAACTCAAATAATTCTAAAGTTTATATGAAACCATAAAAGAGCCCAAATAAGCCTCAGCAATTTTGAGAAAGAAGAACGAAGTTGGATGTATCACAATACCTGATATCAAACTTTACAAACTATAATGCTATAATAATCTAAATAGCATGATACTGGTATAAAAACAGACATGTAGATCAATGGGACAGAATAGAGAGCCCAGAAATAAACCCAAGCCTGTTTGGTCATTTAATCTATAGCAATGGAGGCAAAGATATACAATGGGGTAAAGACAGTTTATTCAATAAATGCTGCTGGGAAAACTGGATAAATGCAAAAACATGAAACTAGATCACCTTCTTACACCATATACAATAATAAACTCAAAATGGATTAAAGACTTAAATGTAAGCCCCCAAACCATAAAACTTCTTGAAGAAAACATAGGCAGTAAACTCTCTGACATTACTCTCAGTAATATTTTTTTCTGATATGTAGCCTCGGGCAAGGGAAACAGAAAAAAAAAATAAACAAATGGAACTACATCAAACTACAGAGTTTTTACACAGCAAAGGAAACCATAAACAGAAAGGAAAGATAACCCACTGAATGGAAGAAGATATTTGCCAGTGATATATCTAATAAAGGATTAGTATCCAGAATTTATGAAGAACTCATGCAACTTAACACCAGAAAACCAAATTAAAAAATGGGCAGAGGATCTGAATAGACATATCTCCAAAGAAGACATTCCGATGGCCAATAGACATATGAAAAGATGTTCAAAGGCACTAATCATCAGAGAAATGCAAAATTAAACCACAACGAGATATTGCCTCACACCTGTCAGAATGGCGGTCATCAATAAATCAACAAACAAGTGTTGGCGAGGATGTGGAGAAAGGTAATTCTCACGCACTGTTGGTGGAATTGCAAATTGGTGCAGCCACTATGGAAAACAGTATGGAGGTTTTTCAAAAAATTGAAAATAGAACTATGTTATGACCGACCCAGCAATTCCATGTCTGGGTATCGATCTGAGGAAATGGAAAACACTAATCAAAAAGATGTGTGCACTCCTATGTTTATTGCAGCATTATTTACAATAGCCAATATATGGAAGCGATATAAGTGCCCATCAATAGATGACTGGATAAAGAAGATGTGGTACATATAGACAATGGAATATTACTCAGCCATATAAAGAATGAAATCTTGCCATTTGCAACAACACAGATGGACCTAGAAGGTATTATGCTAAGTGAAATAAGTCTGACAGAGAAAGAGAAATACCACATGATGTCACTTATGTATGGAATCTAAAGCAAAATAAATGAACAGACAAAACAGAAACAGACTCATAGATGCAGGGAACAAGCTGATGGTTGCCAGATGGGAGGGGGGTTGAGGGACCAGATGGGAGGGTGAAAAAGGTGAAGGGATTAAGAAGTACAAATTGGTAGTTACGAAATAGTCATGGGGATGTAAAGTAAAGCATAGGGCATATAGCCAGTAATCTTGCAACAACTATGTATATTGCCAGGTGGGTACTAGACTAATTGGGGGGATCACTGCATAAATTGTATAAATGTCTAACCGCTATGCTATACACCTGAAACTAATATTAAAATAATATTGAATGTCAACTGTAATTGAAAAATTAAAAAATGGTTGGGGAATGGTGAAGGGGAATAAGATTCAAACTTTTAGGTATGAAACAAATAAGTCATGGGGATGTAATGTACAACATGGGGAATATAGTCAATATTGTGGTGTCAGTACGGTGTCAGATGGACTTATGGTGACACTTGTGGTGCTGGACTTACAGTGATCACTTCTTTAGGTATATAAATGTTGAATAAGTATAGTGTACAGCCAAAACTAATATAGTATGTTAGCTATATTTTAATAAACATATTTTTTGAAAGAGCAAAAATAAGTTGAAAGGGAATGGGATGAGTTTTGTCTTGAGAATTGTATCTGAGAATTTCTTAATATACTTTGAGGTGAGGGGAACCACCTAAAGTTTCGGAAAATCAGTATTGGGGAACAACAGAGTAGGGTGGGGAATGTTTTTGGGTAATATGGGGGTGATGCTGGGTATTACCGTATAGACTTGTTTTTACAGGTTGTAGCTTTTTGGGAAAAAAAATAGATGGACCCTTTGCCTGGGTTCCTGCCTGGGTTCAGGGAGGTTCCAGGTTCCAGGTGGGATTTGGTAACCATGGGCGACAGAGCAGGCTTAACATGTTCAGCTCTGGGTTGCTGGGCTGGCTGCCATGCGCATTTGCCTCCTGTTGACATCACACATGTGGACTTCACATGCCTCTTTCCTGCTGCTCCTGGCTGGGAGGAGGGCTAAGGGCAGCTGCTTCCAGAAGCGGCAGCTGTGGAGCCAAGCTTTTGTCACTACCCTTCTCTTCACGTGGAAGCAGCTTCTGTTAAAGTCAGACCAGAGGTGAGATAGACCAGGCCTCTCGGTGCTTTCTCAGGGGGCACCAGCTCTTTTTAACCCAGACTGGTCAAAAATTAATATCCCATCATTCTAGCTTGCTAGAACATCGAATGCGAGGTCAATGTGAACCCAATAGTTTTAAATTGCTTACACTAAAGATGCTGTGAGTTTTGCATGTATGTGTAGGAAAAAAAAAAAAGTGAAGAGATGAAGCTATAGATCCCTGGGCCAGTTGTCAAAGAGAAAAAGCCTTGATGGCAGCGACAGGAGCTAAGCCCATCCTTTTCTGTTCTTTTAAAGTGGAGGTGGGTTTGAGCAGAGAAAATCCTATTGTGCTGAATGATTCCGTCGGGAGAGAGGTGGAGACTTTGGAATATAAATGAATGGAATATAGTGAGCTGGAGAATAAAGGTTCTCCCTTATCCGTGTATTATGGGCTTCATGTGTAATGAGCATGCGTGTTTCCAGATTAACCCCGGCCTGCCAGGGCTTGTTGAACAATATTATTATTAACAACATCTTTGATCCCAGCATGTGTTTACCATACCTGTCTGGGGGGCATTTGTTCTGATTGGCGTTCTGTTGAGCATGTGAGGAAATCTCAGGAGCAAAGCAGGCAGGCTTTTAGTCCACAGAGATCTGGGATTTCCTTGGTGGAGGGGAGACACGCTAGGGAAACTTTGGGTGTGAAGGAGTAAAAGGCTGCAGAGGAATGGATAATTCTTAAGATTATTTTGGGTCCATGTTTAGTGCTCAGTTTTGGGAAAAAAAAGCAACTAATTTTGGAAATTGAATCTGAAGAGAAACTAGATAATATAAATGTGGAGAGAAGAAAGAGGATAGACACAAGAGATAGACACAAGAGGACATTTTTGAGACGGAGAAAGAGAGAGGTTTGGTAGGAAGAGCATTAGTGGACAGGAAGGTTATGTGGTGGAAGGAGAAGGAGTGTGACTATAAATTTGCCGGTGCTCTGTCCCCTCTCCCTGACCTGCTTCCTTTCCTAGTGGCTTATGTAGAAAGAAGTGGGACAGTGGGAAAAGTGTCCAAGGCATCAAGGACCGTTCTTCCTCTTCTCTTCGTCCTCTCCTTTCTCCTCCTTTCTTCCCCTTTTTTTGCTTCCTTTGTCATCTGTTCCTTCCTTTCCTTCACAGTTCATACATTTTGGGGAAGTTGAACCTGAGTACTGGAACTCTTGCCTTTTTGGTGTCTGGCAAGTCTTTTAATGCCCCTGCTTCTGAGATCCTTCATCTGTACGGTGGAAATGAAATGAATCACTGGTACATGTGAAACATTGCCCTACAGACCATGCACGCCAGTGGAAGGTAGCTGAGTGTACAAATTATTTGTGTTGTTAAACAAGGTGTATGTGTGAATACTCTGAGAAACAGAACTACAAGAAATTAAAGGTATTGTAAAATGTGTAATAAAATAGCAAAAGTTCAGTGATAGTTCTCTTTCTTTCCTGGTCACTTCATGGTACCACGTGACTAACATGTTGGAAGTGGAGCAGTCGGGATGGGTTGAGGTCTGATTCCTTTTCTGAGATGCAGGGCTCAGGGTAGGGTTTTTCTCTCAGAAAGGAGGCTAAATATATTTATTCTGGGTAACATAAACAAAAACCTTACATGTAATTACTCAACATCGGTCTACTTCAGAAATAATAACCCCCAACGTACTCTTTGAAGAGTCATCTCTCCTTCTCGTTTTTCCCATGGAGGGTCTTGACATCTGGTTATAAAAGATATAAAGGAGGATGAGTTGAATAAACCAAGTGACCAATCTACCCACCAGCTAACCAAAATAAAGGAATATGGAGATTTCCAGTACAGTTTGAAACGTGTCTAGTGTTAGATGAATTGTGACCTGTTCCACTAATACAGTCTCACTCTCTTCATGGTTGGGAGGTATGCCCTACCGTCTACCCGGGGCACTGCAGACGTTCCAGGTGGTGGAGAGGTTGACAAGATCTCCCCATGCATTTAGACAAGGGCAGGGTGTCCCTTTGCTCACTGGAGCAGATGGCTTTGTACAAGCTCTTTAGGACAGCCCATGCCCTGGTTTCCAGCTCAGATCACTGAACTGGAAACGAGCCTGTCCACAGAGACACTCACCTTCGACAGGAGTCAGCTGTCTTTTTGCCTTTTACATTTCTCCTCTTTTCTGATGTTTGCCCTTGAAATGAGGCTTCTGAGTGGCCTGGTAGTTGAAGCAGATGGACTGGTGGTTGTCTGGACTCTCCAAGCGGTAGGCCTTCTGCTTTTCTTTTTGGCGAACAGCTTTATCTGTAAAATGACTGTCAACGTATACCCTGGCTGTTTGCATGACAATGTGAAGTAAAGATGGGAGAGGCTGGGAGACTGTCTGCCTGGCAGTTGCACTTCTGTGTATGATTTTAGCCAAGAAGTTTTAAAATCTCTCAGACGTTTCAACATTTCAGACCGTGGGAAACCATATTTACAAACATCTTTTCATAGCTAAGGAGACTTTCTATGTGAGAGCGCTCAGTGACAAGGAAGCGTTGCTCAGTTTGAGCATGGAGATGCTTCACTGATAAGAAAAAGCTGTTGGGAGTCTTGCTTTTTCTCCTCCCTCTTTCTCTCCCTCCCTCCTTCCCACCTGCAGGCCCTGACTGCAAATCCCCTTGTAATTATCCCCATCACCGAAGCCTGGAAGGCTCACCTTCCACAACAGGGCATATTAGAGGGGCTAAATGTCTCTCGCCGCACAGGGAGAAATATTCCTTTGTTTGGAGAGGAAGTTTGCTCATCCAAAGATTATGTTCTCCTGTGATTGTGCCATGATCGGAAGGGAGAGAGATTTTCATGTTCCCTGTGACTGACTGTTGTGGAAAACATTCTAATATCAGGGTTTAGGTTGGCGAGGTAGATGTCGCAGAAGATTTTGAGGTGGTCTCTTTGCCATTGAAAGGTGGTATAGCCATTTTCCGGGATTAGAGAGGAGGGGGGAGGAAAAGGAGCTGCACAGGGGGTGCTGTCCTGTTATGTGTGATTCTTCTAGTCCTTGGAAATCCTCCTCTGGCTCAGTGGGACGTGTGACCTAGGCAAACCAGTCCCAGGAGAGACAAGTGGCACTAATAAATTAGTTTGTTCCCAGTTCAGTGTCCCATGTGGACACTGCTGACCTTTAGACCTACCAGTTAGGGGCATTAGAATTAGGGTAGAAATACCTGTTGGTTCTTCTTGCTTGGGTGTTTGTGCTTTTAACCAGAGGCTTTTAAAATACAACAAAATGATTAGTGGGAAAGGACTAAATGTACACTTTGGTATAGATTAAACACAATGTATACATAAGTAACTTAATAATAAATAAATCATTGGCAAATCATAAGTTATAGCTATAGTGTATTTTGGTTGTCAATTACTAAACCCACCTCATTGGACTTTGGGTAAGATGCTAGCCAGGAGTGGTTGGGGCTGGTCTACCTTGATAGGCAGTCCCGTGTCCAGGGCTTTGCTCCTGGGTCCTGCGCAGACCTCAGGTCTGATGATCAGGCCCAGGAATGCTAAATACATCCTCAGCCAGGGCAGACAGAACGCATTGATCTTGCCCAATATTTAAGGAAGCGTGGTCTCAGGTTGGGTCCACTTTTTAGGCAGTGCAGGATTCCTGGGTCTTGTGAGGGTCTCGAGTCAGACCCAGGAATGATAAATGCACAGCAAGTATGTCTCTTCTACCTGCCCAGCTACGGTTTATGTAGCTCATTGACCATGGCCTACTTGGCCTTGAGCCCCAATGCTGCCGCTGTTCCCAGGTAGCGTCCAGCATTGGCCTGGGAGATGCAGCCCACTGGTAATCCATGACCCACCATGTCCTGATGCTGGAATTGATGTCCTCATTTCAGAGCTTCTTAGAAAT
The DNA here is from genome assembly GCF_004115265.2 of Rhinolophus ferrumequinum. Lineage (NCBI taxonomy): Eukaryota > Metazoa > Chordata > Mammalia > Chiroptera > Rhinolophidae > Rhinolophus > Rhinolophus ferrumequinum. The sequence goes on along the minus strand of NC_046296.1, from coordinate 24,343,741 downwards.
CCTTTTCTCAATGCTTGGAGTTCAATTCTTAAAGTTAAGGCTCTGGCTAGTCCACATAGGGTTGGTGCACTTTCTGTTCCTTATTGCTGTTCCACAAGTTCACATGATACGAATGAGCATCAGCATGGAAGAGTGAAAAAAGAATGGTGTCGTCTGTTCTGAGCTTAGATCCTGGCTGTTCCACCTACTAGTTGTGTGACCTTCAGCCATGACCTCTTTGAGCAGTGGGCTCGTTTGTGTAAAGTGGAGGTAACAAGATTTAACTCGCAAGGTTATTGTGAGGATAGGAGGTCATACACATAAATAGCCTAGCATATTTTCTGATATGTTTTACGCACTAATAAATGGTGGCCATACTAACACAGGTAAAGGAAACTAGTGCAGTGCTTGTCATGTAGTGGACAGTCCTTCACTAAATGCCACTTCTTCTTTATCCTGTTTATTTAGCAGGGTCATCCCTGACAAGTGGCTCATCCATTTGGTTTACTGCTGTGTCTTCAGAAGATGGCTCCATATCCATAGTTGTCACTCAGTAGATACGTGTTGAAACACTAAATGAGCTTCATTTATTTTTCTTAACAAAATAATAATCTGCAAGAGACATGTGATACAGTTCCCCTGTCCAGTGTCCCCTCCAAGGCTTGCCAGATGGCTGTGTGAAAATGCTGTCTATTAGGCACTGTCGCGAGGGGAGGGGTTAATAGGCTTCTGGGGCTTTACGTCAGGGATGAGAGTCTCTTTCGCGTTGGAGGCTGCCTGGGAAGCTTTCTTCACCTCCCCAGTGGGGCTGTTGGGTAGGTCTCACTTCACAGTTCTGACTGCAAAGAAGCGGTCTGACCCAGGGTTGGCTTTGGCAGGGTTTTCCTGTTGAACCACCGTGGGCAGACATCGTAATGCTGTGATGTCCAGTAAGGTGGCCACATGAAGCCACTGACCACTTGGAATGGGGCTTGTCCAAACTGGGGTGTTCTGAACATGCTTTTGAAGACTTTATATGAAAAAAGGATGGAACTATTTCGTTAACAATTTTGAATATTGATTACTTGTTGAAATCATGGTTATATTGGGTTAAGTAATGTCTGTTATTAAAACCAGTTTTCCCTTTCCTTTGTACTTTTTAAAACGTGGCCACTAGGAAATTTAAAATGATATATGTGGCTCACACATGTGCTTGCGTTGCATTTCCCTTGGCCAGCGCTGCTAGAAAGCGTACACTTTCAGGGCAGGACAGAGGAAGGAACAATGAGCCAGTGTCCAGAGCTCATCTCAGACCTGCTTCTGCACTTATTCAATATGTGACCTTGAATGAGCTATCTAACCATTCTGCACCTTAGATCTTTATGAAGAAGTCTCTTCAGAGGCTTTGATAGTTCAGAAGAAAAAAACAGCGTGAGGGAACTGGACAATTACAATATGCTAATTGTCCTGTTTTCATTCCTAAAGCCACTTTGGGAGGCAGCCACACCCTCCTGATTATGAGAAGAATACACAGAGGGTTCACTCTCGATGGAAGAACATAGAATTCAAAAAGCAAGGCAGGAAGTTCTGTTTTCTGTGGCTAACAGGACAATAATTAAGACTTTCTTAGTCAAGCTGAAATTCCCTTCAAAACTCTGATTCTTATGTAACAGACTGACAAACTGTATGATTCTCACCCTTAACTCCTCTGCCCTTCCTTATGCTAGACTCAGAAAAATAACAGGTCAGTATTTGGACACAGTGGGTGCACAATAAAATTTAATGTAATGGCCTATCGACATGGGAAATGCAGACGTTTCTCTCTATCAGAGACTCTGGGTAACTTACTCTTTCACAGTCTCTGCTGGGAAGAAATCAGAACTCTGATGATGTTGTTTATCTAATTTAGACTGTGTCTATTTAATTTAGATTGTGTCTTTCTAATTTATATTATGACCCTCTCGATTGAAATTGAGTCTCCCTTAATGTTCTAGATGGTGTCTAGTATGTTTTCTATGCTCAGATAATTTGAACAATAAGAAACATCTTAGATGCTTGATGTCTATTTTGTTAATGTCTTCTTTGGAGGAAAATCTCTGTCTGAAATTTTGGACTTTTAAGTTACGTCTGTATGTATCCCAAACATTTTAGGAAAAAGTGGAAAATTCACGGACCCACTATTTAAATATCTAGATGATTGGTGGAATATTTTCATTTAAAAATCCAGCTATTTGATATTATATAGACATGATTTTATGCTATGATATTCCTTTCCCTTACCTATATACATACAGAGTGGCTGCATTGAGCATATGTGTCTTCTGGTAGGTAAAACTTCCAGGTGCCTAGAGTTGCATGCGTTCCCATCCCCTGTGAGTGTCCAGAAAGACCTTCAGGTTGCATTTCGATGCATTATTTAATTCCTCTTTTTCCTTTCCTGTAGTGGGATGTGAAAGAACAGGTGTGGGCTTTGGAGTCTACCAGGGTTAGAATCTGTGCTCTGCTGCATAACTTGGTGGGTAGGGCAAATAATCTAATCTCTTTGGGCCTCAGTTGCCTTACCCTGCTTTAGGGTAAATTATATCTAGCTTGCTTACCTAGTTGTTTAAGGATTAGCTAGCCTCCATATGCTGCTTAGAACTTAGTAAAAGACTTTTTCATAAAAAGCTAAGTTCAGGGGTGCATTTGAGTTTTTGCACATTCACAGATTATGTTTGTTTCCTCGAAGGATAAATATTTTGCTGTTAATTTTTAATATCTCTACAAAATATATATTTACTTATGCCTTTATGATTTTTGGTGCTTGCTTTGCAAATGGGGGAAACAGAGTCACTTGGAGACAGTCAGAGAGCCCAATTGCTCTCTGTTCAGGCCGCCATATCCTTATGAGTAACAAAAGCATAAAAATGCTGACCTTTGTTTGTTGGTGAAGAATCCACTCAACACCATTTACTGTAATATCCCCCGATAGCACAGGAGACCCAATGCCCAAATCAATCCTTCAACAATGAATAAGCACCAGTGTGTGCCAGGCATTGAGAAGGGTTCAAAGAAGATCAAGAGAGTCGCTGTCCCCAACGAATTTGACATCTAATGGGCGAGTCAGGACACATAAATACAAATGAAAACAGCAACAAGGCCAAAGCACATCAACATGTATTTGTTGGATCCCTGCTATGTGCAAAGGCGTATGTTAATGCCTGTGATTGGCAGAGCAATAAAGGATACAAGATTCAGAGAAGGAGGGGTTTGTTGAGTCCTGACGGAGTCAGGAAAGTTTTCTTTGGGATAATCTAAGGCTGTGGTTCTCAATGCTTACTGGGCCTCACCTCCTGAGTTTGATTCAGCAGATCTGGTGTGGGACCTGAGATGCTGCATTTCTAACAGGCTCTTGGGTGATGCTGATGCTGAAGGGACGAGCTGGATGCAGCTCTGGGAGGAGTATTGAGGAGGCAGATCCCAGTTTGGCCTGTGTATTTCTGGCCTTTGCCTCCCACATGCCCTTTACCCGGGGTGCCCCTGCATTGTGGTTGGCCAGTGTCATGTGGTTTCACCAAATGGTGAAGCAGTATGTTGCATCTGCTCTTAATGCAGAAGGAGAAAATTCCCACCTTTGCTATAATGGCCTTCCTTGTAACCCTGCCTTCTGTTTCTCAAAATGCTTGCATTTGAGCACTACCCCTGCTTCTCCACCCTCCTTCTGTCCATCCCCTTTCCCTGCAACTCTTATTTTTGCAGCGGTGAAATTGCTGAGCTTCCCATTTGGAATAACTTTAAAAAGGCATAAAAACAAATAATCTCAATTACTGGTGTTTACCTACGTAGAACCCAGTATCCTGTTGCTTTGTTGACAGCAGGCCCCAGCCAAATGTTGGGTTTGTGGGGCTGGTAGAGTTAAAAAGAGGACCTGGTTGAGTTGCCTCACCATGGGAGGAGAGAGGCACGCACAATCAGGTATTTAACACTCCTCAGCAATTATGGGAGTTTTTATTCTCTCCCTGGCAGGGAACATAGCCCTTTACCGCAGTGTTTCAAGTTTGCCTCCAATGCTATCTGATGAAAGTGCTTTTATCCCCTGAAGATACAGTACAAAATACAAATCATCATTGGTTTTATCTCAGCTGGAGCTGCTGCTTCTCCAAATACGTTTACTCTGTGCAACTGCCCATCAGACTCATTTTTCATCCTTCCTCCCGCTCCTTTACGATGGCTGGGTTTAAGGCCTTTCTTCTGTTCTTTGTTCGTCTAGCTCAGCGAAGTAAACAGCAGGATTGATCTTACACTGCATTTTGGTATTGTTCCAAGTGCTCGTCAATAGACACGGCTGGGGATGCACTGACTGGAAAGGAAGGGCAGATGGAAATGCACTTCTTGTGCTTTGTGCCTTTTAGTGTGCAGCCGAATGTCCCTAATCTGAGGGCTGCCACACTGGCTGCCGATCGACATGCAAATTCACCACCAAATGATGAGTCCCATATCACTTCTAAGGGAAGTCTTTAAAGGTATCAGGGAGGGAAAAAACAGAGACGATCATAAAAAGGGGCTTTTCTTCACTACCTCGTATGCCCAGGTCATTATAGTGCAAGAGCAAGAGGGATAAATAAGTTGCTATGTTGTGTTTCTTTTTGCATTGCATCTGTTCACTGATACACGAATTGAAATGCCCTGCAAGGCAATTTAAGTTAGTGGTGACTTAAAATCAGTAGTCGTGGCCTTAACGTGAGAAAAAGTATTACAAAGGATTGTTGGCTTTTTGTGTTTACGTGTCTCTCTCTCTCTCTCTCTCTCTCTCTCTCTCTCTCTCTCTCTCTCTCTCTCTCTCTCTCTCCCCCTCCCCCCTCTCTCTCTCCCCCTTTTTTTTTCATTTGCTTTGTAATTTTTCCTCAATTATTTGGAAAAAAATCCTAAATGGGCCATTTTTTTTTTCTTTAAAGGGAACTGACAGTCTTTTGACTTGTAACTTTTTCTTGAAAGTTGTGTGGCTAGGTTGAATTAGAGGCTGACAGGTGCTGCTTTGATGGGTTATCCTGTTATTAAAGGAAGATGATAAAAGTTGGTTGGATTTGGTTGAACCTTTGGATTTGTTTCATTGAAGGCCCATCTGTTATTATTATGTTTTGAGGTATTTTTGAGCACTGACAATTTGGAGGGAGAGTTTATGGAAATTATCTTGTTTTAAATATGCCTTAACAGCAGGACACATCCTACTGCTTATCAGATGGTTGGCATAGAGACAGTCTGACCTTACAATGATTGTTATATGGACACCATCTCTTCTTTGTAAGAGATTCTCAGTTTTTTAGAGCAGTTGTAGACAATCCTATATCCTGCCTGGAAAAGCAAATGAAAAAAAGGGGGGAGGGAGAGAGAGAGAGAGAGGGAGAGAGAGAGAGAGAGAGAGAGAGAGAGAGAGAGAGAGAGAGAGAGAGAGATAGTATAGTTTCTCCTTGATTTCCATTAACATGTATAATATCATTAGAGTTACTTCTTCTGTGCAGCTTTCCCTCAACACCTACCTGTCCCTTCCCAACAGCGTCTCACCTAATCCCGCCTTCTCCATGACACTGGCCATTCCCTCCTTTGTTCTGGACATGTGTTAAGTACATGTTTTGTCATAAGCATGTTGTCTGTTTTTGGTCCTCCAGGTTTGTAGATTGTGTTTTTTACTACACTTGTAAAAATATTACAATTAACAAGAACCTGTGGATTTCTCGAGCAGTTTGTAGATTGTGCCTTTTACTACTCTTATAAAAATACTGTAATTAACAAGAATCTGTAGATATCTCCTGTTTGGAACTATATAGGTGCTTAACTGTCCACTGTAGCTTAGCAATACTCCTCTCTCTCTCCAATTGAGTGTGTAATGTACATTGCTACCAGGCACTTGTGCAAATTTTAATAGTGCAGTGTTCGTGAACAGGTGTATGTTTAAATATAATGAAGATAACCAATAAGACATCAGCAAGGGAAAAAATCCTACATAATACTTAACATACCACAAAGATGTTAAAATATGTAACAAAGTGTAAAAGGGTAGAATATAAAATCAAAATCAAATAAATTGCACATATAAAAGAAATGTAAGTGGCTTATGGTTTTTTTAAAACGATAAACTAATTTCTTTTGCATCCTCAGTGAATCCATGCAGCTGAGTGAAAACGAAAGGGCAAAACCATGACAAAGGTCCTATAATATTAAGTTGGTGTACAAGTAATTGTGCTTTAAAAGGTGAAAAATAATTGCAAAAATCGCAATTACTTTTGCAGCAACCTAATATCAACCTTGATAAGGCAATGCTGGTTTAGATCCATTGGCAGTGAGCAAAAAGAATGCATCTGGATTGCTCTCTGATGGACAAGGAAAATGTTTCTTTGACACTCTTAGAACAGAAGGTATCCTTGATTTACCTTTTACTGGTTCAACAGTATTAAATAGGGGTTGAAGATTAAAATCAGGCATTTGAGACCCTTATTAGCAGTGATATAGTGGGTGGATGGCAGGTCCCATCTGCAATAATGAGAGGTTACCTAGCAAAAGTAAGATCACCCTGGCACATTTTGTCTACTGTGGGCTGATCTCTTTAAGAAAAGTGGATGGTTGTGTGCAAATCAGTTTACTTATGTAAATGAGTTCACATTCAGTTTAAACATCAGTTTACATTAAAAGCATTTAAACCATATTTCAGCCAGTTACTTTTAAATTCATATTTTGAGTTATATGTGATCTTCCTCCCCCAATTTTCTCAAATGTTACAGCTCTCTGGGAAGTAACTGTTTATGTGTTTGCCTGTGTGCTTCTGAAGGAAAGAAATCCTTTTTTATTTAACTTTGTTTTGCTAGTCTATGGCACAGAGCAAGTGCTCATAAATGTTTATTGAATGGATATTTGAATGAATAAATAAACAGATGAATTAAGGTCTCTTAACTTCAATGACCTTGGCCAAAGGTATTTATCATAGAGCTAGAAAACAGATAAAAAATTCAGCACTCTGCCCCTAACTTATCCTGAAAAATTGCAGGTATCTGGGGGGAGTCGGATTGTTTTGGGATTGATTGTTCACCCTTAGTCTGCTGTCTCTGGGAACTGCTAGCACTCTTAGTCTTTGTGGAAAGGAGGTAGGAATTAGGATATTGAGAGCCCAAGTTGGTTGATAGCAGGACAAAACACAATGGCATTCCTTGGGAGTAACTGACTCAGGTTAATAGAGAAGAGTAGAATGAAGGCCCACGTGAATCTGCTGATGGGGTCCCGAGAACCACCCTTAATCTAAAACCACTCACTGTGCCCAGCTCTTCTTCCACCTCCCACTTCTACTGACTTTCCTGCCCTCAGATTTCAGATCTCTTAATTTAATACTTCTTGCAATAAAACTTCATTTAGATTTCTAAATGAAGCATCTGGGCAATCTCAGTAATTAAATCTGGAAACCCTCTATTCCTTCGGTTCCCCCCTGGAACGGCTATGTTCAGGGAAAAGCAGTCCGTGTTGCCCTGAGTTGCTCTCTGCGGCTTTCCTCCACATCGAAGGGAAAATGGTTTTTGTGAAACCACAGCTTAGAAAATAACTCCTCTTATGTTTTAGGAAACAAGATGGTAGGAGCATATCAGTTAAGAAGCTCAAGCATTACATTTTAGGGCTGAAAAGCAGCAGAAGGGTTGTTTGTTTATTAGAATCTCTAAAAGCTCACATCCTGGCTCCTGGAATGGTAGCTTTTCTCATTCAGTGCTGCTGAATGACTTGATTCCTCTGGTCCAGAAAGTACTATGTCAGTGACCACATAGCATGACCACATCAAGTCATGTGTGGAAACTAGGAGTACGTGGCCATGTCCAAGGGAGAAAATAGCCAGATGATTAATGCAAAGTCCAGACTTGGGCAAAATATTTCTTCTGTTGACAGTGCTACTTCCACAAACCTGACTAAGAACATACTCATTTGGGTTATTTTGCCGGCTTCAGTGGCCCCCATATTACTATTGCTTCTATGTTGCTTACGGTTCAGAGTAAGCTGCTGTATCACAGAGATGCCTAAGTATAGTGGATTAACTGTGATAGAAATTTATTTTTCTCTAATGCCGTCAGTAGTCAGAGATCCAGGACTCGGTAGGATGCCTTTGTCATCCTCAATCTGTGGTTGCCATCTCTGGGTCCAAAGCTTGTGCCGTTTCCATCCAGTAGGAAGGGGTCGGGTGAGAGGATAAAGAAGAGCGCATGGCCGTTTTACTTACAGGCACACCCTGGAATGAGGATATATCACTTCTGCTCACCTGTCATTAGCAGGGCATAGTCAGCATGGCCACACTCAGCTGCAAGAATGTCTGGGAAATGTACTATTTTGTTGGATGGCCAGGAACTCAGCTAAAACTCCGGAGTTTTATTATTAAATAAAAAATGGGAAAATGGATGTTGACAGATAATTAGCAGTGTCTGTCACATTTCTTAAAACCACTCTAACCCCATAACCTACATACTCCAAATCCATTCTGCAGGGAGACGTAAACCCTTTCTTAGAAGGGCAAAGGAGAACTGAGCGCGAGATAGGACTAATCAGTAGACATCTGTAGAAATCAGTAGAAGGACAATTCAGAGTACAGTTGTGTTGGTTGTGAGTGGTCTCTCCACCTTTTTATGTATCAATCGACCAGTCATGGACCTAGGTGAGCATCCGGGCTGCCACCAGCTGATAGATGAGCAGGTACTGACTTCTCAGAAGTCATCAGCCCACCTCTGCTGAATCCTAACTTAAGATTTATTCTGTGCTTCCAACTATACAGACTTATATTGTAAGAATAATTTCGAAAACAAGGGTAGAAAAATCCTATTTTACTAAATCATCTGCCACTGTCCTCACACTCAATAAGCAAGAGGAGAGAGAACAAGAAAATGGAAATTGTTCATATGTCTTTATATGTCATAAGATTTAGGCCTAAAATAGAGTTGTTGGTTTACACATAAAATGATTATGTATGGCATATATTGGATGTAAAGGATCTATAAATATCTGGAAATTTGGGATGGAATAATCCCCTCACTGTTGATAAAATTACCTTAGCTTCTTCAGAAAAATCTTTATTTAAAATTTACACCTTTAAAAGGACCTGCTTTTTCATTCTTCCAAAATTCCTAGTATTTTATCTACATAGCACATGTCATTTTCGTCTTAAATTATAATTTGTCTTCTTTAAATGTATCTTATTTCTTTGTTTGACTAAATCTCCTCGAGGAGAGTATCCACTTATAATTCTTCTCTGTGCCCCTCAGCAATCAAACACTGTCCCTTCAGTACAGCAGGTACACAATAAATGCTTATTGGATGGATGAATGAAATAAGCAATCGGAGATTTAGGTTCCGTTCAGGTTGCTGCTCAAATATCACCACCTCAGGGAGGTCTTTTCTGACCACCCCATTTAGAATAGCATGTGGATGCCCTTACCCTTGGCTAATTTTCTTCGCAGTACTTATTACTCTCCTGCACAACTTCATTTATGAGTTTAACTCTTAGTGTCTGTCTTCTGCTTTGAAGACTATTCTCCATGAGGTCAAGGAGTTTCTCTCTTTTGTTGTTCACTGCTGTATTCTTAGCCTTTAGAACAGTGACTGGCTCAATAAAAACATATTGAGAAAGTTAATGAGTGATAATGATATAAGGACAAATTCATTCATCAAAATAACTTCGGACGGTTTCCTATATGTATTTAAAAAAAGACTGACCAGCAATTTGGGGTGGGGCTCGAGACACCAAAAAGTCTTCTCAAATAGTTGAACTGCCTTCTAAACAGTGTAGTGCTGTTCATTGAAGGGTTCATTATTTTCTGATAACAGAATGAGTTGGATAACACAAGTTCAGGGATATAAGTTAGGGCATAGTAAAGTGGGAGAGGAACTTAAAGCTCTTGAGAGTAATCTGGAAGGAGAAAGGACTAAGTAGGAAGGTTGGCCACTGGGTCAGAGAAGAGGAAAGAGAGAAAGCCTGTTATGATATAACTGGTGAGACATTTGGGGAAAATAAAATGCCTAATATAAATTTTAATAGAATGCTATGTGCAACCTATATAGCACTCTGAAGTCTCCCTGATCTTCAGGAAAACAACAACAACGACGAAGACAAACCTGCAAACATCCCCAATGCTTGGAATTACTGTATTTTTATTGGAAACTGTTAAGAGGGCTATGTCTAACTTCTGGATTTGTGTGGATCTGAGGTAGTTAGTACCCCTGGCTCTGGGAATGGGGAGATGTCTGACAGTCGTCTAGGTTACATGAAACATACCCTAAAGGGAGACATTCAATTGTATGGGTGTTTTGCTTCCCCTGTTATACTGAATTTCTTAGAGTCAGGTCATGTATCTCCAACTTTCTTTGAGGATCCCACAAAGGAGTAAGGAATCTGTGAATAATGATCACTTAGTGACTGCTAACTGTATCAGTCAGCTACTGCTGCATAACAAACAACCACTAAATCTGGTATTTACAGTAAGCATTAATCTCTCACATATCTGCATATTGACTTGAAAGACACTGATCTGGGCTGAGTTTGAATGGGTGACTCTGCTTCCAGTTGTAGGTGCAGCTGGGCTTGGGTCTGCACTGTGTCATGGACTCTGGTCTGTTCTATGTGGACTTGTTTGATGATTCAGGCTCAAGGGATAGCATCTACACGAAGGGAAATTCTTTTAATTGTGATGGTAGAGTCACAAGAAAACAAGCAGAATATGTCTATTAAAGATTAGACGAGGAACTGGCAAGCTCTCAATTTTGCCCATGTTTCATTGGATAATGTACCACAAGCTAAGCTCCAAGTCAAGTGGTGGTCTCTGCTTGGTGTAGGATGCACACCAAAGGTTGTGGATACAAGAAGGGTGACAGATCAGCTCAGCAACTCAATCTACCACATCAGTGGACTTCCTGACCAATCGTACAGGATGCTGAGAAGCTGGGCCAGACTGTGAGTTCATTCCCAGCAGATGTCGGTGTGGCTGGGACTTAAGGGCCTTTGAGAGAGTTCTTTTATTTTTTCTCTTTGTAAAAGGGCCCATTAAAGTTAAAAACCTATTTTTGTAATAGAATGCACACAACAGTACACATATTGACGTATGTTTTTAGTCAATATCAAGATTTATTGTCCCCAGAGTTAAATAAATCGTGATATTGACCCCATCAGAAGCCAATATCTGCCTAATGCATTTTTTTAAAAAGTATTTTGTATTCATTTATATTAATAGGACACAAGCAATCACTCACAGTGTTACTTTCTTTTCCCTTTCTTGCTCTTTCTCCTTTGTTATTTTCTCATCTGTTTTAGTAATTAGTGCAGGGTTAAGGTGGAAGTTACTGAAATAGTGTGCAGTGCAGCAAAGATAGCCTACAGTGGACACTGCCCTCTTGTAGAAAGAGGGGGATTTATTTCCATAGAGAACTATGCCTTCTCTGATTGCAGATGGCAGAAATGAATTCTGTTTTCTTCAGCAGTTGCATTTCCCTGGGTTCCTCTACTCTGTGATGTTCCTATACACAATTCCTTTGGGTCAGTGGTGGAAATGGGGGTGAAAGGGGTAAGGCAGGAAGGATGATAAGTCAGGGCTCTTCAGTTGTCTTTGAATTGTTTTCTCTGGCTTTCTTTCTGTGCTGCTTTATTCTTGATTTCTTCTTCTTTCTACTTTGGTAGCTGGCATTTACATTTTCTGGAGGAGTGGAAAAAAATATTTCTTTAATACTGAATTCCATTTATCTCCATAAATTGGTTAGGGTATATGATCTAAAGGACTCAGCTGTTTTTAAAATAGGTTTATTCCTTTCCTTGAAGATTATTTCCACACAGTATAGACGAGTTAGAAGGAGACTCATTTTGTAGACCTCAGTGAGAGCTCCGCATTTGCAGGGTATCATCTCAGAAGTGGAGTTTTTGAACAAAGAAATTAAATTTATATGTATCACCTAAATTATTTTGAATTCATGGTTCAGCAAAGAGTTCAGGTCCTAATCAAATATGTAGTTTGCATGTGAGCTACTCCCCTTCTCAATAATAACATGGCACTTCTGTTTACATTGCTGACTAGATTGGGGAGGGGAGCAGCTTTGTGGGACTTTAGCCTGGTTGTTTGCCGTTGGGTCTGTGTTAAATGTGCAGTTTTACCACAATTAAGAATTTTCCAGAGAGGTAATTGAGAGAAAAGTTTTTTAAGCGGTTCTCACCCCTTAGAAATAACTGGACCCCCTCACTCCAAGAATCTTTCAAAACAAATGGATTCTACAGTCTCCCTCTTTTTTCCCCCATCTTTTAAAATTCTGCCATTGGACAAGGTCCCACCCTGCCCTGCCTCCTTCATGCACCATCCCCAGTTCTTCCTGCCCTGCTCCTCCCTCCTTATTCTGACCCCTACAAAGTGTATGGTCTGTCTCCTCATCAGTGCTCGACTTAGTTCAGGTTGGTTTTATTTTCCTGTTTTTGGTGTCAACTTTATCTCCCTACCAGAATGTAAACTACAGGAGACCAAACAGAGTTCTTCACTTCTTTAAAAATGGAACCTGGGAAATGATGATGAGGATGGTTGCAGCAAACATTTATTATTGCTCCTTACTTACTGGGGACTGTTCTAAATACTTTAAACCGATTAAGTCATTTAATCTTTACAATAACCATAACAGTTAGATTCAGTTATTACCCTGGTCTTACACAGGAAGAAATTAGGCACAGAGAAAGTAAGCAGCTTGCTAAGGCCAGAGGTAGACCAGCATTCAAAACCAGGTTATTGGACTCTGACGCTCATGCTCTTAACGACAGTGTCAGTCTCTTTGATGATAATTAGAATAGGCCATGGGTTTCTTGGAGGAGACCAAGATGGTGCACTTCTTGTCCATTTGAGGGATGGGATAGGATACAGGATAGAGTTGGGCGGGCAGAAAAGAGCAAGACCTAAGTGTGTTTTGTAAGATTTCCTCTACTGCTATCCTCGCCTGACTTCCTTACGGAGTTCAGAGGTGATGGCTCAGGAATTTCAGAAGCTGTAAAGCAGGGCGGTATGAACAGGTTTTCACTCCAGATAGCTGCTGCAGTAGGAAGCCCTGTGCAAGAGAATGCTGCATCCCTCTTCCTGCTCTGGCACTTCCTGTCTCACAAGGCAGAATGTCTTGTCAAAGAGGACGTAGCCCTGCCCATCTGGCATCAGCTCTGTGTCCATGTGCGGGAGACTGTATCGTAACGTGCACCATCTTGAACCCTGTCTGGGCTGGGAATGGCCACTCTCCTTACAGAAGAATGGGGCGCTCTGTGTACCACTTAATGCGCACCAGGCGGCTTTCAACCTGTATCGCATTTCCACATAGATCTATGCCATAACAGCTCCATTTGCTTTTTTTCTTTCATAAAATTAAGATAATGCCATTTGGCCATGCATATCGTTGTCGTTGGGCCTGAGCACACATCTATTTGGTGTTCTAGTGGCTAACATCCTAGAAAAGACTCATTTCATTGGTTAACCTATGAAGATAAGGGGCTGGGGCAGGGCAGGGGAGAAAAGAGGTAGAAACACATGTGGGCCACAGTAATCCCTTGGCCCCTTGGCATGTTCTGAAAAGTGCTGCTCTCCCCTTCTCTCAACAACCCTCCCTTTCATCCTGTCCCCTGCCCTGTTTTTCCCCTGCCCCTCCCCTCCTCTCTTTTCCTCCTTGTTCCAGTAGTTCTGCACACCAAGTTGGGACAGTTGAGTGTCCTACGTCTACAGATAAATCAGCTGGTTCATGTTCACATCTGTCAAGCAGATGTTTCCCTGTCTGTTAGTTCCATAATGAATAGGCTAGGAAGATTGGCTTAGGGGTGTTCTTGACATCCCTCACCCCAAAGGGCAAATTATTCATTGTGCAAAACACCACCAAATCTCGATGATCACCTTGATCTTCGGTGATTCTGAGCTGTAATTATGGAAGTAAATGGTGGGAGGAGTGGAAATGTGCTCTGTTCAGCCACTGGTCTTTGGTTTAAATTTAACTTTGGGTGAAATGGTAGCACTTGATTGTAACGTGTTTGGTGTCGTTTCCTGGTTGGTGGTGATGGTGTGGAGGTGTTGGTGAGATGTGGCTGGGCAAACACTGCCCCTCAGGCAGTGGTTTAAAATGGAACAACTTCATGTCCCCTTGTTTGAATGGCTTCCCCTACTTTTCTGTTCTCATTTAGTTTAAATTTCTAGGCTTTGGTTGAGGCTTTTGAAAACTCTTCCCCCTCTCCCCCCGCCCCCGCAACTTCTTTAGGAGTGAAATCTTTTTCTTGTCACTCATTTCTAGTGATCTCATTTTACCTCCTAAAGAATGGTAAATATTACTGAGATACACATTGGCTTCAGAATTCAGGTTTTAAGGTTAACGCCAGTACAAAATTATCATCCTAGGGTGCTTCTTTGCAGCAATGTAACCATAAAATGTCTTTTATGGTGAGATTCGACAGAGGAAAAGCAGATTGCCTGGAGAAGGCTGGGAAAATCAGTAATGGAGTGTGTACCAGCAATGTCCCATAGCTCCCTGGAATTACCCAGGGTGGGGGCACACAGGTACGTTTCACTGTTTTACTAAGTAAACTTTGAGGGGTGGAGGCAGGTGGGTGGCCTGAGACATTTCAGATGAAACCTGTATGGATGAGATCAACACAGCAGAGATGGAAGATTGAATCTTACTTGAACTAGTGCTATTTTCTCTCCTCTCAGAGGCTGTTTCTATGTAAAGCTATTAATAAATAAGAGCTTACTGAGCTTTACTGTGTGTGGTAAGCATTTTGTTGGGTCAGGTGGGAGACACAGAACAAATATTAGAATGAACTACATAAAATTGCTTCTACTGGACCATTTTTACTTACAAAAATGTCAGTGTTACGTAATTCATCCTAAAAGAACTTCTACTTATTCAACAGACATTTATTCAATAAAACAAGGTATGCAAACTGCCTCGCACACTGCCTGCACATAGCCTAGCCTAGCACTGCCTGGTACATAGTTATCACTCAATAAATGGTAGCTATTTTGATCAATATGTTGCTGCCATGGCCAGTGATTGTAGGTTGGAAGTATGTAATAACCATTCAGTCAGTGTTAATCAAGGGCCTAAATGCCATCCTCTGTTTAGATTGACAGGTCAAGTGATCTAAGAACTCATTTTTGTCCACCACCCTCCCTGAGGTGGTCCAGTGACTTGTAGGAGGGAACCAAATCTCTGGGTTGTCTTCGAAGTGTGGATGGTCTCTGCTCCAACACATTTCAGTAGAACAGGCAGTACTGCATGTCTGACCTCCGGGATAAACTCGAATGTTTTTTTAGGTCTGCTTATAATCAACCTTCTGAGGAGTATTAACCTTGTCCCTCATTTGTGCAATCTTCATTTTAGTCTGAGTTTTAATCTATAAATGTTTTCGTATAAACTGTAACATTGAGAATTACAAACCAAATTTGATGGGATGACAAATCGCAGTTTTGCATGATTATATCTGATATAACAGCTGGAAAAAGAAAGCCAGAAACACGAGAGAGGCCAATGAAAAGCTTTCTTTGGCATGAAGAAGCATATTGTCATAATGTTCCCCCCAAATTGAATTGCCTTGAAAAAAAAAAAAAAGAACCGTAGGAATATTTGAAGAAACGCAAATATTTTTTGAAAAGTTAAAATAAGCGCTTTTTGTGAGAGAATGTTTTCAGTACCATCAGTTTTCGGCCTTCAGAGTTTTTCAGAGAGTAGTTCATTCACTGAGGGGGCAAAAAAACTTTCAGGGTTCTAAGAAGCAATTTCCAAAAACACTCCATAGACTTTCCACTCTTTTCATTGGCATTTTTCTGTTCAAAATCAAACTCAGAAGCAAGGGGATTTATGAATTACCTGATACACAAAATGATAAATCAGAGCACTGTCAGTCAATATCCTCTCTGTGTTTTCAACCCCCCAGCAAAAACGAGAAGGGGTTCTCAAGGGGTGCCCTTTTGGACTCATGACAGGGTGGTGGTTATAATGGTAGTGATGAGTGCTCACGTCCATTGCAGCCATCAGTTGTGGTCCAGGGTGTCTTTAAGAGGGTGATTTTTGAGCAGAGCCTGGATGAGGGGTCTTTGAACCTGAGAAATAAATGAGCTACTGTATATTTGAGGGACAAAAATAGCCAGAGTGGCTAGAGCTTAGGGAGCAAGGAGGGAGGGGAAGTGTTAGGAGATGAAGTGAGGAAGCAGAAGGGAGGTGGGGCTATGTCTTCTAGGATCTCTTAGAAAGGGAAAGGGTGGATGCCTTATCCTGGCCCCTGCCACTAACTGCGTGACCTTTGTATGTACAACAGGGGAGGATATGACAGTACTACCTTGTATAGTTCCCCACTCCTAGCTTTATTGAGCTATGGCTGATAAATAAAAATGGTATATATTTAGGTTGTACAACGTGATTTTTTTTTTAAGGTATACAATGTGGTAATTTAATATACATACACATTGTGAAGCAATGACCACAGTCAAGCTAGTTACTACATCCAGCACCTCACATAGTTACCATATTTTTTTGTGCGTGTAGCGAGAATACTTACAATCTACGCTTAGCATATTTTTTTATTAAGACTTTTATTTAAAAATATAGGTAATATATGCGTACAATATTATATTAATTTCAGGGATACACCATAGTTATTTAACGTTTATGTACCTAAAGAAGTGATCACCATAATAAGTCCGGAAACCATCTGACACTGTACCACGCTATCACAATATTATTGACTTATATTCCCTATGCTGTACATTTTATCCCTATGACTTATTTGTGTTCTACCTGGAAATTTGGACATTCCCCTTCCCTCCTTTTTAAAATTTTCAGTTGACATTCAATATTATTTTATATTAATCTCAGGTGTACAGCACAGTGGTTAGACATTTATATAATTTAAGAAATGATCCCCCTGTCTAGTCTAGTACCCACCTAGCACTGTACATAGTTATTACCATATCATTGACTATATTCCTTATGCTTTACTTTACATCCCCATGACTACTTTGTAAGTACCAATTTGTACTTCTTAATCCCTTCACCTTTTTCATGCTGCCCCAACCCACTCCCATGTATCACCCCAAAAATCTAGTACCCATCTGATACCATACATAGTTATTACAATATTATTGACAATGTATCCCCACATCCCCATAACTACTTTGTAACAACCAATTTGTATTTCTTAATCTGTTCCCCTGTATAAGTTACTGGTTGCCTTTCTCTTGCAGCTCATAGGATTTTCTCTTTGTCTTTAACCTATGCCATTCTAATTTTAATGTGTCTTGGTTTGGGCTTCTTCGGGTTCATCCTGTTTGGGACTCTCTGTGCTTCCTAGGCTTGTATGTCTATTTCCTTCACCAGGTTGGGAAAGTTTTTAGTCATTATTTCTTCAAATAGGTTCTCAATCTCTTGCTTTTTCTTTTTTCCTTCTGGTATCCCTATGATGCGAATGTTGTTATGCTTAATATTGTCCCAGGGGTCTCTTAAACTCTCCTCATTATTTTTGGATTTGTTTTTCTTTTTGCTGTTCCAACTGAGTGTTTTCTGCTGCCTTGTCTTCCAAATTACTGATTTGATCCTCTGCTTCATCTAGTCTGTTGGTGATTCCTTCTAGAGTATTCTTTATTTCAGTTACTGTATTCTTCGCTCTGACTGGTTCTATTTTATGGTTTCTATGTTCTTTTTTATGCTTGCTGCCTCTTTGTTAAAGTTCTTACTAAGTCCTTTGAGCATCCTTATAACCATTGTTTTGAATTCTGTTTCTGGTAGGTTGCTTACCTCCATTTTGTTTAATTCTTTTTCTGGATTTTTCTCTTGTTTTTTCATTTGGAAACATTTCTTTGTTCCTCATTTTGGCTTTCTCTCTGTGTTTGTTTCTATGTATTAGGTAGATCTGCTATGTCTCCCAGTCTTGGCTGGATGGCCTTATGTAATAGGTGTCCTGTGGGGCTCAGTGGCACAGTCTCTGCGGTCACCTGCTCTGAGTGCACCAGGAGTATCCCTTGTGTGGGTTATGTGTGCCCTCCTATTGTAGTTGAGCCTTGATTGCTATTGGTACATCAGTGGGTGGGGTTGACCTTTAAGCTGACCGGCTGTGGGGTTTGACCACATCCACAGGTTATGGGTTCCTGTTTGGGGACTTACCCCACTGAGTGGGCTCTGATGCCTGTTGAGACTACACTTTGTGTGTGCTGCTTGTGGGGCTAACTGGGCAGTGTTTTGCTGTGGTCTGAAGCCAACCTCCAAGTATGTTGGTTCTGGGGCCTGTTGGGAGGAACTCTGATGCACGCCCAGGGCACCCACTGCCTGTTTGGGGACTACCTGATAGGAGCTACAAAGCAATTTGAGGTTGTTCACTGCCTGTGCTAAACCAGGAGGTGCTTGGGAGAGGCCATGCTATGAACTGAGGACGTGTGTCACCACTACCCGGCCTGGGGTAGTTCCGCAAAAAGTCAGGACACCCCGAGGCCTGCTACCACCTGCTGGCTGCCTTAAGTTTCAGCTAGTGATAGAGCCTTGCATGGTATGCAAGTTGGGTGAGGCAGTGTCTCAGGGAGTCACTAGAGTGGGAGGAGTTGTGGTCACCAGGTTAGTGTAAATTCTGGTTTGGTACCAGTGCTGAGCCTGGAGCTACTCAGCAAAAGTCTCAGACTACACTGAAGCCAGTTGCCACCCACCAGGGACCTGCCTGAGTCTGATAATTTTCCAAGGAAAATGCAATGTGGGAGGGGCTGGCTGCTCATGAAGAAAGTGCCTCCAGTGTTGCGGGAGTTGGGTAGGGCATGTTCCCAGTGAGTTAGCTGGGTGGAGCAGTGGAGCTCACCAGGCCAATCAGATTCAGATTTGGCTGTGCTGGGGGTGGGCTCAACACAGGGAAGATGGCGCCCACCTGCTGGCTGCAGGGGAGAAGGACCCCACACAGGGAAAATGCCAACTGTCCTCTAGTCCTCCTCCCATAGCCACATACCTCAGTATGTCCCCCCCATTCCCGTATGTCTCTGATTCCTTCCAAGTTACCGTCCCTCTGCTGGAGCCCAAAGTGAGTGCCTGTGAGTGAGTGAGTCTGTGTGCAAGCCATTTAAGAGGATGTCTGGGTTTTTCATAGCTTTCTGTTCTACCAGGATGTTTGGAATTCCCACTGTTTTTCATAGCCAGATGTTGTGGGGGCTCCTCTCCCTGGCACCAGTTCTCCAGACTGGGGAACGTGTTGTGGGGGTCTGGGGTCCCTCACTCCTCCCAGGGGAACCTCCGTGGCCAAGATATCCCTCCTGATTCTTAACTGCCACAGGGAGGTTTGGGGCCTGTTTCTCATATCTGCCCCTCCTACCAGTCTTGTCACGGCTTCTTCTTTAGATTTTTAGTTATAGGACTTCTGTTCAGCTGGACTTCAGATGGTTCTCCAATTTAGTTGTAATTTTCTATAATTTAGTTGTAATTTTAATGTGTTCATGGAAGGATGCAGGCATAGTGTTTATCTCCTCCACCATCTTGGATCCTAGTCTTAGCATATTTTAAGTATACGATATAGTATTATTAGCTATAACCATCATGCTGTACATTAGATCCAGAACTTATTCATCTTCTAATTTGAAGTTTGTGCCTTTTGACCAATATCTTTTCATTTCCGTCACCCCTCTGACTGTTGCCAACTACCATTCTACATTCTGGTTCTATGAGTTTGACTTTTTTAGATTCCACATTTAAATGTGATTGTACAGTATTTGTCTTTTTGTGTCTGGCCTATTTTACTTATCATAATGCACTCCTGTTTCATCCATGTTGTAGCAAATTGCAGGATTTTCTTTTTTCTCATGGCTGAACACCATTCCATTTATATACACACACACACCACATTTTCTTTATCCGTTCATCTATCAATGGACACTGGACAGTTGCTTTTGGTTAAATAATTTAAGATGTGCAAAGTGCTTAGACCTATGCTCCTTATATACAGTAAGTGCTCAATAAATTATAGGTAGTATTATTGCTATTAATATCGTTGGAAAGGGTAGAAGGATTTTAGCAGATGTGACATGATCTGATTTGCACTTCAGAAAATGTCACTTTGGTTGCTAGGTGGGGGCTGTAGGGAGATGAGAGGGGAGACAGGAGACCAGTTAGGAGGCCGTTGTCATAACCAGCTGAGAGATAGCGATGAAATGGACAGGAAAGTAGGAGGAAGGGAGAGATTGTCAGATTGAGATATTTATTGGAGGTATAACCAGCAGATCCTGCTGGTGGATTGGACGTGGGGTGTGAGGATGTGGGGTGTGAGGGAAACAAAATTCAAGATAGTGCTTCACCTTTAAAGCCTTGCAAGTGACTGGATGTTGGTGGAATTTACTAGCCAGGGAACACTTCAAGCAGGAAGTAGTGAAATTACCCTATTCCATACCAAAACCAAAATATCTGGTTGGTTTTGCCAAAGACAGTTAGTTTAGGGGAAAGAAAACAGACCGATGTGTTTGGAGCATCTGCTCTGTTCCTGATGCTGTGCAGGGTGCTCTGAATTAGGGCTCTCCTTCTCTTATCACAAGAGTCTGTGGGTTATTAGCAGCCCCACTTGTTCAGCAGAGGAAACTGAGTCCACAAGAAGATGATTAATGGGCTTAAGGTCACCTAGCAACTATGTGACAGGACCAGGAAGAGAATGGAAAGCCCAACCACCATTCCACAAAACCTCTTAAATCATCCAACCTTGTGTATGATGGGAGGTGAGTAAGTGGGAAAGGGACAGTGGGTGTTCCTGTAGCAGTAAATAAATAAACCATTGGCAGAAGTTCTCACTTTTTAAGCCACAGTTATAATCTTAGTGAGAATAGGGCAAGCTATCTAATGATGTTGGATGCTTTTTGACTTGCCCTCAAGGCTTTCCTTTCAATATTTCATAGGATTGCATGGGTGGGTATCTTTGAGCATTAAAATAACAAAACAAAACTGATATGAAACCATCTGAACACTCAACACTTTTCAGCAGGTCAGGCAGTTTCTTTTGTGAAGAGTGTTAGGCATCTCTGTTTTGGGTGTGATTTAAGGGCAGGACCATATGGAGACAGAGGGATATCTCTGATAACCTCTCATGAGGGTCTCCTCTCAGTTCTGATGTGTGTGACAAATGCCTTTTAAAAATCAAAGGTGAATTTGTGTATTGCAATTTGGGGCTCATTCATACTGAATTCAAAGCACAAGGGTGCAGTGTAGAGTCCTAATTTAAGCAGATTTGCAAATGTGTTTGAATTACAGACT
The DNA here is from genome assembly GCF_004115265.2 of Rhinolophus ferrumequinum. Classification (NCBI taxonomy): domain Eukaryota; kingdom Metazoa; phylum Chordata; class Mammalia; order Chiroptera; family Rhinolophidae; genus Rhinolophus; species Rhinolophus ferrumequinum. The sequence goes on along the minus strand of NC_046296.1, from coordinate 24,322,540 downwards.
TTGGAAATTCTGGGCCTATACTGGTACCAGTAAGTCTGGTCACTAATCCTCTTTGCAGAAACACTCTCCCTGAATCACATTTTAATGTTATGCGCTTAGCATGTAATAATGGTATATAATCTGAACTGCTTAGATGGTATACGTCTGTAGAACAACTGAAACTAGTTTGAACACAAAGGTAAGTTAACTGGCTCAGTAGCTGGAAAGTTCAGGGATAACCCTTTCAGATATGCCGAGGACCCACGTGCTCAGCACTGCAATCAGGAATCTGTCTTTTTCCATCTGTCTTCCTCCTGGTTGACTTCACTTATAAGCATGTGTCCCCCCAGTGCAGTGCCCAACACCACTAGCCACTTCAGGCTTTCATTCTATCAATTTAGGGAAACGAGAAGGCCTCTTTTTCAGTAGTTCATGAAGCATATTTTCGTGCATTGAGTCGGGGATGGGATGAAGATTTTAAACTAGTTAGGAAGAAAAAGTTTCCCAAACATACTAATAAGTTAGACTGTAGACAAGGTTGTTTATTAGAGTGAATTCTGTGCAAATGGCCTTGGAAGATGTGTTTATGTACGAGTATATGTGACATGTGCTGTACACAAACCACCACCAATTGTGCATCAAGGCATGGTTCTCTAGTTCTGCTTGACATGTGGTTAACCTCGTTCTAAATGCAGTCTTACCCCCAAAATATTAACTGCATTTCTCTTCAACTATTCTGTTGAGCAGATTTTGTTCCATTCAGAGGCCCTCTCCTTAGTGGCTGAAATCAGTAAACTTTCTTATAAAACTTGGGCTACACACCACTCCTCATTTACCAGATGCTCAGGAATGTCCTGTGGTGACTGAGTTGTCCTCCAGACTTGGTTTCAGTTTATGGCTCTGCCACTGGCCAGCTGTGTGACCTGGGCGATTTCTTTGGCCCTGCGGAAGCTCATTTCCTCATTTGGAAGGTGACAATAATGATCACCTACAATAGCAGTCAGTGGCCATAAGAATGAAATGTGGCAGTGTCTGTAAAATGCACAGAAAGGTGCTCAATGAAAGGTAGCTACCATTAGTATTGAAAACTCATTTATGAGCAGTTCTCAGGCCAGATTCTCTTCCCTTGATCGTTCTAAGCACAATTCATCCATCTGCTGTGAGCCATGAAATAAACAAAGAACTTGCTCCTAATTTTGCAGCTCTATAGATGGTGTTTGGGTCAAAAGATGGGTGTTGTAGATATAATGGTGTTTGCGTAGGTGACTAGTGGCGGAGTTCTCATCTCTGAATTCAGGTATCCATGCATTCTTCTCTCTAGCAATGGAGAATGAGGGTGCTTAAAATTGTAGCAAACAGATGCACGTTTTGTCCCCTCTTCCTCTCCCCAAAATGTCATTGCCTTTGTTCCTTTCCAAAGGAAATGTGAGACCTCTTTGAGCTGTTATAGGTCCAATGCCCAGATACTGGGTTTCCCAGCCTGACGTAGGGGCAGAGCTCCCATATTTGAGCCCTACCCCTCCACACCAAAGCCTGTCTGAGCCAAAAGCAGTGGGTGGTCTTACTGTTCTCCCAGTGTTTTAGGGACTACCCCACCTAGGCACACGGAGAGAGGCAGAGATGCTATTAAACTCTCCACTTCCTGGGGTATGTGCCTGAGCTGTTGCCAGAAACTTAATGTTGTTTTAACGCATTTTTGTGCGTGTGTGAGAATCCATTTTCCAGCACTGCTGATGGGCACTCACCCCCCTTTTTATGACTGAAAGCCAGCTGAAGATTCAAACACAAGGTTGATTCTGGAAAACACAAGGGTGGTTTTTCCTCCCCTCTCATCGTCGTCCTTCACTTGGGCATCAGATCTTTAATCTTTTTCCTGGGGAAAAAAATCTAATATACTGTAACTAGGATGTTTTTCAAAACTAGGAACACTTCAAAACAAGTTGAAATATAAATGGAATTGGTTTCCAAATGTCTTGTTAAAAAAATGCAGATGTTTTATATTTATTATATCATTTTTGTTTTATCACCTTGCAAAATTTTACAGCATGGAATTTTATTTAATGCAGTGGCATTTGAACAGCAATATTAGACAGCTGTATTTGTTTCATATTTGGGGACTTTTTTTTTTCTCTTTGGCAGGATATTAAAACTGAAACTAATGTAACCTGGTGTTTTGGGATATGTGGACGAGGCATTTTGCTTATTGGTAATTGAAAACAACATCTCCCCTCCAAATGCACCTCTCAAAAAACAAGCTTTATTGCTTAGATAAGTGATTATACGTTTTCAGAATGCCAGGAAGTTCAAATGAAGCCACTTTCAAGAAGACTTGGCTCCTCAAGTGCAAGGACTGTGTCTCTTGACTTTTGCTGTCCAATGCCAGGCAGGGCCTAATAAATCTTACTGTTGATTTGTTGCTTTTGCTGGTTTAGGATTTAGTAAGGACATATGGCACAGATACAGATTACAATACAGCTAAGAAACAGAATTATTTTCAGGGAATAAATAAGCCAATTCCCCCCCACCCCCACCATTGTACCTCTTAGATCCTTCCCCACCTCCTTTTAATTTGCTTTTTCAAGATGCTCCACTGGTGTCTTTAATGAGGGTATCGGCTGGATGTTCACAGCTGAGAAAATGCCAGTTTTGTTTTCTTTATTTGTAAAATTTTCCTTCTGCAGGCACAGACAGGTTGTCTCCTAACCAAACCACAGACTCTGCTGGTTTTCACACCCTCCAGGTCACAATGAAATCCCCTATTAATTAAACTGAAATTATATCTGAAATAAATCACTTGGTGAAAGAAACCCACTGTGGCATTTTTCTAAAGATGTTTGCAATCATTAATGAAACATTGGGTGACTGGTGACACTTTTGCTAACTCTTAAAGTGCCAGAAGATGTTGATATGTAAATAATCTCCGTGGACGCTAGAGCAAAAAGTCAGAAGATCTAACAAGGGCTGAATAATAATTTTGGTTTTTCTAACAATCTTGTTGCTTTCTGGGGGGATAGGGAGAGGAGGATTGTGAAAGGTGTTCTTTGAAGAGAAATTTATGGAGGTCAGGGGTTGGCAAACGATGGCCCACCAAATCTAGCTGAAATCTGTTTTTCTAAGTACAGTTTTATCGGAATATAGCTACACCCACTGTTTATTGTCTGTGGCCCCTTTTGTGCAGAGTTGAGTGGTTTCCACAGAGACTGTTGTTTGGTCCATGACACCTAAAGTATTTACTGTCTGACCCTTTCCATAGAAAACTTGATGTAGGGAGTTTGTTTCAGTGGCAATCATTTTGTATTAATTAGAAAGCCAGACCTACTCCCAGTGGAATGATTTGAGGATCAGGAATACCATACTTTCATATGTCATGTGCATCGCTGCTCCCGTTCTTCCCTCCATGGCAGACATTACAAAATGACAAGTCAGTCTCAGCACATTCTCCCTCCGCACTCAGATCTGGTCTCAGAATCTTGCTCAAAACTGTTTCCAGGCAGCCATGGCCCATGGACCACAGGTGTCCTGGCAGATAAAACCATTTTCCATCCCTGTATCATAGTTTTTCTCCATCCAAAGTTATAATCATAATCATTAATAGGTTATACAACAGTTCTAAGTTGGGGGAAGGGGTTGTGTGATGTTGTAGCGTTATTGTAAGGGTTTATGAATCCACAAAGACAACAAGCACTGTAAAGAGACCAAAAAAAAAAAAAAAAGTTTCCCAGGTCTTCTTTCATTCAATGAATGTCTCTTACGTCTCAGCTTACCACGGGCCAGGCTCTGTCCTAGGCACTGGGGAGTCAGTGGAGGAATGAAACATACCAATTCCCTGCTGTTCAAGGAGGAAAAGACAAACATATCAAACAAAAGTACAGACTATAACGGCAGGCAGTGCTGACAGACACAAGAAACACCAGGCCGGGTGAAGGGATAGAGAGAATGTGTGGGGAAGTTATTTGAAGTAGCAGTGTCAAGGAAGACTTTCCTGGGGAGGGGATGTTTGAGCAGAGGGAAGCGAAGCGAGGGAGAAAGTTCTGCGGATACTGAGGGAAGGACATTTCCAGTAGGGGGAGCAGCTGCCAGAAGAGGGCAAGAGCTGGGTCTGCACGGGGGAATAGCAGGGCGGAGTCCGCAGCTGCTGGGGGGCGGGGACTGAGGAAGGTGGCAGGAATGTAATTTTTGTGGCCGGCCGTGGGGTGGAGCGTGGCAGCTGAAACTCCTTTCCTATGGCTTGTCTTTCCCTGACTGATCCCTCAGCAACCCCTGGGGCAAGGCAGGGCCACCCTGCCTATCTTACAGAGTGGAGACGGCAGCAAGCCATTCTGAACAAAGGGACGGACCCGGGGCCATACAGCTGAGACTGGAGCCCGAGGGCCTGACTTCCAAGTTGTGCTTTTTTCTTTTTCTTTTTTTTTTTATGTCTTGAAATTGCTCCACTGGCCCTTTGAATGTGGGCTGGACTTAGCGACTTGCTTCAAAAGAATACAGAAAGGGGGTACAAACTTACTGTACCATCTTCCCCAGCGGTCAAGGTGACCATATCCAGTGACGTCGTGTGGATGTATGTGTGTCACGTACCTCTTGATACAATGTGATGAGAAGGGTTCCTCACCTCTGTGTTATTCTTCCCCCAAACATATAACCTCTGTCTCAGCATGAGGAAAATATCAGACTCACCTAAATTGAGGGACTTTCTACAGACTACCTGACCAGTACTCAGAAGTGTCAAGGTCATGAAAAGTCTGGAAGACGGAGAAAATGACATAGATGAGAGGAGACTAAATTGACTGAATGCAGCGAGTTATCCAGAAGAAGATCTGGGAACAGAAAAATAACAGGAATGGAAAAAGTATTGACATCTAAATCAAGTCTGAAGTTGAATTAAGAATAATAAAAAATAACAAATGAGTCATGTATTATCTAATACACTTTGTTTCTTCTGCTCAGTAGTGGGAAGACAAAGCTCCAGCAGCCGTGGGTGCTTTGGGGAACGACCCTAGAACCACAGTAAACTTGTAGGCTCCTGCAGGCTTATTCCCATGTCTGTCACTACGGTCTGTCACCCGGCAGAATGGCCCTTACCAGTGGGCAAGGTGCTAGGCACCTCAAAGGTGCTTTCCAAACCCCTGTTGCATGGGTTTTAATGTCTGTAGTGTGACATGCCTTAGAACTTCTCTTCTCCCCCGGAAGTCTTCTACTTCCAGAAAAATCATAGCAGGTAAAAAGGATTTAATTAATGCATGGGGCCTGAGGGCGTTAAATATCCTTAAGACTTTTTAGCACAAATGGTTGACAGAAGCAGCCCTTAATTACTCTATCCAGCTCTGTAGTCGCAGCGCCTCAGACAGTGGGCCCTTGTTTTGAGGGGGCTGGTAGAGAATCAAGGGGGCACTGGGAGGAGAGAGGCCCCCCAAGCTTGGGCCCCAGTGACCAGGTTTTAGAAACAAACCTTCCCTGCCCCACTTCACCATGAAGGTTGACACTCGTCGTTGATCTTTGGAAACCCTAGTAGTTTTAAGCAGGCTCTTTAGGGGGGTGGTGAAGGGGGGAGTTGTTATCTTTTAAAACCACCACCATTTTGTGTGTGGTTCTGCTGAGTGAATGGCTTACTTTTCAAAGGAACTGAAAGCAATTAGCCACTAGAGAGGTGGCTTTCCCACAAGGGGAAACTCGGGGACTGTTCCCGATCACTGTTCTCCCATCCATCTCCATTTCCTGAAAGAAAGGACCTAAGAGGGCAATTCAGCTGGTAGGGGCCATCTCCCCAGGCGGCCAGTCCTGTCTTACAGTTTCTGCATATACAGCTCTGCAGCCCAAATTCTCAGCTTGTTTTGTGAGCCACTCGGGGGAGTATTAGCCATGCCCTTCCCAGAGCTAGGTAGTGTAGTGGAGACGTGAGGTCTCGTTCATCCTGTCTGTCTCCCCTCCATTGAGGTGAGCAGCTCCAATGAGCAGTGGTGGAGAGGTCATGAGCATGTCTTGCCTAAGCATCTGGCCTGGGGCATAAACAGTGATACCCAGAGGTGGTCTCCGGCCAGCCTGAATCTGCCTCTTGTGCAGTCTGCCCTTCTTCGGCTTCCCTGGCACAGAGCAGCAGGCTGACTTTATTCATTCTCTGATCATTCATTCAGGAGAGACAGTGGCTCTTTGGACCCATAGACTTGAGATCCATTCCTGGCCTGTCTACTTTCTTGCTAGGTAACTTTGGAGAAGTTACTTAAGCTCTTTGAGCTTTATCTATACAATGAGGATGAAAAAACCTGTTTCATAATTTCTGTGAAATTTTCAATTGTGTAAAGCAGGGTTTCTCAACACTATTAGCGTTTTGGGTGGAATATTCTTTGTTGTGGGGCTGTCCTGTGCATTGTAGCATGTTTACCAGCATCCCTGTTGTCTACCCACTAGATGCCAGTAGCTCCCCTGTCCTCAGTGTGATAACCAGAGATGTTTCCACGTATTGCCACATGTCCCTGGAGTGGGGAAGGGGAAATGGCTCCTTGTTGAGACTCACTGGCCTAAAGAATGGAACACAGATTGCATTGTTTGTGGCACTTCGATGCTAACTCCTGCCTTCCCCCAGATGCCATGGGGCTTAGCAGGGAGATGTATAGCAGAGTTCCTGCTTTTCAGACATTTTAGAGTCAAAGTACAAAGAAGGGACAAAGTCAGATGAAAAGATAACAATGCAAATTATGGTTGGGATGTTGGTTCCTTGAAACCATGGTGTTGATTATCACGATTGCTGGGAAGAAGGAGCCAGTGAGAGTTTAGAAACAGAAATACTTCAAGTTCTGCTGTGGTGACCCAGCTGTTCATGAAATCTGGACACCACTGTCTCCACAGTCATAAGGGATGGACTCAGCCATTCATTCAAGGGCAGGCATAGACTCAACAACTTCTAACCAGGTAATTTACAATCATGGAAAAAGAAAAGGCCATTTTCATCAGATAAAAATATCTCCTGAAAAAAGAATGAAATAGTAAAAAAGAAAAAAAAATTCACTCCTGGGGTTTGCATGTTTTGTGGGTTCTTTACCTGCAGATTTGACAGTTAATTTATTTTTTATTTAATTGTCCCCAGCTCTTGCCTCTTTTTTTTTTTTTTTTTTTTTTTGGTATAACAGTAGGGAGGAGGATACTGATGTTTGCTTGTAGTGACTGCTGTGGTTTTCCTCTAAAAAATATTTGCATTAATACCGAGATGGACTTGAAAAATGAGGCAAAGGAAAGAAAGTATAGAATTGTCGATTTTAGAGTTGGCATGGACTTAGTGATCATCTTTAACTCCCTGCTTTTAATGATGAGGAAACCAAGGCCTGGAGAGGGTCAGTAACTTGCCCTAGGTCGCCCAGCCCATCAGGTCAGAGAGAAGTCCTCCACCCAGGACTCCTGACTTAGTCTGTCTCTCACACCTCAGATCTTCTGCTCTGCTTCCAGTATTTCAAAGAAGTTATGCTCTTGATTTTTTTTTTTAGGTTTTGCTTTTGTCTTGTAATCACTGAAACAAAAACCCAGGACATATTAAATAATTTCCTTATGACCTCAAGATAAATGTTCTTTTGTGTTTGATTTTTTTTTTATTGTGGTAAAATATGGATAATGTAAACGTTGCCATTTTCACCATTTTTGTGTGTACAGTCAGTGGCAGGAAGTACACTGACACTGCTCTGCATCACCACCATCGATCTTTGGAACATTTTCATCATCCCAGACTGAAACTCGGGACCCATGACACCACTCCCCGTTCTCCCTTGTATGAGCGCTATCTATACAATGAGGACGACATTGTAACAACTGTTCTACTTTCTCCCTAATAACAACTGTTCTGCTTTCTGTCTTCATGCTTTTTGGCTGTCCTAGGTACATCACGGTAGTGGAATCATCCAGTATTTGTCCTTTTTGTGTTTGATTTTAAGTACTTTGGTGTGCCGGTCTATTTTAAGTTTCCATTTACAACCCACTGTTGATGATTTTCTCTGCTAGCTTGTCTCTCTCCCATGATCCTTTTGTAGTGGGGAAACGCAGCCAGACATCAGCCACCAAGGGGCTTTGATGTCTCTGACTGGGCAGGGACTAGAACCCTCTAGACTTTCCCACTCCCTGCAGGACAGGGGGGTTGTGCTAACCTGTACTAATGGGGATGAGCGGATCCCCTTTCAGGTTTCCAGTAACCACCACGGGCAACATAAATCCCTTCCTGCCGGAAGAAACATAGGGGTTGAAATGAATGATGAGTTTAGATGCTGCTTAGTGTTCTTAATTTCTTTCTTTCTTTTTTTAATTGTGGTTTTTCTATTATTTCGTACGTGGTCTTGGAAGTCTGTCTGTGGCAGAAGTATCTTCAATATTAAAAGCAAATAAATAAATAAAGGATTGTCTTTTGAGTGCCTGGCAGATTTATTTAAGTTTGAGGAGTCTAAGTAGTTGAAATTTTTAGGTTTCCTGGATCCTGTAAATGTAAGTGTCAAACAGCTGCCAAAGTCATCAAGATAGCAAAAGATTTAACCTGTTAGATTTGTCACATTCACTCAGAGGTAGCCCAAATCTAACTTCGTCCATTCTGACAGGTTACCGTTCACTCTCAGAAACCTGAACGGTGGTCGTTTCTTCCCCCTGGGGCTGTACTGGGCTCTCCCTGGGTAGGTTTCACAGAGGCTGCCCTTCCTAAACCACTGGGGAACACGGTCTTTTTACTGGTGCTCACTGGCCACCTTTTGCTTTTTGGCACATGCGCGTCCTGGCCCCAGACAAGAGTTTTCACGTCACAGGTGGTCGTCCTGTGGGAACATTTGGCCGCATGTATTATGCTCTGTGTATTGGAAATGGACCACTTTGCCAGCTGGAAAAGACAACAGGCACATTCCTTCAGCCAAGGCTGTGGTTGCTCCTTCATGGGCCATAAATGCTCTAAACCCTCAACGTCTCACAGTGTAGCTACAGTATTCCCATTGCTCTCTGGGAGACCCAGACAAGGGTTTTGCCACTTGCCAAGATGTAGGCCTTTTCAGCTGGCAACATCACGTTTTAAATATCACGCATCGGTGCTGAGACTGAGTAACAGTGGGTTTCAGTCCTGGTTGCACACAGAATCATGCAAAGAGCTTTCAAAACTACCACCCGGGAGACTCTGATCTAACTGGTCTGGGGCGGGGGAATTCATGGGAGGTGGTTATGTATAGCCAGGTTTGAAAACCACCGTTTGAAATCCTTGAGCCTATTTCAGAGCAAGCTGTGCCTGCCTCCTGTCTGTGGTCATGATTGTAATGATGACGATGATGACGCTGATCAGAGCTAGCATTTATTGAAACTTCCTATGTGCCAGATCGTGTTATGAGCACTTTTACATGCCTCATCTCAGATTACCTTTGAGCAGCCCCATGAAGCAGAGGCTATTTTTGCCCTTATTTGGGGATGTGGAAGCCGAGGCACAGAGGAGTTAACTCAGTTTCCTAAGATCACCCAGCTCGTCTGTGGCAGAGCCCAGGAAGAGCTCACGCTGAAGCCATTGTACTGAAGAACTACGCAGTTCCCTCTGAAAACCCTCTGAGACGGAGGATCCGCCAGCCGCCTCAGATCTGGCTGTGGTGCTGTTGTCTCATTGTGGAACTGGAGGTGGACGTTGCCAGCTCAGAGCATGGGGACATCGGGATGTAGGACACGGCCTGGAGCTCCCTGAAGCCAGTCCTGTGTCCACGTGGGTGGCCGCTGCCAGGTGGAAATACCTGCAGTGACTTCTGTTCTTAAGTGAAGTGCTGTTAGAAGGAAACATTAAGGAGTGATTGAAGGCGAGGACAGTAATGCTGAGGTCTTTTCCTGACATTGCATTAATGGGAAAACGTGGAAACAGCCAGTTCCCTTTAACTCTTACTTGGCTGTCCTGTGGCTGCTTCTAAGGATGTCAGGCTGGGCCTTGTAAACCAGTTGTCTTTGGTGATCCCTGCACATCTCACATTGATTGGCAAGCCACTGGGCTGTCCAAAATGCCAAGCATTTTTCCTATGGAAATGTGCTGTGTGGTTCTGATCAATGCCCCATCTTCTGCTGTCTTCCTTTCGTTTCTTGCTGCTTCCTGTAGTTTTTTTCCTTGGTACAGGTCCACTTCTTCTCCAGGAAGCCCGCATTTTCCTGCTCTGCCTCATGACCTTCCCGTTCTACTGGCTCTCATCTTCCACATCCCTCTTCTGAGCACCTTTTCCTGTAAAGTCTGTGTGAAATATGTTACTACTTGTCACTACTTCCCTCCAAACTTTAACAATGCCAGAAGGAACAAAGACTAATGACAATGACACTGTCAGCTCTTTACCATCTTCAAGCTAATTGTCATCTGGTGTGTGTGTGTGTGTGTGTGTGTGTGTGTGTGTGTGTGTGTGTGTGTGTGTGTGTGTGTGTGTGGCGGGTTTTCATTTATTTTCCTATTCAGACATTTGTTTATTTGGGGTCTGAAACTGGGTGGGGAGAATGTCTGTCTCCTTCTAATTCTCCCTGCGTGCTCACTGCTAATTAGTGTGAAGCCAATGATCTTTACGCCAGGGATCTTTCATGGTGTAGGAGTTGACTGCTTCCATAGTTCCTAAAAAAAAAAAATGAACATTCTCTTATTATAGCCAACTCTTCATCTTGTGGCCTGTGGATTTTTCCAAGTTGTTCTCTTCTATCAATTTCATTTATCAAACTGGTGCTTATAAGGCAGATGATTGGGAAACGTACAGCCCAGATTGATGAAATCAGCTGTTTGGCAATGATTCCTGTGAAAGACTGTTGTCAGGCAGGAAGTTCAGCTCTAGGAATACTTGGGTTTGAGGTCAAATGGGGATCTCATTTATCTATGCCAGCCCCATTGCCCTCTGCCCTCTCCCAGCTGCTCTTTGCCCTTACCTAATTTGCGTTTGAAAAAGAGCAGCAGTTGCCACAGCACCTTGAGTTCCAGCATTAATCCAGCCTGGAGAGAGGATGGAGAGATCAGGTGGGTCTCTACCGGGACCTGGCAGTGTGCAGAACCCAGCCGGAGGGCCAGGGACCGGATCTCCTTTCCAGGCTGAAGGCATTTCTCAGGAGGACAGAAGCAAGGATCTTGGTGAGAAAGGAGGCAAGGAAAGGGTGCAAGGAGCGGAGGCAGAAGAAAGGAGGCTTTCACAAAGGAAAGTTGCTGATTCTGTCTGTGATCAATCATGCCTAACAAAGAGACCCCTGACACAGGGCCTTGTTCCTTCCAGAACATTGCCATTCTGCCATCCAAAGCCTATCAGAAGACGCCGACATTAATTTAAATGAATGTCCCTGTTCTTGTTGGCAGCTTTTTCCAACATGGATGGAATTGATGGACTGATGGCAGTGATGTGTGTGTGTGTGTGTGTGTGTGTGTATGTATGTATATATATATATTTTTTTCCCTTCAAATTTCCTTGATGTGGTCCTGGGTGGTAGGAACTACCTTCTCAAGAAGCCACATATTTTCCTAGATGCGTCCCCCAAAAATGTCAACCTCAACTATAAAGCTGAAAAAGACGTTTCACATACATAAAATATGTAATTAAAATGATGAATTATTGTAAGATAGAATATTAGCCTTGTGACATTTTAATCTGAATGTGAGAGGGAGGGAGAAAAGGGGGTGCAACCTGAAGCGCTCAATTAAATTTAGAATCCCCCCCCCATTGTTATGAATAAATAGAAAAGATTCTGCAGCAGTCAGTGGAGTTATTAATTGCAACTAGTGTAGAAGGTGCATGCACCATATCATGAAATGGAATATCATTGTTAGTGACTATATTTCTTGGTAATTAAGGCCCAGACTAATGATGCAAGTTTTCTCCAGCATGATTTTCATCTGATTATGAGGCTGCTTCATTAAGAGCACTCAGCCTAACGAGCTGTAGCTGTAATAAAGTAATTTTCTGTCTTGTGCTCTGATTGATAAAGAGTTTCTATAGCTAAAAGGAATTGAAAATATAATTATAATTAGAAATGGTTGAATAAAGTTATTACAGGATTGCTGAAGGGTAGTGCAATTGACACCATAATGTTTTTTTTTTGAAAGTGAGCATCTTAAAATTAGACTTTATAAAGCAACAAAACTCCTTTGCTAATAACTGGGCCGAATGTTGCTGCTTCCATAAAATGAACATTTAGATTAAAGGAAAATGAGACTTTCCCACATTGTTCTCGACAAGAAAAACATATGCAAGAAGAATGCCGCCGCCTTTCTTCCCAGCATTCTTCCCTTGTGAAGTAAAGCTTATGAACATACTTTTTACTCCATTTATAATAATTTTCCTTCTGCCATATGTTGGAAAAAGATCTTTTTGATTAAACTGATGTCTTTTTAAGCATACAGTATAATTTTGGAGTTTCTCTTTGCCAATGTGCAAAGAGTTATGCTGTCTTTTTTTAATATATTTATATTTATGAAGCAGTGGGTTTCATATAATTTTTCAAATTGTGTAGAGGGTTTTTTTTTTCTGTCTTTGTCATGCATTGGTTGATATCAAACTATAACTGGGGAGGATACAAGATTCCACCCCCCCCCATGGGAAATGCTAATCAACTTTTTATCCTAGAAACCTTATTTCTTTTTATGATGTTCACATTTATAAACCATGAAAACTCTGTTAGAGCGGTCCTTGGTGTGTATGTCATTGGATATGTCTGCAATATTGACATATAAATCTATGGCAGTGGTTTTATTTAGAATTAGCTGATATACTTTGTGCTCCAAATTAGTTTCACATATTTAATTTAATCTCTTTTGTCCCATTTTAGCTCCCTGCACTGCATGAAAAACACACATATACTTTAAAGCTATATGGTTATGTAAATCTATTTTATGTAAACTTACCCAGATGTTATTGGATCTGGACTGAACTGAGGAGTGAGTGGATCTTCCTAGATCCACACTTTTGACTGATTATTTCAAAGCTACCATTTTATACTGATTCTGACAATTGGAAAGACTTTTAGAATTTCTGAGAATCATTTCTAACATGTTATCTGGTAATAAAAGCATGTTATTGGAATACCATTAGTAAGATTAGAGAGGAAAAAAAGAGCAGAATTTTATTGGTTGTTCATTGAAAATGTTAGCTATGATTAGTTACATAATCCTACATTAACCTGTAAATTAAAATTCCTTGGTGCAATTTGATGGCTGATTTAATTTTGTCTTTCTTTGTTTGCCGCAGGCTAATTCCATTATGAATTCTTTATACAGCCTTTTCCCTCAATGATTAGCAGCTTCTACTCAAGTTCTGATTACTATTGTACACTTAGCACTACATAAAGCCGGGGATTAATATTCCCCTGAAGAATTGTTGCTATGGATCTGCTCTATTCCTTCTAAGAGATGTTTCTGCAGCTTCAATTGTCCATAAATTATGATCTCTAGTGAATTATCAGTGGGAGTGAGCTGAGCTTAACAAGCTGAAGAGTGCACTTTAGTTCGGAGAGAAAAAGGCAAGGGAGAAAGAGAAAAAGAGATTCTCAATTATTAATTGTGAGGTTGAATCATTCAGAAGAAGTGATATTTTCCTCATCTCTATCCTTGTAGACAGGTACAGATCAGAATGAGGTTTTGGTTAAGACAGAAGCTTTAAAAATCTTCCAGTATTTAGTGATCGTAACATGCCGCAGGGTCTAAATTACCTGTAAACAGGGAGAGAAAGTGCTAGCTCTGCCACCCAGTAACGTAGCAGGGTTATAAGGTGTGTTTTATTTTGAGAAGTGGCATTGTCTTAATTTGTGAAGTGGGATTTCCTGTCTGCTAGTTCAGGACTGTGTATCTGGGTAGCATCGTTTTAAAACAACGCTGGGAATAACAGAAGATTTAAACGCAATTGACTTAAGGATTTTTCAAGATGAGGAAGGATTTTCTCAAGAAGCTTCTATTTCCAGGTAAAGGTAATATGTAGCTGGGGAAAGGTTTTTCAGTTTTACTTTGCTGGAACTGAAAATCAAGGTTGGATAATATTTGGGCGTGTTTCCCTTCAGGATTACCAACACGAGGGACTGTGTTCAGCGTTTATTGTTAACATTAGCTTAGAGAATCCCAGATATCCCTCCCTCCCACTGTACAGCAGTCTGCTGGGTGGATTCTTGCTCTTCTTGAGGACTCTGTGGTCCTGCGATGTGTGGCAGAAGCTCTTCCTGGCTCAGACACTGGGAGCGAGTTTAGCTGGAGAAACCCGTTGGAATCAGGCTGAGACCACCATGCTTGATGAATTGCTAGCTTTTACCAACACATGTTCCAGTCCAAGGGAAATAAACACTTGAGTAATATATCGTGTAAGATGACTCTTTTCTTTCTTCTCCTTTTCCTCTCATTTAATTTTCTTCTTTCGTGTTACTTCCTTTCTCTTCTGATTTTCTCTCTCTCCTATCAATTCTTTTCCTTTTCTTCCTCCTCCCGCCAGCCACTCATCCCCCAAAGACTAAAATACTGCAAATATGCTGGCATTTTAAAGTTGAAGAAAAAAGGTGAATTTTATTGCTACTTGGAAGGCAGCTAAGGGCAGAGTCCTGAGGGAAGAGAGATAAAACAACGGAGTCTGAGAAATGCACTTAACAGAACAGACACAGTGGAAAGAATCTTTTCCAGGAATTATCACTTCCCGGTTTTCCAACTGCAAAGCAACAAATCATACACCAAGTCAAGGCAATTCAGTTATTAGAGACGTGGTTCTTGTGAATCATTCTTAAGTTTGAGTCTCAACTTGTGCTGAGCGGTTCCTGGAAATGGAGGTAGTGTCCAGTTCATCAGAGCTTGGTTTCTGCCGTACAATTCACGGCACTTTGGGAACATGCACACATGTACTCGTGCATACGTGCAAATCCCTGCACACCTCATTTGAGGCTCAGCGCAGGGCATGAGTCTTAGGGAGGGTGACAATAAAGTTCATATCCAAACTGTAATACTTCTGAGAGTGAAAAGGATGCTATTAATAATGACGCCAGGGCATACGGGAGACAGTCCCTGGCTACAGGACATGTGCTCACCTTAGTCTGAGGGGAGGATTACAGTCAAGTCCCTGAAGGTGAATTCTCCTCTCAGAGTCCTGTGTTCTCATTTCCTTTCTGCTGCCTGGCATTTAAGCCTCTTTCTTGTTGAGGAATTCGGCTCCTTGGTCTTGTGAGGAGTCAGAGGCTGTCTCCCAATCTGAGTTTTCTCAGCTGCCTTTGCATGCGGGCACAGACGTGTGGCCCTGATTTGCCCAGCAGACACACCCACAAGGACTTTGGCTGGGAGCTGGTTATACAAAGAAGTGGAGTCTCTGCTGAGCTGTGTACAGTTTTCAGGTTCAGCATGGATGGTGGTCCTGCGGTGGGATCCAGAGCCCAGGGCAGGGTCCATGAGGCGTAGCTCCCATTGTCCTTCTCTAGTCCTCTAGATTTTGTGAAAACTAATATCTCATCATCAAGGGTTTGCTGTGAGAATTAAACATGAAACCATATGGGGGACAGAGCAAATCAGTCAAAATGCACTCCTCCATTCCACTAACAAGAGATTGGCCTTGAATTCTAAATGCAGGAGCTGGGCAGTGAGCCATGAGTGGTCGGAGTGTGGAGGAGACTTGCTGGTGGCCCTTATCTTTGTTACCTAAACATCCAGCTCTGGCCCCCATGGGCATGCCCACTTTCCTCACCCTGTGGCGGGAACGAGGAGCCAGGGGCTAGCTGGGTCCTTAGAAAGTGCATGCTCTCTGGGAGCACTTAACGCTGTTTCTCGGCAAGGTAGCCAATGGCATTTTAGACAGAAAAGTTCTGTTTCATGCGTTATTGTTCCTGGCCCCACCCACTACATGCTAATTGCCAGTAGTGCTCTCCCAACAGTTGTAAGTACACAAATCCCCCTCTTCACTCATTTCCAGACACCCCTGGAGAACAGTACAATCCCAGATAAGATCCCCTGAATTACTATATTCTTCCAATCACATTCAGTGGTCTCCCTGAGGAGAATTTTGACCAGCAGATCTTTCACTATTTCATGACAGTTTGAAATGTTCTGTGTCCTGGTGATGCTTTAGCGCCCCTTACAAATTGGTCCCTGTACAACTTCCCACTCACCCACCCTGCTGTTTGATCCAGCTCTGCCTGGAATGGGCTCAGGGTAGAGTACCAAAGAAGGTTCATCAAGGACAGATTTTTACCTGCTCGATTTGGCTGAAGACCCATCCTGAAGCCAAATTGGAAGGAAAAATAAAACACCCAATGCTTATTTTATGTTGGCTTACGGTCTTGCAGAGTAGCATGTTCCCTTACTGAAGGTTGAGGGCTATTTAGGGAGTGATGCCTCTTACCCTTCGGAGCCAGGAGTTCAACCCCCAGGCAGGAGTCCAGTGGAGACCCCTGAGGCAATGCCGGCTGTGTGAGGACAGTGCCGGCTACAGGAGGAGGCTGGTTTTGTGTCCAACAACAGCAGGAGTCCTGATTGACAGGACGTTCATCCACACAAAGTAACCTACATCTGCAGGATGAGGCTGTTGTTTTCCCAAGGCACGTGGCAGATAATACATATTTGATGGTAGAACGATAGAATATTAGAGATAAAAATAACTGGTTTAGTTTTTTTTTCTAAATAAGAAAAGAAAGTCAGGAGTGTGGAAATACCTTTAACCAGATTATCATCATCATAACAGCAACTCTGTCTGTGTCAGATGCTGTTCTAACATTATCCATTCTAAACATTAGCTCATTTGAGCTTCGTGACAGTTCTTTTAGGTATTTATTATCATCTTCACTGTTTTACAGAGGAGGTTAAGAAATTGACCTATACAAATCATGTAAATGGCAAGTGGCAGAGCCAGGGCTGGAACTGTGGGCGTTTAGCTGCAGAGTCTGGGTATTCCTGACCCATTATGCTCCATACATCAGGAGGTGGAAGCAACCTTTGAACCTGAGTTTGTTTGCTCTTAGGCGTAGTGGACTTCCCCTGTGTCCTTCCCTTCTTCTGTCCCTCCCTCTTTCTATCTCCTCCTTTCCTTCTCCATCATTGGTAGATGTTTCCTGTCTATCGTGGAGGCTCCTCCCCACTGAGACTGCCCCTCAGTGCTTGCTGTCCCTGCCTCGTTCAGATCCTCGCTTGGACATTTCCATGCCCACTGCCTCTCAGTTTTCACTGACGCCTTTCTTGCCAAATACAAATAATGACTGTTCTTTTGCTGTTCCTTGTTTCTGGTGCAGCGGGACAATGAGGGGAGCACAGATCAGTGTTTCTCAGGGCATGGCTGTGGCGAGCCTTGAAAAGAGGGCACCCTGGTAACACACCCAGAGGAAGAGACAATTTCCTTGCTCCATTGATGTCTCTCCCAGGGAAGAGATTCTCAGTGGAGGTGCCAACTCTGGATTCAGAGGAAGCCAGTGGCAGTTTAAATGTGTGTGTGTGTGTGTGTGTGTGTGTGTGTGTGTGTGTGAGAGTGTGAGAGAGAACACTTGCCATGCAGTGAGGATACAGAGATCTCAAGCTAGGTGGTTTCCTGAATAGCAAGCACAGGCATAAGTTAAACATTTTCCTGCTTTCATATTGGCCAGGGTGAGGGAGTGAATGAAAACCCGCAATGAAAGGGATCCACATTCTATGGATGCCTTCTCTTGCCTTTTATTTCCTTTCTATTCTACCCACAGCCTAAATTTGCTTTTGAACCAAGGAAGCTGAATACTTTGCCTTTGCCTTTGACGAAAGACTTGCTGTCAAATTCCATGCAAGCTGATTCTGCTGATTTGCATGAGAGGAAATATAATCTGATGAAGATGTAAATGTACACAATTGTTTTCTTATCCGTAGGCTTTCTGTTTCTTATTTGGAAAGTGTCGATTTAAATATGCCCATTTGAAGTAACTTATGGGGGCTCCCACATTGCCAAGAGATTACATTTTTAAAGACCTCTTTTGGTTAATTCTGGCTTCTCTTTTATATTGATTCATCTAATCATGCTTATAATAAGAATTTTTGAGCATTGATATTAAAAAATATTCTGAGAGAGAAGATACAAAGATAAGTAAGAAATATGCCCTGCCTTCTAGGAGCTTACAGTGAGACACATTTTAAAATATATTTTGAAGTCATTTGAAATTTGGATTGAATTTTCCATATAAACAAGGTTCTAACACATTGCAGTTATATAATACTTGATTGTTTACCAAATAGTGTCATAATCCCAGGCAAGACAACAAAAGCCTATTTAACTCCTTATGTAGTTGAACCGATGCAATTAGAAACCAGTTCTGTTAAAACCCAGAACTCCCACCATTACGATTCTGAGCTTTTCCTCTGCCCACTTCACTTTGAAGTGGGATTACCAAGGTGTCAGGACTCGATCCTGAGCGTTGGGTAAGCAATGCCAGTGGGTCCCAACTTCTGTATACCCCTCACTTTTGCACATTGTGGTTGATACTCCTGAACTATCTTTTGTGGGCCAGACTTAGGCTTTCTTACAACAGCCAATAGGATATTTCCAAGTTTTGATACTGCTTGCCAGCCTCTAATTGTTTGTGCATTGTTTTAATATTTAGTTGTACAATATACTTATCTCTGCAATTATTTAAATATTATATTGAGTTTTCCTGACTATTAAAAAAAAACGAATTCAATACAGGAAAATGAAAATGTTAATTTGGTGACTCAAAGTGTAGGTTTCACCAAGTGAATATAAATGAGATGGGTTGAATCATTTTTAGTATGTGGTAAGTGGGGGCTCCAGCCTCTTATCCTAGTAAGTCAGGCATATGAGTGTTCAACTGTGAAGGAAAGAAGAAAATGATGACATACAATACGATAGAAATAGATTATTAAAGATTGTGGGTAAAAGGCAACGTATAGTTAGGAATTCTGTCAGCTTATTTCAGTTCTCTGAGAACAGACCCTCCATGCAAATTGATGGTTTAGCTTACATACCTTTGACTTTCAAACATATTTCAGGGTCAGTATGGATGGAATTAGGGGACACTAGGACTACTACATGGAGTGGAAGGGACTTAACTCTTAAATTGAAAGGGAGGGATGGTGACAGCGAGGGCCGGAGCCGTTGGCTGCAGAGAAGTAGCAGGGCAAAGCAAGGACGAAAGAGAAAGGGAAAGTCTGAGTTAGTAGCGTAGCTTAGATGGGACAGGCATGGAGGATGTGACAGAGGGGCAGGAAGGGGAAGGTGAGCCTCTTGCTGAGGTGACACTTCGATAGCAGGAGACATTAGAAAGTCCTACAAAATGTTTTAAATCCTGTAAGCAATGGAAGGGCAAAGAGCTCTGCTCAGGAAGAGAGATGAGATCATGTTTGATGGTGCGTCAGGGGAGGCTTCAGGGTGTGTGTGACATGTGAGCAGCGCCTAGAAGAAGGCAAAGATGTTTTTCTCCAGCCAGACACTGAGGGAAATGATATGATGAGAACAAAATGGGTTGGGATGAATGATGAGAACAAAAGTGCAGAGCAGGAAAAATAAGCATGTGTTTGGGGAACAGTGAACTGGAGGACAATTATAGATTGGTTTAAGGTTCACTGAGAAGAGTAGAGAATGATTAAGCTGGAAGGCTAGGTGTCAGCCAGCTCATGGAGGTTCTGGAATTCCAAGCTAAACTCTGATTTATATTTAATTTGTTAGCCACTTAATCTGGTGGTGGGAACCCTGGGACTTAGGAGGAAGGAAAAGCAGTTCGAAAGCTCTTAGGTGAGAAGAGTTCTGAGGGCCTGAAGCAGAGAGGTGCAAATGGGGATAGGAAGCAGTGATGGACTCAAGAGTTGGAATTGGTGTGATTTGGCATGATTGGACTGTCAAGGAAGAGAGAAGTGGAGGAGTAAAGAATGAGCGAACAAATGGCAAATTGGTAGTGTTGTAATAATAGGAAAAGGAGAAAGAAGGTGGGAGAAAGGATCAAGACAAATTTTTAAGACGTCGTATTTTGAGGTGCCCATGCACTATTCTGACAGAATCCTCTGGAGTGTTTGGTAGATCGAAGGCATGGACTTTGGAAGTACTTTCTTGGAGGTAATGGGGATGAATGAGATTTCCAATGAGAGTATCGAGGGCAGCGGGTCAAGGCCTGTGGTTCAGAATGGTGGGAATTATGCTTTTAGGGTTCAGAGGAGGAAGTGAATCAATGAGCAAAGAGATGGGAGAATTAAGTACAGTGTGAAGAATGGCAAGGACAGAGCGAGCTTCAAGAAGGAAGTGGTGAGCAGTAGGACCGAGTGCCGGGAAGTGGTGGAGGATGTGGCTGTTAGAGGTCACCAGAGACTCTTAAGTGAGCAGGTCCATTTAGAGAGATGCGCTGATAGCTCCTGTCATATGACCTTGAATGTCTCCACACGCAGGAGGCAATGCCGATGCTGGGAGTTAGAGGGCTGCAGATGACAATGAGCTGTCAGTGGAAGTTCAGAAGAGCCAAGGTGGGGAGGTTCATCAGTAGTGAGGGGCCAGCTCACGTGAAACAGCATTGAAAGTGAATCCCGTCAGCATGGTTTGAGAATTTTATCAGACGAAAGTAGATGGTGAGCACTCCCAGGACTGGGAGAGTGGCGGGGCAGTTTGAGCAGGAGACCAAGGAGCTGAGGGACTGGAGGGTGTTGGCAAGGCAGGAGGCTGAAATGCCTGGCATGGGGTCTGGCCTGGGCAGCAGGATGAATGGTAGGGAGGCCTGAGGCCCTGGTCTCGGAGAACAGGGAGAGGGTGAATGGTTGGCTTGCATGATAAGGGCATAAAATATATTTAGTAGAAGGCAGCGTGGGGAAGCAAGGACTATTAGGAGAAGGGAATGGCAGGGTTTTGGACTTTATAGCTGGGGTCGTTTCCAGTGTTAGGATAACAGAGGGTATGGCTGAGAAAGTGTTGAAGTAGAATGGGGATGAGGTTTTTGAAGTTCTGCAGGTCTGGATGGTGGTAAATCAGGGCTGAAAGGATCATCAATATGGATTAGTGGGTGCTTTGGAAGAGACATCTGGAAATGGAAATGCAGAGCCAGTGGTGCCTGGACGTCTCATATGGTGATCTTGTGGGTGTGAGAAGGGGTGGGCTTGAGGGACTGTCAGGGGAAATGAAGATCCAATTAGAGGACGTCGGACGTACAGTAATGGTTTAGGCTTCTCCCACAAGGAGCTTTGCCTCTTAATTGCCTTCAAGCCAATACAAACATGACACTTGTTTGCATCCTCTCCATTTCTGTTCTCATGTCTGCCAGGATCGATACTTAAGGATGGGCACTTCTCTAAGAATTGTGATAGAGCTTGGTAAATATTTCAGGAGCAATTCAAATGGATTCTTTTGAATCCTGAAACATTTATTTAAAATAAGAAATGTGAAGTAATAGCTATTGCTCCACTCAACGGAGGGAGTAGGTTTTGAGTTTTGCAGAAAATTGACTACATTTTTGCCTAACATAATGTTCCTGAACATGCCCTACACATTAAAATCATAGAGACAGCTTTAAAAAAGAACAAAGGAAAATTGACGAAATTCTTCATCCTCTTTCTTATGTGTGGAAGGCCAATTAGAAGGTAATCATTGGCACAGTGGTTTCTGAAGATAACTGCCCTTCATTATTATTTGTACTATTTTGCTTTCCAGGTTTCCTGACTAAAATCCATTTGCTCTCCAAGCTGAGCATATTTAATTATGAACTCTTAAAATGGCTGAGGGACATTATGAAGACTTTTAATGGGCCTTGGCACAATGAATGGAGTTCTTTCCTGGGCATGAATAAGAAATAGTTGACATCAGCAAGTGATTAGCAGGCCCCTTGACGTCATGTTTTCCAGTTTCTAGAGGGCTATTGTTGTGAAGCTGCCATCTTTAGGGACAAGTTGAGGCCAGCGTCAGTCAAATGTTACGAGACTTCCGCCAGTATTTAAATTGAGCTTGATCTGAGTTAGGTTTCTGTTGTTCTCAGTGAATTTTCCCTTATGTGACAAACTTATAAACAGAGTTGGCTCTAGTTAAAAAAATTTTTTCCTTCTTTCCTGCTAGGGAGAAATTTCTTTGATTTTATAGTTGTTGAACTTAGAACTACTTGGCACACTAAAATCCATTCATTTGGGGATTTATTCAGGTGAACATTCTATTATGTTTTCTTGTTACTTGAAAATGTCCCAGATACATTATAGTTAAACAGAATCATTGTTCCTGTCTTGGAGTAGGGGTCTACTTTGTTTTCTGGTGGTTAGCTAGGAGATCGTCTATCAAGAAGAGTTATTTGCCCCCTGTCCTCATCAGCGAGGTGGTGTGGGGTGAAAAGAGCTACTCGTCTATTCAAAAAATAGTTATTGAGTGCCCAAAAATTCAGGTGCAGTTCTGGGGCCTGGAATCGCATAGTAGGTGATGAGACAGAAATCCTTGCCCATAGATTTCTGGTGGGAGAGACAGACAATACATAAATAAATAACCAACTAACTATATAAATTATAATGTAAGTTAGGGAGTAGTAAGCGGTAGAAAGGAAAGCAGGGAGAGAGGGAGAGGCATGATCATTTTCATAGGTGGTCAGGGCTGGTCTCTCTGTGGAGATAACGCTGGAGCTGAGATTGCAGTCAACGAGCTGGGGAAATTTGGCATTGGATGCTTTGCATTTGCTTTTTAATGCACAAAGTGCCTTAGCATGTCATTCAGTTTTCACACAACTGCCCTGTGAAGAAGATGTTGATATCCCCACTTTCAGATGAAACAACTGAGCGCAGGCAGTTAAATGACTAGGGAGAGAGCTCAGAGCTACGCCTTAACTCAGACCGCCTCAGTCCACGTGGAGTGTCTCACTCCCGCACCATAAATCAGAGCTGCCAGTAAATACGCACCAGTGCACCCAAGAGAGATGCCGGCGTGGGTGTAAATTCACACAGAAAAGTTGCTAAATGCTGAGGGGGAATGCTGGGAAGGATGGATCCTCAGAGGTGTCCACCTGGGGAAAAGGTGGGTGCAGTTGGTCTCTCAGGTCCAGCAAACTCCGAATGAGCTAAGACCTCAGAGGACCAGTGTCTGACATTGGCCTTGGGATATCCCCAGTAACCTTTATTTGAAGACATTTTTTTAAAAATCTGAAAACTGCCTTCATTTAAAATAATCTCCTCCGACCGCCCCCTACCAAGTCACGCCTCAGGTGTTTAAGAAATGCTGTGAAGTAACTGACAATAAGCAAAATGCAGAACGTGCCTTTTTGTTCTTTCCTTTCCATTTCAGAGAATTCAGGCTTTCTGCAGCTCCCTCTGGTAACAAAACATCTAAACATGTTCAAAACACTGTTGTTATCTTTCACTTTACCCTTGAGCAATGCAAAGGAAATACTGTGAACTGGCAGACATCATTTTGCTAACACTTTCTTGCTCATCCTGGCTGTGCTTCTCCTAGAAAACCTCCCTTTTCCTTGTTATAAGGATAATTTCTGCTCAGTATTTGGGGTCTGTTTCTAGGAAGCATGCGGTTTGACTTCTTTTATAAACTTCATCCCAGCCCTATCCATTACATCTTTAAATAAGCACTGTTCCACAGATCCGTCGCCTGGACTTGTTTCTAGCTTTATGGAAGGGATTTTACTTGGAATGCAAAGAGGCTGCAGCCTGAGCCTTGCTTCTGGCTTTGTACAGCATCTAGTCTGTGGAGGCAAGTACGAGGTACATGGGCCTTCACTGTCCATTCCCTGACAGGCATCACTAATCAGACCTGGCGTTTTTTTTCATGTTGCGTCCGGACACGCCCCCAGGGCCCTTCGCCACTGCCTACGCCTGCAGTTGACTCATGGATACAACTTCTTTGTCATCTCCAACCAATCAGAATAATGTCCTGCTGACAACTGCCTTTACTGTGCCCACCATAACCTTTAAAATAATTTACTCTTCGTATTAGCATGACAACTATAACAGAAACCTAGAAGAATACAGTAGACTCCTTAATCTGTAGGGGGTACATTCTAAGACCCTCTGAGGATGCCTGAAACCACGGATAGTTCCGAACCCTAGGTATACTGTGTTTTTTCCTGTACATATATACCTATGATAAAGTTTAGTTTATAAAGTAAGCACATTAAGAGATTAACAACAGAAACTAATAATAATTATAACGATATGCTGTAATAGAAATTATGTGAATGTGGTCTCTCTCTCTCTCTCTCTCAGAATATTTCATTGTACTGTACATACCCTTCTTGTGATATGTGAGATAATGTAGTACCTTCGCAATGAGTTGTGTTTGCCGTTTGAGGTGAGACAGCAAAACTAGCATGAATTTTTTTTTCCTTCTTCGCCATTTCATGGATAGAAGATTTGCTCTTACTGTAGATCTTAGAAACCTCAGCATATATATATATTTTTAACTTTTCTTATTAAGTTGAGAACTTTCACCTTTTCACATAAAAAGCACTTTACCGTTTCTCTTTGGCATCTCCGAATTGCCAGCATCACTACTCTTGTACTTTGAGGCCATTATTAAGGAGTGTAAGGGTGGTACTGCAACCGTTGATCTGGTAACCCAGATGGCTACTAAGTGACTAACGGGCAGCGAGTATATACAGTGTAGATCCACCGGACAAAGGGACGATTCACCTCTTGGGTGGGAGGGAACGGGGCAGCATGAGATGTCATCACGCTATTCAGAACGGTGGCAATTTAAAATTTAGGAATTGTTTATTTCTGGGATTTTCTATTAATATTTTTGAACTGAGGTTGACCACAGATAATTAAAACCTTGGAAAGTGAAACGGCGGATAAGGGGATTATTGCACCTACGATTATCAGCAAGAGAGGAAGGTGTTTTGGAATCTTTGGGAGGGAGTCTAGACATGTATATTTTTAAAAAGTTCCCTAGGTTTTGCGAACATTTCCACTTCTGGGTTGAGAAACATGAGAGCACACATTTCCAATTTTTGGCCCAGGCTTTCACCTCAAAATGGAGTGTAGACACCCTTGTGGGGAAGAGAGATGTAGAAAGCATCTTGAGTTTGTGAGAAGCTCTAAGAGGGTCAACCCGACTTGCCATGACCACTCGTCTTCGTTCCAGGGAATTGTAGCAGAGGCTGAGTTTCTGGAGAACAGTGAGGCAAGTCTTCCCCTGTCCAAGAAAAGGGGTTGCCTGCTGGCTTTGCCTTTCCCGGTACTAGTTTCAGGCCTGGGAAGAAGATGATCTCCCTTAGTGGAGGGCCACTGCCGCTGTCAGCACGGAGCTGGCCCAGCACACCTGGCCGGGGCAGGAGGCAGCTTCTTGCACAAAGACCCCAATTGTAGCATTCAGGAAAGAACTTCTCAGAATGTCCACAAGCAAGTTGTGAAAATATTTTTGTGGAGGCACCTCATTAGTTTTCACAATACATGCTTATAACTGGAAGTAATGATTTGGCAATTATAATTCAAACTTCAAGTGGGAGCAGGAGACCTATTTCTAGAGAAACAAATAGGGCTGCCTCCCATTGAGCTAAATCGTACTTTGAACTTTCCTAGAGTTTATTTTCCCCAACGACCTTTGGGAACTGAGCAAATATCAGTTCATTAGTAATACCTGTGTTTATAGACAGTGTATGCCAAAGGACTCAGTGTTTTTTAGAGGTTTCCTCTGTGTCCATGTTTGTCCAGATCACCTCACAGGGGACGTTCATCTCTGTCTGACACTCAGTGTTATGCAGGGGGGAGGGGTGCCGTGGGCAGAGGTGAGGAGGAAGCATTTTGACTCCTGGTCCTTACAGGAGACCACATGCCCTGGGAGCCTGCCTGGCATGTGTTGTTGTAGCGTTCATGCCAACTCCCCTTCCCTGAAATAGTTTATGCACTTGTTTATCCATTAAATGATTCAACAACAGTTAATGATTGCTTACTAATGCTGAGTCCTGGGCTTTGTGCTGGGAAGTAGAGATGAGTAAAATATTGTCCTGCCCTCACGTGACTCAAAGTCTAGTGGGGAAAACAGACCCAAACATAGATGTTTTGAAGCTACAGAACAGTGCACAATAAAGAAAGGTCTTGAACATTCCGATGCATAAGCAAGTTCTTTAATCTTGATTAGGGACTAGAGAGAAGTGTCGGGGAGAAGCTTCCTTGAGAAGGTAACAGATAACTTGCATCTTAATGGGTACCCAATAGGATGCCTTTTTTTTTTCCTTCCTGTTACCTCCCTTTCTAGGTGGGGCGTGGCAAGTTCCAAAGTCAGACCGACAGAGAAGCATGACGTTAGATACACATGGGTGTAGAATTGCAGATGTTGGGAGGTCGTAGGTTCAGGAAGTTCCACTTAATGGCCCCGATTTCCTGAGGGACAGCTCAGGGTGTGTGGTAGGTGTTGTGTAAGGAGAGTGGGGAATTTTGGAACAGTCACTGAATGGGTGAATGGGGGGACCCAAGGCAAGGACGGGTATTGGAGAGTGGAGCTCTGGCCCCTGGGCATCTGGGGTCAGAATTTGTAGTGGCTTTCATCATTCCAGCTGTGCTGTATATGGGAGCAGAAGAGGTCAATTCTTGCATTGATCTGAGATTGGTGTTTCTCAGAATGGATTTGGAAGAAAGGATAAAGATACAGAAGAAATGAGAGTACAGGTGGGTAAGTAGTTTGGAGATCCAGCATAGAGCTCAGGCTGTTAGAGAATGGGCTAAGAAGGGTATGAAAGCTTGAGGCAAAAGGGAGAGATCAGGAATCCTCCGTGAGATTGAAAAGCAGTTTTAGAATTAATTTTCAGTAGGGTTTTAATTATTTCTTTTTCACCTAGCAATAGCAACCTGAGTTCTAGATGTGGTACCTGGCAGGCCAGGAGATATTAAGGAGGTCTGTTTGAGTGGGTTTACCCTCTTCAGACAGAAGTATTTATTGGGAAGGACAAAAGGAGGGATCTTGGAGAAAAGAGAGAGGGAAAAGTTGAAAGGAAACAGGTCAGAAGAAAGGAGGCTTTCAAACAGGCACGCTGCTGATTCTGCCTGTGGTCCATCGTGCTAACAAAGCGGCCTGTGACACATATTGCCCTTCCAGAACATCGCCATTCTACCAGCTGAAGCCCCGTCAGGAGATTTATCTCCTGACCACCTTGGTACGAGTAGTTTACTCCACGTACCTGGGGTTCTTTGCTGGTGCCACGGTTTCTTTTACATTTTTCTTTGTGTGCAAGCAATGTTCACGTCAACAAAGCAGTCTTTGGAAGAGAAACACTTTTCATCTTTTATTTAAAAATAAAAGAGTTTCCCAATAATTTAACCCTGTCTGAGGTTTTAGAGGTATGAAAACATGCAAGAACCAGCCTCATTTGGCCAAATCTAAGTTTTCAGGAAATCTTGTGAGTGTCTTTTGTTGAGATCTTCCTTAGACTTTCTTGAAACAACACCAGAGTTTCTACTGCTTTTATTATTTTTTTTAAATTTTACTTTATTAGACTAAAAATTATCAATGTAATACACATTCCTTTTGTTTTCAGAGTCTTATTGCTAACCAGACAATTAATGAGTACTTATTGATTGATTAGTTGCCTGACCTTTCACTGTTCCACCCAGGGGCAGCAAGGACACTGGCCTATAGGCCAGTTCCATAGGATAATAATTAGTGAAAAGCAAAAAAGTGTCCAGTGGTCAGAAAGGTTGGAGACACTCTGGATAAAACAGTGTTAAACAGATTTTTTTTTTTTTTGCTGCTGACTTTCTGAGAGGTTTTAATATGTTAAGAAACATTGAGAATTTTCAGGAGGGACAGAAAGGGTGCAGTGTGTCAACCTCCTTTCAAACACAGGGTCCCCTTTTGTTGGGGAATCTTTTGGGACTGATATTCCATAGAACACATTCTGGAACATACAGCATTAAGATAACCAATAGAGAATAGTGGGGCAGAAAAAGAATGAAACTCAGAATACTGGACTTCATACACAAAAAGACAAGATGCCAAATTCTCCTTTGGTAATTGTTTCATCATTTCTGTGTTCTGTCTACCCACTATCCTTGATGTCAGATTAATCTTTGTAAAATACAACTTTTCTCAGATTGCTCTTCTATTAAAATGACTTTCTGTTATCTAAAGGTGTGGCAGATGACATTTTTCAAAGATTAATCTTTATCTAACTGTCTATCTATCATCTTTCTATCATCTATTCTCTTCTTACAAGTGATTAATACTTCTTTCATATACTCTTCTTACATTGTGACAACACTCCTCCAACTAAGAAGTGACGACTCCCCTTGAAAATGGGATGGAGCTGTAACTGCTTCAGCCAAAACAGTATGACAAAAATGTGACTTCCAGTGTGTGACTGCCAGTGTTAGGTCATAAAAAAGATACAATTTCTGTCCCTCTCTCTATCTCTACCTGCCTCCACCTCCATCATCTCCATGTATACCATCTCCATCTCTTTCAATGTGGTCCCTTGGAACTCAGCCCTGTGCTGCGAGGAAGTCTGAACTAGCCCACCTGGAGAGGCCCCTGTGGAGAGGAACTGAGACCCCCAGCAAACAATCAGCATCAACTTCTAGAATGTGAGTGAATGAGACTTCAGATGATTCCACATTTCAGCTTTTGAGTCTCCTAGGTGAGCCTCAGACATTATGGGGCAAAGATAAGCTGTCCCCACTGTGCTTTGTCTGAATTCCTTACCCATGGAAACTGAGCATAATTGGATGTTTTATGGCAATAAATTTTGAAGTAATTTGTAACACAGCCATAGTTATTGCAACAAAAGGTTAAAACTCCAGATTATTAATCTGACATTAAAGATCCTTCTCCATCACGGTCCCAAACTAACCTTCCGTTCTCTTCTTCCACTATTCCTTTATGAACTCACTGCTGAAAATTCAACTACCTTATATTTGTCCCTACAGCAAAAGTCGTATTTTCCTTCTTATACGTCTTTGCCTACAGTAAGATTCTTGAATAGTTCTTTCAACCATATTTTCTCAGGACTTAACACAGGGCTAAGAATACAGAGTTGCTTAATAAATATTTGAAAAATAAATCAATGAATAAATGAACGACATCCTTCTCCTAGGGAGACATACCTTTCGCACACTTTTCCACATAGTCAAGTTTTGTTCATCTTAAAAGCCTAAGTTTGAGTGTTACTGCTTGCTGATGTTTTTCCTATTTATCCCCAAATTAAGCAATCTGTTCTTACCTGAGAACCAATAGGATGCATTGCTTATACTACTTACATAGCCCTCAATATTGAACAATTGCAAAGATTTGTCATCTCTCCATGAGCTTATGTATAATTTCTCCAACTAGTGCTTAAGGTCCTTTAGGCCGGGACCATGTCCTATTCTCCTTTTCCTTCTTACCCTCCTCTTTCTTCTCCTTCTCATTCTTTAGTTCTCCTTGAGACTATGGTATATAGCATATGTTCACAATCCCTTTGTTTATTATTATGAGCCAAGAGCAAAACAACAACAACAACAATTCCCAAAACCGAGTCCAAACACAAAACCTGGTTTAATCTTAGGCCGTATTATGTTTGTAGCATGCGTGGATCCGGAGTCATCCCACTGAACTCTCTGTCCCGTTCATACCCCATCGTGAGCATTGTGCACTATTCTAGAAGGATGATGTATTATGAAGAAATTAATGTACTAGAGTAATAGAGGTTTGGAGGAGGTACCTCCAGAGCCTCCACAGTACTAGGGAGATTGGTAGGTCAGGAGAGGAGGGAACCCAGATTCCCAATTTTTCAAGAGCAGTTCTACCTTACCAGAAGTCTGTTATATGCATTTTCATTTGGATAAAGTTCTGTGGGTAGAACAAGATTAAAAGGAGCATGATAAAGGAAAGGAGAAATTCAGAAATCACAAGGAACTGTTGGAGATGCTGGGGGCATCCAGGTGTGTCTGAGATGATATTGTACATGAGAAGTCATGATTCCTATTTTTAACGAACTGAAGCAGTGTCAGGTACACTAAGGTCTCATGCTGACGAGCTGTGTGTGTGTGTCAGCTGGCCAACAGTGAGTGGATGGGCAGATTTGGGGTCATTCTCAGGAAGACTTAATAATAGAGATTACCATCAGTGGCCTGGACCCCTTCTAAGAAGTGTGTTCTCTGTCACTGAAATTCTCCAAACAGGGTCAAATAGGTAGCCTTCTGTTAGAAAGGCTGATATGATAACAAGAGGTTGAATTTAGTAAATTTGTTCCAACTTTTAATTTCTGAGCAGATTTGGTCTAAGTTTAGTCAGGGAAAAGGCAAACATTCTAGGTATTTTAAACCATGGGAATTAAATACAGGGAATTGGTTTGTAGAGAAGGCTGGAGGAGGCAAAAGGAGGTGGAGAGGGGGCCTGGCAGAGAGAGATACGCAAGTATAAGAAGCTGTCAGTGTCCCGGGGTGAAGCCCTAAAACTGTATCTTCTGCATCTCTGGGCGTTCAGGCCGGATGTGTTGAAGAGAAGCCTGCAGCTCCTGAAAGGCAGCCCCCTCAGCCCAGGCTGCTGCAGTGCGTCACCCCACCCCTGCTGCCACAACAGCAGCCACCTGCAGCTGACGGCAGTGGCCTCCCCGGCAGAGCCAGAAGTGGCAATCTTTTCTTTCTTCCACCCTTTGGCCTCCTGCCAGGCCTCCAATAGGCAAAACCTAACAGGAAGGTGGTAGACAAGGCAACCCAACCCGGAAAATGTGGGTCACAGACTCCCAGCTCAGGGTGGAGCAGAGTATTTAAAGGCAGGTGTGGGGCTGAGAGATGTAAAGGTCAATAATTGGCATATGGGCCCACAGACCATGCTGGCACAAACACCCGCCTCTCTCTTGAACAACCGTAATAGCACCAGCTGGTCTCCTTACAGCTTTTCTGCCATCTACTCTCTGCTATAGCCAGAAGGGTACTGTTAAAAATCGACAACCATATGATTTCACTCATATGTGGAATATAAAACTGAAAGTAACAAACGAACAAACAAGACAGACAAAAACGCATAGACACAGACAACAGTATGGTGGCTACCAGAGAGTCAGGGGAGTTGGTAGTGGAGGTGGTAGAAAAGGGGAAAGGGAGTGAAATGTATGGTGACGGGAGGAGATTTGACTTTGGGTGGTGAACACAAAATGCAATACACAGATGATGTATTATTGAATTGTACACTTGAAACTTACATAATTTTATTAACCAATGTCACCCCAATAAATTTAATAAAATTAAAAACAAAACAAACAGAAAACCCCCAAATCTAATTATGACACTGCTTAAGACCTTCCGATAGATTCCCATTTACATTAGAGTATGAACTAATCCTTTGCATACGTGGTCTAGAAGGACTTGTGTGGTCTGCCCCTTGTTCATCTTTATAGCTTTCTCTGACACCAGGCTTCTTGGTCTTCGCAATGCAGCTGCTATGGTTCTCTTTCAGTTTCTTGAATGTGCTGTTCTTTTCTGCTACATGTTTTCCCTTTATCTCGTATATTACCTCCACTCCCTAACCCCCAGGTAGTTCAGACATTCTTTTTTCAGAATTCAGTTCAATCAGCCTTCCTTCATGGAAACTTTCTTTGGCCTTGCTGACTGGATCAATAGCGCCATTTTAATATAAATATTTCTAGTTATCAGTTATTTACTTCTATCTTTTTATCCGCCCCCCACATATCCATATAATTTCTATTTCCCCCTCTAGACTATAAACTTCATGAATACAGGAATCATGGCTTTTGTTGTTATTGTTCAACAATGCTCACTGAATACCTAGCATTAGTACCTGCAATGTAAAAGATGCTTAATAAGTGAATAAGTGTACAGACCTATGGGTGGGTGTATGATTTGATAACTCATTCATACTGAGTGGAAGATAAAACCATCTTGGGAACCAGTGTCAGTTGTCTGTTTTTTATTGTGTTCTTGAGATACTGAATTCGCTGCTGGGCTTTTACCATAGGCATCATTTAAATATTAGAAAAAAATGACAATCACTTTTCTCTGTTTGAGAGGACTCGAAGGAAAGTCTCTCTCTCTGTAAAAATATAACATCCCTCTGAAGGTATTTTGCCTTTCCTGTAAATTCCCTGAGATCCCCAGCTCTCTTCAGTGGCTCCACTCTTTAGTCACAAACTCTCCCATGAGACAAGCCCTCTAAGAATGTTGCTTTTGTTTACTAGGTGATTTTGAAGCCCAGTCTTATTTTGGGAATAAAAACCCAAGCTGAAATGGTTGGAGTTTGCCAGTCGGGAATTTAACCACTTGACTCTAAGGCTATGGTGACAGGAACACAGGGAAAAATAGATCAGCATCTGAATTGCAAGAATTCCTTAGGACTCGCTAGAAAGCTACCTCAAGAAGGAGGAAAACAACCTCAAAACCGAATAGTTCCCTATACACCAAAGAGCCATATTAGTGTTAGCACCCTGATTACTTATTTCCTTGGCTGTAGTTTTTTTTTCATTTCTACCCTTAACAGTTGCTCCTGAATCTGGCAAAGAATTGTAGCAACATTGGTACCCAAGTCAGTTAGTGGGGAGGCCATATTTGGTAGTGCAGGTGCCATCTGGATTTTCAGCTTACCATTGCATCCTCTCCTAGGCTGGAGGATTTTAGAGGATAGTGAGATGAGCAATAAAAGAGAAATATGGCATTTCTCATGAGCGATTGCTGTTGTTATTTATTCCCTAACCCTTAACCTATAGGTAAAGTGTCCTAGTCAAGTACTTTAGCTGACTGAGGGACTCCTAGTCTCTGCCAGATGGAGGAAATATGAACCTGAAGGGATATATTTTTGCAGTGTTTACAGTGCATGGAAGTTTCCTTAAATATATAATCAGAAGCAATTAGACTATGTGGTGTAAGAAGGGATATAAACACTATTGACATGCTGGTCTCGGAATAGGCACATCTGAGCTGATTTGCCTTTGACAGTTCCTGATTTTCGATATTTTTGATATTTTGGGAAGCAGATGTGATGAGGGTAAAGAAGTTTAAGCTTAAGAATAACATATCTTGGTTTAAAAATAATATTGCTTATTTGCATGCTCTTAATTTTTTAACCTACAGAGAGACACTGCCACATGCAGAGGGGTTGCCAGCATAGGGCTTAGTAAATCAGATGGTTCAAGATGGTAGGATTCTATCTGCCACCAGACTAGGAAGCTTGAATTAAAGGTACTGAAGTCCTCTGTCACAGATATTGACATCTTTTATTCTTGGTTGAGTTTTTTACATTCACTTCTAGTCTTGAGACAGGTTTGATATCAAAGTTGTGTGTGTGTGTGTGTGTGTGAGCTGACTAATAAGTTGTCTCTTAGTAGTGTGTGAAAATATAAAACAAAGTAACAATGTAAGCATGGTATGATTATTAACAATCCCAAATAGGAACAAATGGTATTTCCTATATTTGAGACACATTTGATAATTCAAGATATGTTTCCCTTTGCTTTCATACATAATAGATATGGCCCAGGGCCATGCTAGCCTGCAGATAGAATCTGGTTACTAAACACTAGCACAGCATTTTTCTGAGGTTTGGTGCCTTCCTGTAGAGCCCCATATAAATGCTTCCAGACCTCACTGCTTGTTCTGCCACATAACAAATTACCTAAGAGCTTGGTGGCTAAAAACAACAAACATCTATGACCTCAGAAAATGCAGTTTCAGTAGGTAAGGAATCTGAGAGTGGCTTCGCTGGATGGCTCAGGTTGTCTCATGAGATTATAATCAAATATCAGTTGGAGTTGCAGTCATCTGAGAGTTGACTGGGGCTAGTGGGTCAACTTCCCAAATGGTTCACTCCCCTGGCTGTTGGCAGGAGGCCTCAGTTTCTTGTCACATGGGCCTGTCCATATGGCTGCTGGAGTGTCCTCTTGACAAGGCAGCTGGATTTCCCCAGAGCGAGTGATCTGAGAGCGAGCGAGGAGGAAGCCACGTTGCCTTTTATATCCTCTCATCCTGGGAGTCACACTCTTCGCTTCTTCCACATTCTATTCCTCAGCTCACCAAGTTCAGTTTAGACACAAAAGAATAGAAATTAGGCTCCATCTTGTGAAGACAGGAGTATCAAAGAATTTGTTGACAGATTTAAGCCACCCTCTTGCTAATTGTGACCTGCTCTATAATGAAATGTTTATTCTTGTTTGTATTGTAAGACCTCGCCACTTTCCACCGGTACTGATAATGGAGGCTCCTAGATGCCTGCATCTAGGAGCTGCAGCTACATTTATGACACGCTCCTTCCCCGGCTGAGGACCACACCAGGTGCACCTTGCAGGGAATCTACTTGGGCGAAACCTAAGTTCTTTGTTTTAAGAAAGACAGTCAGTCGAGGCTTTGGGGATAGTCTAATTTCTAGTGATGGAGAAGGTCAACTAACTTTGTGATCAGCGTCCTTTGTTTTGAAAAAAAAAATTCTCAAAATGAAGTGAGTTATCCAAGTGTATGGCAGATCCCCCTCCTTCACTGTGCTGGGAAGAGGTGGGAACTCCTTTCCAAGGACTCTGTGATCCTTTCTTCCCAGGTGGCCTGTGTCAGGGCTACACACTCCACTAAAATTAGTGTCCTAATGGGAACAGGTCAGAGACTCCTGAGGAGAGTAGGTGTCTATAGGAAGGGACCTGGACCCCTGATGCAGACGTAGCACAGTAGGGTGCATGTTGTCCTTAGGAAGGGCCAGTGCTAGACACAGGCCAAGGTTTGAACCCCTCCTGACCCTGACTCCTGGTGAGATCAGCTAAGTCCATTCCTCCTCAGGACCCTTGCTCTTGCTGTTCCCGGCACGAGCCTCCAATGTTCATGCCCCACGTTGTTGCTTGTCATCTAGGATCTCAGCCCAAATGCCACCTTATCAGTGAGGCTTTCTGAGACCACTCGATCTAAGCTGATCTCCTTTCCATTAGCAGGCGCTCTTTAATAGTCCATCCTACTTGATTTTCTTCAAGGGTGTGTTCATCTTTGAACTTCTTGTTCACCTTCTGTTCGCTTGGTCTACCTCCCTCACCCTTCTAGAATGCTTGTTTTTCTTTTTCTCTGCTGCATCCTTAGTATTTACGGCAGTGCCTGATGCAAAACAGGTGCTCAATAAATATTTATTGGATGAATGAATGAATACGTGAGTGATGGAGTGAATATAGATTCTGCTGTGAAACGGAAAAAAAAAAGAAAAAAAATTAACATTACGGACGCAGCATCCTGTGTGTTTTTGGGAATGTCTGGGGAATGTTCTGACCCATATCGCTTCTTTAAGAGAAGCACTACTAACCTGGGGTGGTCAGCTTTGCAGTTAGTATCCCCTGGATAATAAAGCAATGCGCCTTTCTTGGTGTCTCAGTTATTGAAGCAGAGCATATTGTTACATGTGTTTTCTGTATATGTATTGGGCACCCCAGTCCTGCCAGTTGGCTAGCTCGTTGGCACGTATCTTCCCGTGCCTCACTGCCCCTGAAGGTGAGAATTTGGTTACCCCACATCTATCCTGAGGCTTCACCTCACCTTTCTGTGTCCTCCCCCTTGATCCTACCCAGTTTTTTTCTTTCTTGACCATCTTTTCCTCAGCTTATGGGCCTTACTCCTCTCTCTTCCAACTGCCATATATATGTATTTGTCCATTCTGGAGTTTTTCTCACACGTCATTCAAAATTAAAGGTGATGAAAAAAAGTCCAAACCCCGGTGAATCTCTAAGTGCCAGAATTCAGCAGCTGTTGGTGTTGGTTTCTTCTGTGTTCCAATGGTGTTTTCACTGTTCCTCTGCCTCATCTCTCCTTTTTGTCTCTAGTGGGAAGTCTTTGCTGCTGGCTTCTTTAAAGGGTTTCATAGACAAAGGGAATATAAAGGACAGATTTAAAAGAGGGCAGAAGACTAGGGCAGAAGACTATTAATTGAAGTGAGGTGAGGCCAACAAGGGAATCTGGGTGTGGTCCTTTCCGAGTCCACCCCATTGCTGAAAACACACAACACCCTCTGAGTTATTTGCTAGCTCACAGCTTTGCTGGCCTGAGTTATTTGGCAAATAATGCCTTTTCTTTCAGAGGTGACTGCATTCTATCAGTGTGTGGCTTGACCTCTATCAGAGGGTTTAAAAAATGCGAAATTATTTGGCCGTATTGGATTCAGAAAAATTCTGCAACTGAGCAATGAGTTAGAGTAACGTTATTATTAACAAGTGCAATAGCATTGAAAATTTAAGACGAGGCAGGCAGGAGAGTCGGTAGTCTGGATACAATCTACTCTCCACCCTGTTCTGAGCCACCAGAAGGCTGCTCTGTGTGGGGTGTACAGTGGGCTCCTCTGTGCTCTGTTAGATTTGGCCAATGGGTGGCATCAGGAGAGAATCAGGGTGTTAACTCCTCTGGTTTGCGTCCTGTGGGTGCTGTACAGATAGCCACCTAGATATATCCATCTCTCAGTTTCCAGTAACTTCTCTCCTTGTCCCTTCAGGGTAAGGACATCTTCACAAGAGCTGTCGCAATAGCTCTTCACAACTGCTGGCTATCTCTGAGGTGCTGCATTATTCCTTGCTGATTTCTCTAAATTTAGTCCATATCTTGGGAATCAGTCCTTTAGTAAATTCTCCCTCAAATCGATGAGACCGCCTGTTCCCTGCCAGGACTTGTATTCCTCTATAATTCAGTCTCAATCTTCTCCTTTAAGCCGAAAGGTAGAATACCTTATCAGAACTTGGGGACACACCTCTTCGCAGCTTGTTCTTCAGTATTCTGAGAAAAGAAAGCCCACAAACTTACAGTGCAAATTATCATTACACAGAAAAGAGTGTATTATATATACACATATGCAAATGAATTAAGAAATATTTTGGTCTCATTTCTAAGTGAAGCCCTGATTGTGGTTTGTATTGATCAGTAAAAGTAGGAAGTCCATCAAGAACCCCGGGCTAGCTAAATCCCTCTGGGAGCCTCAGCAGCTCAGGTCATCACTCAGCATTTCGTGGTGGCAGATGCTCCTTTCTACCTGTAGGGCCATTTATGAGCTAATGCCTGTCCTGGTCCTTCCATATTCCACGTCTTGGATGGATCCACATCTTCGTCTTTGGAAAGTTGGAAGCTAGAAGGAAGTATTCAGTTTGTAGTTTTCCAAGTAATAAAACCACCAGAATAGCCAGTGGACTTTGTTTATCACTTCTTCAAAAAATAAACTTTTTTTAAAGATTAGTTTTAAATTTAAGAAAAATTCCAGATCAAGTACAGAGAGTTCCACATTCCTCTCACCTAGTTTCCCTTAATGTTAACATTTTACATAAAAATGGCAATTTGTCAAAACTAAGAAACTAACACTGGCATACTCCTAATAACTAAACTCTAGACTTTGGATTGTACCAGTTTTCCCACTAATATCCTTTTCCTGGTGAAGGATACAACCCAACGTACCATGTTGCATTTAGTCATTGGATCTCCTTAGTCTCCTTCAATCTGTTACAAATTCCTTAGATTTTTCCATTTTTCATGATCTTGACAGTTTGCTCATCACTTTTACAATTAGCTGGAAATTTATGAATGTGATTAAGACACTAAGTATAATTCTCTGTTTCTATTTAGGACAGGTGAGAATTATTGTCAAGTAGCTGTTGTTATTGTATGAATCCCCTCCCTTAGAAGACAGGTCAGCACTTTTACCTTCCTCCAGTCTCTACCTTGCATATCTCTTTCAGTGATAATGTTGAGTGTGTTGTGATTTATAGTGAAAATAGAATGATTTTGAGGACATAGTTCTTATGTTGTGATCACTGACTGCTTATTGTGGTAGCCAGAGGCTTTCATTTGCTCTCTGGAGGAATGAAAATATCTCTTTTAGGAAACAAAGTCCATTTGTTTTTCCCAACAGCTTCCCTCTTTGAAGCCAATCTATAAACTCCCTTAGATGGCAGTCACTTGTAATAATTTTGAATAATACCCTGAACCTAAGTTCTCCTAAGAGCCTGGCCTGCTGCTTGGTTTTTCTTGTGCTTTTGTTGTTGCGTGTTACCACTTTAAGCATAATATTTTGTCTCACAAAGCTTAAGAATTACTTTGAAAAAGGTGTTGGAAAGATGAAAATGATAATTAAATCTTATCTCAAGTGTAATTTTTACGATCACATAGCACTATTCCCTAGAACTACGCTTTCAAAATTGTTGTGGGTCCACAAATGCCTCTTGTGTCTCACTGTAGAAAAAGTGCTAAAATGGGGCTTTCTTGTTCGATTATTTTTACATCAGCATCTGAATGGATTCTCAATCTAGGCAGCCACTTACTTGTGCTCATTCTTCTAATCCGTGTGACTAAATGAAATGGCATGACTCCAACAACCTCGTATTGGATGATTGTAAAACTGAAGCACCAAAGTTAAGACACTGGGACTAAAGGAATAAACATTTCTCCTCCCAGTGACTCTATCTTTTTGTCACCTGGGACATCTTACAATCTTCAGAGACTTAAGGATAGATTAGCAACCTCACTTTTGAATACTTCAAGATCTGGTGGGAGGACGTCTTTAGTTATATTAGTTCATTTATTCAAGCACTTATAGAGTACTGACACAGAGAGCACTGACGACACATTCGATGTTACGTCAGTTTCCTAGGATATCAAAGTGACTGAGGATTGGTCCCCATCAGTCTAAGAGGGGAGACAAATATGTGTGCTATAAGAGAATGAAGCAAAAGGAGACCTCAGAGCACAGGGGGATACCTGGGGAATGGGGGATGCCAGTAGTCTTGGTCCTGAGGACAATCCTCTTTAGAGGTTAGGAATTCCAAAGTGAATATCACTTTAAATAAAACTCTGGGGAAATTCAGTCATGTGTAGTGAAAATAGAGAAGAGAAGGGGATGAGATAGAAAATGGGAAAGTCAGTTAGGAGGCAGTTACAATAGTCCAGGCAGGTAAATACAGTTTTCTATCCCCTCTCTTATTCTATTATAAAAGAAAAGCATAGTCTGTAGAAAAAAATGTATGGAACTAGTTTGTAGTTAAAGAAATTCTAGCTACACCGCTTGCTGGCTGTGTGACCTTGAGTAAGACAGTGGAGTTCTCCAAGTCTCCATTTTCTCTTCCGTAGAATGAAATAAAATGTAGAACCAACTGCCTGATTTCTCTCAGATCCTTTCTCTGCCTTCCCCTGTTCTGCTCTGTAATACAGGAAGCTGCATTTGTTTCCCAGACTTCCCTGCCTTTTGACTTCCAGATTGATTTGACCGATGAGAGGCAGCAGCAAAATATTAGAGAGCATTAGTGGAGAGAAGCCAGGGCGTTCCTCCTCTTGGCTTCCTGTGGCATCCTTGGCGCATCCTTTCTTTCCTTCATTGCTCTAGCAGCTGCGGGATGGCTCCAACCTCTGGGCTCTGTTTCACCACTTCCTCCCACTTTCCCTCCAGGCCTAGGGGTGACAGTAGCTTCCTACGGGTGATAATGCCAGGCTCCCTTCAATGGCCATGATAGTATTCCTAACTTTCCCTCACAAAATGTAACCAATTCTTCTATATTAACTTTCCTCTATTTGTAGAACAAGCAATTTCTATTTTCCTGACTAGATCATGGCTAATATGTGAAATGAGAGTGCTTTTTAAACTGGGATGTAAATGTAGATATGTTAGATCAGGCTATTAACTATTTAGGACTTTTATTAATGTAGCCAAAAAAGATTAAGGGATGCAAAATACGGTGGGGTTTGAGCTTGGTCCAACTCGTGCCGGTCAGTGGGCTTCTCGGCCTAGTATGCTCTTCAGTTTTGGGTCCTGCACCTGTCTATGCATACAAGCCGGGTACATAAGCCAGCAATTCGTTGTGTAGCAGTGGCTTCTCTGGGTTCAAACCCTGTATTGAACAGAGACACAGATACATAAAACATATCCTTGCCCCCAGGGAGCTTGTAATCTTGAAAGAATTAGCAAGAAATCCTAACATAGTAGTGACATATTTTGGGACCTGTACTTAAAAGCAAAGTACAAATCAAGCCAATTACCCTCAAAAGCTTTTCTTGATGAATCAATTATCAAAAGATAATCTGTGTGCTATACAGAAGGCCTTGTTCTCGACAGTGCAGGGTGTGCACAGGAGAACTAAGACAAGATTTTCCTCTCATGAAGCTTGTTTACAATCTCCCGGAGGAGGTAAAATAGAATTATGTGAAGTTAATGACAAGAGGAAGTATATTATAATTTAAGAATTGCAGAGACAGTAAGTTTTTAAGAACTTCAATATCCTTGACCAATAAATAAGTGCAAAATGTACCTACTCCCAACTTCACACGTTACCTTTAAATATTAAAAAATATATAAATGTAAATAAATAAGTATATATAAATAAGTATAAAATATATATATATATATATATATATATATATTTTTTTTTTTTTGCAAAAAATGTGTAGTTAATTTTTAGGCATTGATGTAAACATATGGCATTACCATGTTTCCCCAAAAATAAGACCTAGCCGGACAATCAGCTCTAATGAGTCTTTTGAAGCAAAAATTAATATAGGACCTGGTCTTATCGGGGAAACAGGGTATATAATGACATTTAGTGTTAATGTATATATATAATGGTGTACATGCTTGAGATACTGTCTTTTAGATTGAGTATATGAGTATATTGGGTTGTGCAAAGGGTTTTCCCATGTATTCATTAGAGATCAGCTATAGAGTCCAAAGGAACTGGATTGAAAATCTGATCCCACCACTTCCTAACTATGTGACTGTATGAAAGTTACTTCCATAAGTCCCATTTTCCTCATTTTTAAAATGGGAGTAGTATATGGTACACAGGTTATTGTAAAGATTGAATAAAACAATTAAAGTAAAACTTTTTAGCCTAATGCCCTGGAACATAGTAAACACTCCAAAAAGGGTCTGTCATTATTGTTTCTTCATTTGTCCCCAACTAGAATCTAAAAAGTAAATGATAAAGAATTAGAATAAACATGTGTAGCATACTTCCACTTCTAGCCATGATAGAACAAGAAGGACAAATTTGATCTCCTTACTGTAAACAGCAAAAGACTTGACAAAACCTTTGAAGCAACTGCTTTTATAATTTGGATAATGAGCAGGAAAGGGTTGTGATACCTTAAAGAAGTGAATAAATGAGGTGAGCCCTATGATTGCCCTAGTTTTCTGCCTCTAGGTACACTCTGAACCCTGGAAAAGGGCGTAGGATGGTAAGCAAAGCATGCTGATTCTGTGTTGTTGACGAGGCAAAGATTTTAGGTCAGGGAAACTCAAGTATCTGTAACATGTAGGGCAGAGTTATGGAGAGGAAGGTGCTGCCCTGGAATATATACAGAAGTCTCCTTTGTGAAAACTGATCTACATGCGTAGGGTGAAACACCACAAAGAGCTACTGGTAAGCTGTGAACTGAATATTTCCCAGAGATAACCCAGGACTTGGAGGTGTTCAGGTTCTGACTAGAGATAGTGAAAAGTTTTTGTTGATCATTCAGTGGAAACTCCACAAAGGTCACACCTTAGTAGTGGAGTTAAGATAACTTTAGAATAAAGACTTCTCTAGATACATTTTAAAAAGTCTTAAAAAAAACAAGCATCAGACTTAGCAAGTAATTTAGGTGCCTTCCAGAATAAACCCCAAATTTCTTTAAAGCAAGACAACCATTTTCAGATACTCAAACATGCGAAATGCCCAATGTCTAGCAATAAAAAATTGTTTGACATGTGGAGAAGGGAAATTGTGACTTAAAACCAGAAGAATAATCAGTTAATGAAAGAGAAATTATGGAATCAGCAGATAAAAATACTTTAGTACAGTTGGCCCTTCATATCCACAGATGTGGAACCCACAGACATAGTGGGCTAACTAAGGAACTTGAGCATCCTTGGATTTTGAGCATCTGTATGGGGTCCTGGAACCAATTCTCCATGGATACCAAGGGGTGACTATATTATTATTACTATACTAAAGTATTTAAAGAAAAATATGAACCTGATGAGAGAAATGGAAGATATTTAAAAGAAGCAAATGGAACTTCTAGAGATAAAAATACAATATCAGAAATGACAATTTCCGAGTGATATTAATAGCAGATTATATACTTACAATAAAATAAAAGATTAGTGAATTTGAAGACATAATAATAGAAGTGATCCAAAATGAAACACAGAAATAGAATGAAAAAAGGAATGAACAGAATTTCCAAAATGACTTGTGGTACACTATCAAGTATTTTAACATGTATAATCAGACTCCCAGAAAGGGGGAATGCAGAAGAAATTATTTGAAGAAACAATGG
Organism: Rhinolophus ferrumequinum; assembly: GCF_004115265.2. Taxonomy (NCBI): domain Eukaryota; kingdom Metazoa; phylum Chordata; class Mammalia; order Chiroptera; family Rhinolophidae; genus Rhinolophus; species Rhinolophus ferrumequinum. The sequence continues at coordinate 24,280,524 of NC_046296.1, read as the reverse complement.
TCATATTTTCAAATTTGAGGAAAACTATAAACCCACAGTTTCCAGATGTTCATTAAACCTCAAGCCTAATTAACAAAGAAAACATCATCAAATCACATTATAATTAAACTGAAGAAAACAGTGATAAGGAATACATTTATAAGCAGCCAGAGAAAGAGATCACAAAGGAAAACAAAAGATCATATACCTCTCATCAGAAACAGTGCATTACAAAAAGCAATGTACATCTTTAAAGTTCTAAAAGAAAAAAACAAACAAACCTGTGAATGTAGACTTCTTTACCCAGAGAAAATAATCCTTCAAAACAGAAGGCAAAATAAAAAATGTTTTCAGTTGCCAGCAGGCTTGCAAGTTAAGAAATGTAAGAGGAATTCCTTCAGGTGGAAGGAAGATGATGCCAGATAGAAAGTTTTATCTACACAGAGAAATAAAAAGCACGCAAAATGGTAAAAATGTGGGGAGTATAAAACACATTTTTCTGATATTTAAATTTTTTCAAAATATTTGACTTTTTAAAAATCAAAAATAACAATATTGAATTATGAGGCTTATAACATATATAGAAGTAAAATGGATGACAAAAATGGTCAAAGCATATGAGGGAGAATATGGAAGTATTCATCATAAAGTTCTTACATTATATGTGAAGTACTATAATGTTTTTTGAAGGTGACTGTATAACTTTTTGATGCCTATTGAATAATCCTAGAAAAATCTATAAAAACACACCCAAGAGCCAAAAACCAACCAATAAACCAAACAAACAAATGAAACAAAGAGTTATAGTAAATAAAACATTGGTAGAGATAAAACAGAATAAAAACTGTTGAATTAATCTAAAAAGAGTCAGGAAAAGAGGGAAATGGGGACACAAATTAGAAGAAATAGAAAGCAAATAGCAAGATAGTAGATTTAAACCCAGCCACATTGATAATTACATTAAATGTAAATGATATAAATGCTCTACTTAGCATGCAAAGATTGTAAGATTGTATATAAAACTAAGACCCAATTATATGCTGTGCAAAAGAAACACACTCTAAACATAAAGACAGAGATATGTTACAAGTAAAGGATGAGGGGAGATATATACTGTACAAATTCCAATCACAAGAAGGTTAAGAGTAGTTGAATTAATATCAGGCAAAGTAGACATCAGAAAAGAAGTATTACCAGAGATAAGGACATTTCATAACAATAAAGAGATCAGTCCACCAAGAGCATATAACAACCATAAACATTCACGCACTCAATGACAAAGTTTCAAAAGACATGAAACAAAACCTGACAAAACCGCAAGAAGAAATGGTTATTTCTTCAACTATAATTGATGATTTTAACACTCCACTCTTAGTAATTGATGGAGAAAGTGGACAGAAAAATCAGTAAATATATGAAAAATATGAATAAAACCATCAAAACATTGATGTAACAATAGAGTACACATTCTTTTCAAGTATATATGAGCATTAACCAACATATATTGGACTATAAAATAAATGTAAAAGAATGTAAAAGAATTGAAATCATATAGCATATAATCTCTGTCTAGAAGAGAATTAAACTGGAAATCATTAATGGAAAGATATCTGGAATATTCCTAAATATTTGGAAATTAACAGATTTCTAAAAATCTGTGGGTCAAAGAAAAAAAATCACAAGGGAAATTAGAAAATATTTTAAATTAAGTGATAATGAAAACACAGCCTATCACCATTTATAAAGTGCAGCTAAAGCAGTGTTTAGAGGGAAATTTATATTATTAAATGTTTATGTTAAGGTTCAAAATAAATGATTTAAGTTTCTATTTTAAGAAGTAAAAAAAAAAACAACGTGGAAGTTAAACCCAAAATAAGTAGAAGTTAGGAAATAATGTACAGAGGTAATTGAAGTAGATAACAGAAAAGCAATAGAAAATATCAATTAAGCCAAAAGTTCATTCTATAAAAAGATCAATAAAATTGATAAACCTCTGATTAGACTGATTGGAAGAAGATGCAAATTATCAATATCATGAATGAAAGGAAACATAAAACAAATCATACATTAGGGACAATGAGGGAATATTATGAATAACTAAATGCCAATAAATTCAACAACTTAAATGAGATGTACAACTGACCAAAACTAATTCAGCATGAAACAGATTATCTTAACAGTTCCATACCTAGTAGTTTAAATTGAAATTCCAATGAAAAATCTTGTTACAAAGGAAACTCTAGGCCCTTTGTAACAACATGCTTCACTGAAGAATTCATCAAACATTTTAGGAAGAAATCATGCTATTCTAACACAAAGTCTTCTAAAAAAAATAGTGGAAGTGGAAATACTTTCCAATTCATTTTATGAGGCCAGCATTATCTTGATACTAAAATCAGAAAAATCTTTTTTGAGAAAAGGAAACTATAGATCAGTAATATCCCTTATGAACATAGACACAAAAATTCCTTAATAAAATCTTAGTAAGTTGAGTTGAATAGGATATAAAAATGATAATACACCATGACTGTGTAAGATTTATTCCAAGGAATGAACAAATAGTTTAACAAATTTAAAATCAGTTCTATTTCTGAGAACACTAGTAATAAAAGGGAACTTCGTAAACCTGATCAAGAGCCTCTGTGAAAAACTTACAACTAGTATTATATTTAATGGTGAGAGACTGAAGACATTCTCCCTAAGATCAGGAATAAGGAAGGATATTTGTATTCCTCACTTCTATTCAACATTTTATTGGATATCATAAGCAGTGTTATAAGGCAAGAAGAAGAAAATAGAACACATAGAGATTGGAAAGGAAGAAGTAAAAGTGTCATGATCATATCTGTTGAAAATCCAAAGGAATCTACAAGAAAATTGCTCGAACTAATAAGTGAGTTTAGTAAGGTTGTATGACATAAGGTAAATGTACAAAAATCAATTGTATTTTTATATATTAACAACAAAAAATTGGAGATTAACATTTTAGAGATATCATTTGGAATAACATCAAAACCCATGAAATAACCAGAAAAAAATTTAACAAAATACGTATAATACGTACAAATGAAAAGCTACAAAATAGTTCAAGACATTTATAATAAAGAAGACTTAAATAAATGGAGAGATCAACCTCATTCACGTATCAGACTCAATATTGTTAAGATGTTGATCTTTCCTACAGAGAACGGATTCCTATAGATTCAGTAAATTCTCAAATCTTAGTATGCATATTTTAAAATAGAAAATGGCAAATTGATTCTAAAATTTACATGGAAATGGAAAATACCTAATAAATTTAAAGTAGTTTTGCAACGTAGGAATAACTGCCTGATTTCAAGACTGACCATAAAGATACAGTAATCAAGACAGTGTACTATTAGCATAAGGACAGACATATGGATATGTTCAGACAAAGAAACACAACAGCAATTCTAAAAATAGATTACCACATACATGGTCAATTGATTTTTGATAAAGATGCCAAGAAAATTTAATAGAGGAAAGGAGAATATTTTCGAAAAATTATGGTATAAATGTATTTTCATGTGGAGAAATGAATATTGTTCATTGCTTCACATCATACATAAAAATTAACCCAACATGGATTATGGAAATTTTAAGAAGCAAAATCATAAAAGTTCTAGAAGAAAATAGGAAAAAAGGTTTTTCACTTTGGATTAGGCAAAGATTTCTTAATAGAGGAGAAAAATGTATGAACAGTAAAAGAAAAAACTGATAAATGTGGGTTTCATCAAAATTAAAAATTTATGAGTTTTGAATGACATCATTAAAAAAATAAAAGAGAAGGCACAGCTGGGAGGAAATGGTCAAAATATATATGTTTGATAAAGTATACAGATTATATAAAAACTCTTACAACTCAATAATGAGGGCAAAAATGATATTTAAAAATGAACAAATGATTTGAACAGTTACTTCCAAAAGAAGATATATGAATAGCTGGTATGAGCATGAAAAGATACTCAGCATCATTACATTCATCAAAGAAAAGCAAACCCACAGTGACATCCCAGTACAGATCCACAAAATGGCTAAAATTAAAAAGACTGACCATACTAAGTCCTGCTGAGAATATAGAGTAAGTAATCATTATGCGAAAAAGGTAAGAAATCATTATGCGAAAAAAGTAAGAAATCATTATACTGTTTGAGATTGGAGGGGAGAAGTGACTTGAATGGGGTTTGTACAAGGGAACTCTTTGGGGTGGTGAAATGTTTTATATCTTGATTTTGATCATACTTATACAGATGTATATATTTATCAAAATTCACTGAACTGTGAAATTAAAACGGATGCATTTTATTGTGCATACACTACCTTAATAAAGTTGATTAAAAACATGGGGATAATAATTTCTATCCCAAATCTGTTGAAAGGATTAGATGAGAAAAAGTAGGTAACCATTAGTGTGATTTAAAACAAAAGTGTGTAGCATCCATGCACACTCATTAGAACCCAGAGATTTGGGGCTTAAGAGCAATTATGTAAAACCTAAAGAATAAAATCAGGGGCAGAAAAAGAAGACTTTGCAGCTGTGTGTTGATTGCCTGGAAGAACCTTCAAAAACAAAACAACCAAACTATAAGTAAATAACTGGCTTACTGCAGCTGGCCATTTCTGTGAAACCTGTTATCCAGTAGCGCGAGTATCAGAATCTGAATGAAATGGACCATTTACAGCCACACTAGTTTTTATGTGGTTTGTAGTGACAAAGAAATGCTTTGTCCCTCGAGGTTCTGAGAACGCAACATTATATATGTTAGCAAATTGGATGTTTGGCCACTAAGTACATTGTTAGGGCTTTTCTTGACGTCTCCTAGCCGGCTGCCTCCTTCCGTTTGCACACTGAATTTATGGTTCTTAGGGAGAATGGAGAAGGGAGTGAATCTCACTGTAACTTTCACTCTGAATGAATTTGTGTTCATCAAACTCTTTGATGAGCATCCCAGTTCTACCACAGGTCCAGTGCACATCCCCCAGCTGCTGACGAAGACGCAATGTAATTGTTATTGGCTACTCTTTCTTTACAGGTTCCCAAGGCTCAGCATGCTTTTTTTTTTTTTTTTAAAGCAAATGTGCTAACAGTGGTTAGCAAATTTTATTTTATATTGCTCTGCTTTCAGGGTCCGCCTGGGTTAACATGATAAAACTTAATAAGGGATAGTAAGTGTTTCTCTCTTGGGGTGCCTGGATTATAGTATGTAAAACTTGGGAGGGGTGGGAAGGTGTCCCACCTGCAAGCAGAGAAGTATAGAAAGCTGGTTTGTAGTAAGAGAAGAGAATGAAACGGACATACAGAGTGAACTTGAGAAGTGGGGGGAGGGAAGGTTCTGACATTCCTGAGAGCCACAGGAGTCATTAGTGCACTATGCTTATTTTTAAATTTTTCATGTTTTTCTTACATTTCTTTGAGCTAAGTTTCTAACAACTGCATTCAGAAAGTGTAGCATATATAAAGAAATATTTTAATTTCAACCAGAGATTTAAAAAAATGTTTTGGAACGATGAGGATATTGCCATATTGCTGGTGTGTGTTGGGCTGTGTGCCAAAAGTAAATGCAATTTGGAATGAGAAATCCAGGTCTTTCTTGCAGTTTCTGTGGTTTTATGTATTTACAAATACATTTAGAAAATTAGTACTGCTGAATTTTGTCAAAGAATTGAGGATGTATTGGATAAAAAATAGGGTAGGATATGGGTTAGGTTGCTGTCACAAAAACACAACTTAACAATGGATTAGACAACATGTACATTTTTTTCTCTTTCCTTAACCATCTGACATCAGAGAACTGGTAGGGCTAGTGGCGTGTCTCTGTCCCCTATATATGGCTTTCATTTTTCTGTCTTAAATGGCTGCTCCTGACCGTCCTATCACACCTGCCTCCCAGTCAATGTGAAGGACAAGAGAGGGACACGAGTGCACACTACGTTTTGAGGGCATGACCCTGAGATCATACATAATACTTCTGTCCATATCTCATTGGCCAGAATTTGATTGCAGGGGCACACCTGGTTGCAAAGGAGTTTAGAAGAATTAGCCTTTATTCAGGTGGTGATGTGCCCAGCTACAATTGGCTGTTCTCCTACTAAAGGAAGAAAGAAGACCGTGGATACTGGGGGACATCTAGTTGTGTTCCCCACAATTGGGAAAGCTGGAGTAACATGAAAGTAAGAGGGCAAAATTTAGATCATGGACCTTTATTGATAGCAAACAGAAAGACATGAGGGCACTCGGGTTTTAGGAGTTGGTTTAACAGAGGTGTGGCCTCTGGATTAGTGTGGCAGAGGCTGGAATAAGGTTGGAAACCAGGTGTGGTGTTGTCTTAGTTGCTCAAGTATGAGTAGGCAGATGGCTGTGGAAAGGGTGAGAAAGGGCTAAACCGGAAAAATGGCTTGCATGGGTAATGAGAAGACGAAGGAGTAAGTCAAGTGCAGAGGAGAGGGGAGTTTCAGGGATGATTTCAGTGTTCTAGTTTGTGAAAGTGGGAGAGAGACAGCTACACTGACCCAAACAGGACACTGAACCAATTCTTAGGAAAGACAATAACTGGTGTGTGTGTGTGTGTGTGTGTGTGTGTGTGTGTGTGTGTGTGTGTGTGTGTGTGTGCATGCGTATGCAGTTGCTTTTGATCATAATTTGTGTGGGGACAAAAAAAACAGGTTGGTGCTTGGTCTATCCTTGAATCCCTGAGCTGATTCTGGACTTTCCCAACTTCTCTTTGGTTTTTCCTATATAAACACACTTACAACTGCTGTGGAAGCCTGAAACCTGGGAGAGTTTTGAGATGTAAGGTGAAATGAGATTTGCATGGCGTGTCCCACGATTTGGCTCATACCCTTCAGTACTCTTCATTTGTGAGTTTTAGAAAATGCAGAATGGATTAGTGGACTAAATACTGTCAGAAAATGCATGTTGACTAATATAGATACCCAGTTTTTGCTCAAATCTCATTAAGCTCTGAAACCAGAGGTTTGTAATAACAGATTTTCTCTTAGAAATTTCTTTTTCTTCTTCTTCTTTTTTTTTTTTTTTTTTTTTTTTTTTTTTTGCTTGACACTTTGTTGGACTTATTTTTGAGTTTGTCAAAGCAAGCTACATACCAAAACAGTTTTTTTCCAGGAATATCCAAGCAACAATCTTCAAAGTGAATTATTGTTTTGCCAAAAAATATTCAGATGATACTTCTAAATCTTGTGAGTTTCTAAATGTTGAGAAAGGTATGAAAAAATTGCATTCAATTAAACATCTACTAGGTAGTTTCAGAACAAGTAGATGAACTCAGTTTGTGTTTGGACATAAAGAAATAGTGAAGAGTTTGCCTAAATATAGTCTGGACTTACATTTTCTACCACAAAATTGGTTTGTATGTGATGGGAAGACTAAGAATTCAGTTTTCAGAGGAATGGAATGGCTTCCCAGAGAGCTTCTGTATGAATATTTTTGGCAAAAAGGGGATCAGTAAAAATGTGTAGGGAGATTTCCTTTCTTCTGTCTGCGATTCAAGAATTGTTGGAACATTTTACATTTCGTGGAGGCTCACCACTTGAGGTTGGCTTGACATTTCTCTGTCTAGTTTCTAAACAACCCATTTAAAAATATAAATGAACAAGTCTTTGCCACTCTGGAGAGAAAGGTTCATTGTTGTCTATTATGAAATACTTTCTTTTGTTGTAGAGAACATTCTTTACTTCCTCCCTTTTTGTTCAAGATTTCTTTGAATAGTAGGTAAAGAAGATACTTCACAAAGAAATGTGGAGGTCAGTGGATCCTGTTTGAGACAGGGGATTGATTTTCTTTTATGAAGATCCTGTCTGGGAAGATTGCACCTTACAAGTAGAGACCAGTCATTCTTCTGATTAAAAAATCATAATAATAATAATGAAATATACATATATATTTAAAAAATAAAAAAATACACACACATACATATATTTACAATGCTGGCAGAGATGAAAAGGCTGCTGTATAAAGGCATAGTTAGCTATTTTTCTAAATTCAGTGGCTGATTTCTGGTTAATTTCTTTTTCCTTTTCAAAATAGGTATCAGACAACATTTTGGACTAACGGCCTGGAAAAAATCATTATAAAATCATTTTGAATTACTCAGGGAAAACGCAGAGCTTGAAAACCATTGCTTTCTGTCACCCCTCCCGCCCCAGAATTCCTACAGTTTTGTCCATTGTGGACATTTCTCATATTTGGAGTGTTCATGAAAAGCTTTGAACTTGTATCTCCTTGCCACAGTGGAGATCTGAGCAATGGATTTTGGATCAGTTGGTTTCCCATCTCAAAAGGAAAGGAGAAGCAATAAGAGTTGGACAAACTCCTTTCCAATAGTAGCAGTTTGTAAGGATATTTGAGGTAGTAGTTTAAAAATTCTTAATGGTAACATGGGTGCACTAAAATATCATAGAAGAAATGTAGCTGGTGCAGAATTTCGTTCTTAAAAGGATGTATTTTTTGGCTCTCATTCTATATCAGGAAATGACTATAGCATATCATTCTATAGCTATTATACGTCTCAGAATAGTACTACCATATTTAGCTTAAAACATGAGCTTTCTTTCGAATGGATGTATGTATGTGTGTGTATGCCTGTAAGCACACAGTAATGCAAAATAAAAAAGAAAGAAATCCCTCATCTGAGTGGATGTTGGTTGTTCAATTTCTGAGAATTGAATAGATTTTATAATAAGGTTCCAAGAGTGTTCTGTCTGTAACATCAGATGAGGAGGGAAAGTAGCCCTCTAATTGGCCACCCAGAAGTCACCAGCTCATCTGTGACATTCGGATGGTTCTGGCAAGAGCTAACAAGGTGAACCCCAGTTTACTCCATCTGCTGTATATGGATGTGGTTGTTTTTCATTCCTGGCCAATCCCACCAAAAGTCTGTAGCAGACGGCGCATGTGCGCATGGACTAACATATTATTGGGGAGCGAGAGAAATCAATGTCTGAAGAACTCACCTGAGTTAGGTGTGAGGCATATATTCTTATATGTATATATAAAATTTACCTGGACACATGGTTTTGAACCCGTGTAACTATTCAGAAGTGTCTTGTTGTGTCATTATATTGATGTATGCACTTGCTGAAAGATTCGTGTTTGTACACATGAAGAATTCTCTATGGAATCAGTGATGTACTAGAGTTGGCTCCTTCTGGAACCCATTGTTAGAGTTTCAGAAATTTTGCAAGCTGGTTGTTCAACACAGACATTAGTAAAAATTAAATGATATAAAATTATAATTAAATAAATTATATTAAAAAAGCAAACGTAATAAATGCTCCAAGATCGTCCCTTTCTAATTAATTTACTAAATTCTACTGTTATCTATACTCTTGAGGATACTTGGAGCTATTGTGTCTGTATGGTGGAAGCACCACATAATGTTATCTGTTGGGCATCTCTTCCCAAGTCTGCATTCTGTGGCGTCCATCTGGTAACTTGAAATCAGGTAAATGATGAGCCAGGACACTTCCATTTTTTTCCTTGAAGCTTTAGATATGTAAAAAAAGATGAATGGCCAAAATAGCTTAAAAAATCATTTTAAATATTTATGTGGGACAAATGAAAAATTTTAATACATAATATATTATGATTGTGCTATTCACAAGATAATTTTAAATTTTAAAAAATGTTAATTCACAGTACACTGAAACATGTGTCCTCCTGGACTTTAACTAGACAAAGAAGTTGCTCACTTTCCGTGGTCTTGGTTTCTATTCGTGATGGTATCACCTCATTTGAAGATAAAAACAAGTCTGAAATTGAAGCCTTTTGTGAATGCAAGGCTGGGTCACTTGGTACTTCCAGTCACTTCCTCCCTGAGAGGCTATACTTCATAACATCTAATTCTTCGTCTGTACAATGCCGATAATAATAATAATAATTATTATTATAGTAATTACAGTATAAAGTTGAATGAGTATTCAATAAGATCGCACATGGAAATCACAAAGACTGTTGAAGCCATCTACAAATGGTAGCTATTAGACCTCATCATCATTGCTTTATTGAGTACTTACTGTTTCGGGACCTGGGCTAAGAACTTTGCGTATGTTATCTCATTTAAACCTTGAACAACCTCCTGAAACAGAGAGTATTAACCCCATTTAACAGGTGAGGAAACTAGAGTGGTTTAGTCACTTGTCTGAAGTTATATAGCTGGCAAGTGGGGAGCTCGACCCTGAACCCAGGTCTGACTCCAAAGTGCATGCCCGTATATCTCAACACTTTCTGCTTATTCGTTCAGTATTCCTCACAGGCATATAGTAGGTGTTTCATAAAAAAGGTTTTGATAACATTTTTTATGGTACTTCTTTCTAAGATGATCAACTTCATTTCTTAGCTCCAGGTCACCAGAAATTTCTATTTCTCTGGTGAGGGAATTCAAAGAGAATAACTACCTTTTCAGAGGTAAAGCCAGTATTCAATAGAAGAAATCTTAGCATGCTCTGCAATAAGTTTACTAAGTCAAAAATGTGTGTGTGTGTGTGTGTGTGTGTGTGTGTGTGCACGCACGCGCACGCGCGTTTCCTTTTAAGGGCAATTTCCCCCTCCCCCCGTCTCCGTTTGCTATGTTATTGAGAGAAGTTTTGTTTTAGTGGCTTGTGTATTTGTATTTGTGTTTATGAACTTCTCCCAATGAGGCTGTATAATCTAGCACATGGAGACTGTTCCCCTCTAGGACTTACCTTTACAAATATCTGAAAATTCTTCCAGGAGAAGATTAAGTTGTTTAGTTCAATATTTAATCTGTTACTTCCTTTCTAAAGATACCCCATGGACTTTGTCATGCATTTGGCTGATACAAGGGGTATTGATCAGTCATAAACCAAAAAAAGCAGAATGGCCAGCACAGCTTCTCCCATCCCTACCTTATAATTAAATTTTGATTTGAGCTGCTGTTGATTAATCTTATTTGTGAGTGTGTGAATTCGAGAGGACTGCTAAGTTTCTAAAGTTGCTGGGCATTGGTCTCTGGTGGATGGCTCAGCTAAAGCACAGTATGATTGCGTTTTTATGGTTTTCAGATATTTAATAGCTTCTTCCTGTCATTTTCTGAATGACTGAATACAGTCTAGCCCTCTGGGAGCAGCGCAGCATCCGAGAGCTGTGAAGATGACTGAGGTCTGTGTACTTGACTGATTGCCTTAGTCTTAATTGTTCTCTTAATTAGCTGCAGCAGCAACTGCATCTGGGGAGAGATCATGATATTGGTAAACAGCTCCACCTCGGAGCTCAGGGCAGTGCCTTTTGGAGTCCTGACAGTGAGCAGCTCACGGCTGGTCTCTCCTGAGTAGGGGACCTGCCAGACCGGCAGGGCCCAAGGCCAAAGCGCCCCTCATGTGATAGCCCACGAGGGTGGAGCAGCACAGCTCCAGTTGTTTGTCCTTAAACAAATTGAGTTTTAATGTGCAAAAAAACCTGGCTTTACGGGGCCAAATGGACCCACATAAAAACAAAAGAAAGGGGATGCAATGCACAGAGAAAGCACCAGCTAGGCAGGTAGGCTTGGGAGGCTGAGGCCCAGGAACCGGGCTGCCATTGGAAAGGGCTGTTCCTCCTAAGCAGCTTGAGAGTTTTAGGAAGGAGCCATTACTGGGTTCAGCTCCCCTTGTGTCTGAGGTGTGACTGGGACCCTGAAACTTGGCCTCGCCTTATTCTTTTTACCGACTTGGGATTTCTCCTTTTCTTTTGTATTTTTCCACTGAGGTGGTGCACTGAGACATGAGACCTAACCTCCCTTTCCCCTAAATAGGAGTGAGTTCATCTAATCTGAGGGGTTTGGGGCCTGAAGAGTACAAAACTGCAGGAGGTGAATCAACTTGTTTCTTTTTAAAAGTGACCGCACATTTGTGTCATGGGGACCCAGTAGAGGTATTTCAGAGCTGGTAGAACCAGTTCAGACTCACATTGTTTACAGAATGAAAGGAAAACAGGCGCTTAGGTGGCAAATTGCAAAGTCAGCACTTATAATTAAATATTTCAAAAGGCTACATAAAGTGGTAAGAAACTGGCGTGGAAATGCAGCGTGATCTTGAAAAGGAGATGAACCAGTTCTGTATTTTGCAAGTGAATAATAGGGAATCCATTGACATAGGACTCAGGGGCACAGGATGAATCTGTGAGTTCTTGGGCAAATCTTTTTCCTTCCCTATGTAGGATTCTCCTTTGACATAAACAGGTAGACTCCAAACATTGCCATAAAGATCAGATGAGATGATAGTAATGAACTTGCTTTGAAAGTAAAAGGCATTATTCCAAACAGACTGAAGACATTTGTGATTATATTTTATAGTTAAATTGCAAAACTCTCATGACCATGGGTGTATTTTCATTGCACCGAAAATAAGAGCGTAGCTCAGATATGGTGGCTTTTCATGTGCACGCATTATGGTTCTATGGTCGGATCTCTCTTTTCCCACTGCTCTTCCAAAAATTACTCTTAAACTGGTCTATTTCCCACAGAACAACTCCCCCTCACCCTCCCAGAACAACTTTACTGTGTTTTGGTTTTTGGTTAGTAGGTATTGAAAATATATTTCATCTTATGATACATATAAATTTGAAAACAAACAACAGAATCACAAATTCATGGAGAACAATTCCACTATTTTGAAGGTTGCCTCTGAACCTTAACCTGTTAGAATGTTCACAGAAAAGCCATGTCTGGAAATTAATATGAGTTAAACTAGGAGATTGTGGTTTGAAGCCACGTATCATACCATTTTCAAGGCGAAAGACTGAAAACCAAAGTGCTAACCTCTTACAGACATTAAAATGTCAGGACTGCCTCTTGTCAAAAATGTAATCAGTGTTAATCTTGATATTATGCCAATATTGAGATAACTGCTTTCTAGTCACCGAAAGTCCTCCCTAGAATCTCAGCCGTATGCAGTATAATATTTTATGCCTAGCCTTTGCCTTTCTCTATGGTATAAAATGCTTTTCATGGTGTCTGTGAGGGTTACCTGTGTTAGCGGTCTTGATCTATAGCCCACAGAGAGCAAATCCTCTTCTATAACTCTTTGATCGAGGATGCCTGAGGAAGGTCCCCCATTTTGGCAATAGGAACGTTGATTGGTGGATCATTACTGATATGACTAACATATCAACAGTTGAACGCACCAGTAAAATTGTTGTCATGCTTTCCCCTCACAGAGGCAACCGACAATGCCTCTCACCAGGGATGACTCAGCCAGCGCGGCATGGTTAGCAAATATGTGAACTTCTGCCTTCGGATGTGTTTCCTATCACCAGCAAGGGCCTACACCCAGAGGTGTAGTTTGCCTGTCTCACTTCTCATCCCCAATACCCTTTGCCTCTCTCTTTTCTATTCTACAGGCAAGAAATCTAGCAAATACTAGATCCCCCATTTTTCACTGATCAAGGGGTGGCTACCCACAGGCCATAGTTCTAGCCAATTAGATATAAGTAGACATCTTTTCTTATCTGGGTTAGAGGTGTTTCTGGGAACTTTTCCTTTTCTGATGAAAAGGGGGAAATTATGGTTGGCCCATCCTTTCTTCGTGCTTTTCTACTTCCTCAGATTCAAATATGTTGCTTGGTGGGGCGTCAGCCATCTGTTGGATGTGAGATGACTAGCCAGCAGGCTGAGAGTGGCAGAGGAAAGAGCCTGCATCCAAGAAAGCAGTGAGGGAGGTCAAACAGGACAGTGACAGTAGCCATTTAACCTGACCCTCCCTGTTACCTGAGAATAAGAAATTGCTGTTTGTTTTAGTTGAGTTGGGTTTTCTGTTAGCTGCAGCTATAGGCATTTCTAACTGACAAAAGGGGCTCTGTGAATCTGAGGAATGTGTGAAGCACCAAATAAGAGGCCTCCCTAGAAACCCCTGCTTCTGTAGAAACTCTTTCCTCCTTTGGAGAAGTCCTGTGTTCTCTAATACAGGGCTTGGCAAACTTGGCAAATGGGCCAAGGTCGGGCCTCTGTTTTTGTAAATAAAGTTTAATTGGAACATGGCCACACTCATTTGCTTACACATTATCCATAAGTGCTTATGCTCTGCGACAAAAGTTGTAACAGAGACTGTATGCCCTTCAAAGCCTAAACGTCCTGGCCAAATACATTTGAACTCCATGGTAAGTTTCCTTTGGAATTTTATAAAGCATCAGAGCTCTGTGATTTAATCTTTCAAGGCATGACTGTTGCAGGAGGAGGGTCTGGCAGGGTGTGCATAAATGTTAGGCGTTTGGTTTTCACCTGACGTAGGACGCAGCCTCTGAGAGCATGCGTGGGGTGCACACCGTCAAAGCCAGGACGTTGCAGGCCCAGCCTTCGCCAGTCTTTTCTGTCTCATTCCTGTACAATGAATTCTAACTGGCCACTTGTGTCGGATTCTACTCTAAGTAGAGCTCTACTCACTTGGAAAAACGTATTCCAGCGCAGGGGACCAGAAGCTCTGAGATCCTTCTGTCGGTGCAGTGCCATAGGCTGCTGCTATTAGTGCATTCTCAGAATTCCTGGGTAGTCAGCTGTTTGCTTACCCTTGAGTGCGAGATGTTTTGGCATCTTCTAGAAGATAGGGAGAAAATTTCTCAATATAACTGAAACCTCCAAAAATTATGTATTCACGAAAACAGATAAGAACAACGTCAGCACAGTTCTTACCAATTTTCACCATTCTATTATCTCTCCTCACCCCAGGCTGTAGATTTTCATCTATCTTTAGTGTTTAAAAAATACTCATTTTCACTTTACTTTTATTTCAGTGCAGGTAATAACCAGTACATCGTTCTCTTTCTCTCTACTCCCCAAACATACCTTTGTGCTCTAACAAAAGGAAAAAAAAAGGCAAAAGTAAGTCATAGGTTTTGATATTAACTCTCTACCTCATTTTGCTCTTTCCTCTCTTCTCTTATAGATGGGAAGGTAGAAATCCAATAAAAGTAAAAAAAAAAAAAGTAGAATAGGAGAAAGGACAAGTATAGCAATACTAAGATGAATTTGAGCCAGGTAGTGTTGGGAGTTAATCTATTTAGAGTTTCAGTCTATTAGTGGTTTTGGTTTTTGCTTCAGAAGGGCAAAAGAAAAATTCTAAGCTCCCACAGAACATCTGGAAAACGAAACTTCTGCCTGTCAAAATAAAATGAGCTGGAGGACTAAGCAGGCCTCCACACTGGAAAATACTCAGCCAAGCAAGCCTTTTGGTAGTTCTTGGTCTCCAAAAAGAAAAGGATCAGATGATGTAAATGTTGCCTTGTGACTAGAAATATAAAGTTGGGGGGAACCAGTCTGCTGAATTCAGGAATCTGGATTCAAGTTCAGCGTGCTGTTACATGATACCCACTGACCTGTTAATATACTGACCCTGAAAACCCATGCCCTGGGAGATGAACTAGACGCTGAATTTGCAACATGCTTCCTGTAGGGAAGAGAGGGTTTTCATGACATGCCTGAGACATTGCCAGTACTCACGTCTGTAGTGGGGGCAAGAAGATCGGAGAGACCTGTGGCAGTCACAAGGCGAGGTGCTTTGCAGTCTACCTGGCGGGTATGGATACTGTAAATCGATTGAGTTCTCTTTCAGAAAGAAGGTGCTTCTCCGTTCCTAACTGGAAAACCTGTCTTGGTACAGCGTTTCCATTGCATGTCAGGCCCCTCCGTCCCCAGCCCCCACCCCTCCACATACATGTACACCTTTACAAGGTCTATAGATGGCAGGCGTGACCACCCATAATTTACAAGTAAGACAAGAGCAACCCAGAGAGGGTAAGACACCAGCTAGGGAGAGCAGAGCTGAGGCTTGAACCTTAGTTTTCTGATTCCAACCCTCCCTCTTTTTCTGCTACATAAAATGCCTCTGGTGAAGGAGTAATTAACAGCAATTCGCGTAGACTCTGAGACCTTAAGCCGCAGTCTATAAAATGTAAAGGAATAGTTCGTTAGGTTAACTTTGACTCTCCCACCTACAAGTTAAGGAAGACCTGAAAGGGTGGGGTAGGTGGAAACCCGGGGCGCTTGCATCACATCATGGCAATTCCTGGGTTCAGCCACAGAATATCGCCTTTACATCACGTACCTCTCAGGATAACATCTCTCCTAGGGAGTAGAAAAAGAGGGACTTTCTTAAAGGAGCTACTTTAAAGGTACAGAGTTACCCCAGCCAGTGCGGGAGTAAAGCAGTTCCCACGTCATACACATCACTGGTATTTAAAAAATTTCCTTTCTTCTCTTCAGCCTCTTTTTCCCCAGATTATTATTATTATATTTTCAGTGTTTACAGGAATTGCATGCTTGCGTTTCTTAATTTCTTCTTTAGCATAAGGTTTTATAAATGACACATTTTCCAAAAAAACCATCAGAACCTATGTATTTAGGTTTTATTTAACCTGCAGCTTAAATGATTCAAGTTTAGAAATTTTTAGGTACCTAATCCCAACGATCCTATAGTCATAAAAGGCTCTTCATGAAAAAAGGAACAAGCAGTTAGCTGTATTCATGGTTTGGGTGTAACGAATTTCCGAAGACTGAAAACGGAAGACCTACATTGTGGGGAAGGGGTGGTTTGTGGAGAGAGAGCAGCTGGTACAGGCAGGTAAGTGTACGTGGAAGAGACAGCACACGAGGCTCCCTGGTGGGGACAGTGGGGCCAAATGTGCAGGTTATCCCCAGGGATCAGTGCAGTGTCAGTCACCCGAACTATTAATATTCAAACAACGAGTGTTTCTGAGGTTCTTTATGTGTAAGCAGTCCAGTAGTCATCTTTCTGAAAACATGATCATGCTGCCTTTTAAAGGAGGAACCAAAGAGTCATCAACTCATGGGGATTTATTGACCTCTGAAATCCCAGGGCCCAGGGTCTGCTGGCAACTCAGGCATTTGGTACCCTGGATAAGATGGCTTTAGCCCAGGGGTCTCCAAACTGCGGTCCGCGGGCCAACTGCGGCCCGCAATCCATTTTTAATTGGCCCGCAGCAAATTCCAAAAATATATGTAGTTTACTTAAATAAACCAGGTGAGGCAATACGTACTTCACCTCGAGTGAGTGGCCCGGCTGTTTGTGTATTTTACCGCATATGGCCCTTGGTGAAAAACGTTGAGAAAAGTTTGGACACCCCTGCTTTAGCCTTTGCTCCTCTTCTTCTGTTTTTATTTTATTCTGTGCTGTTGGTTGGGAGGGAAATGAATCCACTAGGAAGTGTAGACCCTGATGAAGGAGTCATTTCCTGACAAATGCTCATGTTTATCATTTCTTTCTTCCTGTTTCGAGCACACCTCACCCTGCAGCTGCTCAGATTAAGACTGTCCCTCAGAGCCCCTGGTACCCATGGCCCTTCCTCACTCCTGGAATTCATGCTTCTTTTTGGGTGTGCTTTCTTCATTTCATAATTGGACTCAGTTCAGCAATAGCTCTGGCCAATAGCTATTAATTATCACTTTGTTCTCCTCTTCCCAGAGCAGTTATTAATTATGCTTCTCAGAGAGTCATAATGAGAAACTAAAGGCGGTGTGATATGTTTTAGGAAGCGGTGTCCTCTGGTCTTGCAGGTCTCCATTCTGTGTCAAAGGCAAAGCAGTGCTGACCGTTCACTTCACAAACATTTACTGAGTCCCCTTGAGGTAGAAAGGCCTATCCCCAGCAGTGGGCATATGAAGCCGAAGGCTCACGCTCTAGAGAGGAACTTCAGATCACGGTGTGGACTGTTTTTTGATCCAAACCTTCCTTCCTGTTGCTTCTTCTCTTTCAACCATGTCGTCCCACGGAGGATCAGGTCCAACTTGCCTTCCACCTTCATCGTTGCCTCCCACAACCTTAAAGACACTTGGGTTAATTGCTCCATTCCTGAGTTCCTATGGAAACCTGAGCTAAACCTCTATTATCGAACTAATGTGCTATCATAATTTTTTTTAAAGCTCAGCTGCTTCTCCCACCCTGAGAAAATTTGTCCAAGGTTAACAATGCATCTTCATCTATGTATCACCAGCCCTTAGCCCAAGGCTTAGCTAACACTTGGTCTTTGGTAAATATCGAAGTTTTGCGTTTTCAAGTAAAGATCGGCGGCTAGGTACAGGCTCAATTCTAGGAAACACTTGAGCCAGGGCCGGGAGGAAACCTCTAGACCCAAGGAGTAAAGTGGGCCCGGCCTTTGTGGTGGCCTTCCATGGAGGCAAGTGCTCTGTTCATCTGGTCCTTTACGTAGAGCCAGCCCACCCTGCTGCACAGCATGGGGGTCAGATGCTTCTGTCACTCTGCCCGCCGTCTCCACCACCAGCCCATACCAGTGCCTCTCCCTGCTCCTTGCTCTTGTCTCCCATTGCCTTTTAATCCCTTGGCTGCAAGCTCCAGCTCTGAATGCCCACCTCAGGGCTTTCTTTCTCTATAAACTGCTGGGACATAATTTTCGTTAGCAGTTTGACCCCTAGCACTCTCCCTTGGACATACTTTGGCACTAAACTTCTGCTCTGGGATCCTAGGACCTAATCCCTACTGACTTGGACCCAAAGTGGCTGGCCACCTCTCTGATACGATTTCAGGGGACTTATAAAACCCTGAGGAGCCAATCAATCCTCCACATTCCTTGAATGTCCTCCCTTAACATACAGTTTTCACAATGGCCTCCAGAGATATTTGCTGCTTTGGCTTAAAGGACAAAGGCGTTGAAAGGGGTAATTTAAGATTCTAGTATGTGTAATGTATATAAAAGAATTTGGAAGAAACTTTTGGTTGGGAGGAAAAAGAGAGAGCTTGTAGTTGCTGAATGGGTGGCAGGATTCAGTTTTGGAGAAAGGTTCTGCATCTGTATGGAGAAGGGCTGAAAAGATGATGCCACCCAGACTCCAGAGGGGGTAGAACCTAGTGACATCTTTGTCACTCCGTGTTCATTCACCTTTCTTCCGGTAAAGTACTGTAAGTCTCCTCTTGGGAACTATTGCTCCACCAACCTCAGCCTATAAAGTTTGAGTGGTGTTGACCCCACCTCAGAGTTTGGGGTGGCGGGGGGTTTGCAACCCATGTGAGTCAGGCTTGGCCAGCAAAACATAAATCTGGCCACTGAGCTGCTTCAGTGGGAGTCAAACCCCAAATTTTCATTTACTCTTTCAGGGAAAGTAATCCCCCCTTTTCTACTGGGTTTGTGGTTGGTTATGAGATATAAGCCCGGGGCAGCCACCACAATGGAAGAGATTCTTGGGAGTGAAGCCCACATAGGTGACAGCAGATCCCAGCAACGGATAGACTCAGCATCCTTTGGGGAGTGGAGCCAGGCATGCTTTCTCCATCTCTCCTATTCAGCCAGTTAACACAGCAATGAGAGGACATGTCTCTGGGTTTGAGGTCAGAAGACCTGAGCTTAAACCCTACCTTTGTCACTAACTGGCTGTGTACTTAACTTCCCAGAGCCTTGGTTTCTTTATCTGTAAACTTCAGTGAAGGAGGCCTGTGTCTCAGATGTATTAGCGTTCTTCATAGTAAGCAGTCAAACATGACTCTAGTTAGCTTAAACAGAAAAGTAAGTCACTGGAGAGATACTGGAGAACTTGTAGACTAGAGGAGTAGGCTGACAAAGCAGGATTGGAAAACGGGCAGAGACCGAGGGAAGCTGAGCAACCCCACCCTCAGCGAAGGTGCCCCTGAAGGATCCGCCCAGTTAGGACACTGCCAGCCTGGATGTGCCGTGCATGACACTGCAGCCGTCCGATGCTGCATGGGTCTCAGGTGCATTCCTTCTGGTGCTACTCACTCCACGTGTAAAGCCAGCTTGGGGCTGGATATCCTGTTGGGCAAGGTTTTCTCGGAAGGCAAGAGGGCTTGGCTGTTGAGCAGACTGAAAAAATGACAGAAGTTCACGACAACGTCCTGCTGAGAGAATTGCATGGAGTAAGGGTTGGGAAGACCCATCACGATGCTCAATCACTGTTCTTTTCTCTTTCTTCGTTTTACATGCCTCTCAGGGCTGTCAGTCTGTCTTCAGCGAGCCAGCTCCAGCCAAGCCCCAGATCTAATAGACCCAAGTAGGCTGAACACTAAGAATTGCAGTGACTTTTTGTCTCACTGGGAGCCTCTTCATTCTGCTGTCGACCCAGTTTTCCTTTGCTGTGTGTGGTCTCAGCTGCGCCATTAAATGGTCACGTGCTTGATGGCAGAGTCAGCATCTATTACATCATTTCCCTAAACGTGCAGAGGACGTACCCCCGCTCATGGCAGGTGCTCCGTGGGTCAACGTTTATTTACTGAGTGTTTCAAAATTAGGCCTGGCTGGATGGCTGTTCCAGAAAGCCCATGGGTGGGATGTATTTCTAGTGCCAATAACTGTGCCTGGCATACGCTGTGTATGTTGCATGGATGGGTGGATGGTAGTGGCATAGGAGGCAACACCCAGCACCCCAGTGCAGCTTTGAGGCTGCCATTTATTCCTTTTAAGTGGGACCTTGTCCTGGGCCACTGGTTAAATCTCTCACACGTTGCCACCAGATCAGCATAAAGGGTAATAGTGATGGTTTACTGAGCCTCTGCCTGATCTCAGGTAAGAGGCAGCGGTGTGAATTCACTGGGGAAGGGAATACCTCTTTGTAGGGTGCGCCTGGGGAGTGAGTGGGCCGTTCCAGCCGTAGGCGTCTAGGAAGACCTCTTACGTGCTGGGGACTGATATCCAGATGACAGAAGTACAGCCTGTGCTTTTGAGGAACTCAGAGTCTAGTGAGCACCCAAAACCTTGCTCTGAAATTAGTGCTCAGCACAGCGTGTGTCCTGTGGATGCATTAAAAAGAGGAGGGAGGATTTCCGTATTGCTGACACTGTTTGTATGTGGAGGTCTTTTTTAAGTTCCAGAGGATTCTCTTGGAGAAAGGATTTCTTAACATTTCTGTAATTCAGGTCAGAGGCTTTTCAAAGAGTATAGTCTTCTCATTTCTTGACATTTCTAGCATCTCTCAAGGTAGCCTATTAGCAAAGTTCTAAGACTTACTCTTGTCCAAGCCTCTTTATTACCACAAACTGCTAATTCCTCTGTGTGTGTGTATGTGCACATACATGTGTGCGTGTTTATATGTGGAGATGAAGATGTATGTGGGGAGGCGTGTGGAAACCAGGGCCAGGCAGAAGAGAGCAGGATGATGTGTACCTGTTAGCTCTTCCTTTCCTAACTCACCACAGTGACCCTGTTAATGCTTTGCCAGTTTAACTAATGTGTGTTAGTCTATTACTGGGGCTTTATATGTTCCAGGGCTTCCAGGTCTTTTGATTCCTTGAGTTCTGAGAACCTGGTTGGGGCACAGCCAGGAAGACGGGGTGGAAGGAGAGTTTTTTCCCTGCCCGCTTTCCCTTTATAATCTCTGGTCTGCCTTTGAAGACAAGCCTCTAGAATGTCCTCTGAAGGCTGACCATTTATTAAAGGAGGCAATAAAGTTTCCTGTGTAGTGACTTTGGGGGGAATTAATTCTCAGTGCCCCAGACTTCGGAGATGCTCAAAAGCATGTTGCTGATCCATGCTGCTCATCTGGCCTGTGCAACAGCTTCATAACTTGGCCTTCTGCTTGGTGAATTTTCCATTTTCAGGGTTTCTCTCAAATGCACTCAATTGTTCCACAATCCCAGAAAGGTCATATGGTTCGGGCACCAGGCATGTAATTTGCTGATCCCATGATTAGACATGCACACAAACCTCAGTGCTATTAAAATGAACTCTGCAGTCGGCTTTGGATTGCTTCCCCCCATACAGATCTTCTGGGCACACGTTAATGGAATCAGCGCGCTGATCACTGGTCTGCAGCATACTGGCAGGGAGTACTTTTGCTCTGTAGTGCTACGTGCTTGTGGGCAGCGCAGGTTTCTATGAGCGGGGCATACGTGTCGGTCCTGGGCGCCTTGTGGGCTGACAGGCCCAAGGTGAGAGGCGCCTGACCCTTAGTCTCAGTGTGGTTTGGGTGCAGAACTTGGGGGAACATTTCTGGGTTATTTCTTTCTCTGATTTTGTTCTTCTGTTGCCTTGGCAACTTGAATAATAATCTTAAATGTCTGTGTTTGTGTATTCTTTGGAGAATATTTTATCCCAAATCTTTTCCAAGAATGCCGGTCTCCTGATGCGTCAGTACTCCTCAGGGTCTTCCTTTGGTGTGTGTGTGCTTGTTGCCTGTAGTTGGGAGAAAGAAATGTTAACATGATGTAAGCAGCCCCTGGACTGAGGATCCAGGGTCCTCAGTTAGTACAGGGCATTTTACGTCACTGGCCTGCTGTTTCCCAGAGTAAGTGGACTGGGTGATTTCTGTAAGCTCTGAACTGCCGTGACCCTAAGCTTGAATTAGGTAAGAATGTGCCATTACTTGCTGTGTTTCTTGTAAGAATCTTCTTCATTATGTATGGGAATTTTCCGGGTCTTCACTCTTTCAATGACTGGAATATTTTTTATTTGCTGACATACGGTGTTTCATTTACATTCATCACCAGTATTTCGGGGGAGGGGTGAGTATTGTCCAATAAACACGTGACACTGGCCGAGGCTGACACTACCCCACACTACTGTTCTACGGTGGTTGGGTTGGGCGTCATGGCGGGCCCTGCCTCTGTTCTTTAGTACATGTTCCCTGTCTCCGGCAGCTGTCCCTCCTCATCCCTCTCTGTCACTTATCTTCTTGAGGACTTCAGAGAAACCTCAGACCTCCCTGAGGAAGTGAGTCCTTATGGGACAGGAGGCTTCTGGGAGCGTGGAGCGCCCCACGCACAGCCTTGGAATCCCTGACACCTGCCACGTTGATGCCTTGAGTTGGAGTCACTTGATTCTGATTTGGGCCCCTGTGTGGTGGCTGGGGAGGGACCTTTGATGCCAGTGGCAGGATGGTTTCTCCTTGGCCACGTCACACGTACATTTCAGAGCTGGAACTATAACATCAGCTTCACCTTTACCCAGGATTCGTTTTCCTTGTATCACTGGCCAGTAAAAGCAACATATATAAGAGCATCATTCCTTTATTGTAACATGTAGGTAGAGAAAAGCAATATCCAAAATGTGTGATATGACTTGTAATAATATCTCAGGTAATGCCATACCAGTTGTTAAAATTTCACAACACTTCTTCACTGGGTGGTACATAGCTGCTGCCTTGAGTTTCCTGTGTGGCCATGTGGCCACAGCTTCCTTCTCGTTACTCCCAGGCCACTCTGCCACCACTCCCCATGACCCTGCCATAGCAGGTGGCTTTCAGCACCTGGCACAGGTCTAGGACTACGGTTCATCCCGTTGTAAGGATTCAGTACTGTGCTACTTGTGAAATAACTCACTTGCTGCCACCAGATAAATGTAAATGATGATAATAGTGATGGTTTTACTGAACTCCCAGGATGTGCCTGCAATGACCCTGTAAAGGTTGGAGGGAAGTGGCCGTGTCTTTCATCCTTAGGACCTGGCCCACACAAGCACTCAATCTATATTTTCTCAGTAGTAAATGATCTCATATGATCCCATCAGTGATATTTCAAAGCGAGTGTTTTTAATCCCATTTTATAACTGCTAAAAAGGAATTCTAAATTGTCCAAATAACATGACTTAGGTCCACCCAAGGGGTGATGGAGTGCCCATTTCAACCCAGGAATGTCATTTAGGTCCAAACACAGTATTCTTAGAGTGCTAGGAGACATTCTGAAACCTCTCAGATCCCTGCTAACTCTGATGGTCCCTGCATTGTAGGTAATTTGGCTTTAAATTCCCTGTGAAGGCTGGTTGGCAGGTAGAAGAGAATGTATGTGAAATGGGGTAGGAGGGAGGGGCCGTGGATCCAAGAGAAGGAGCCCTAAGATCACCCCTCTCCCCCACATTGAAAGGGCCTTCCCTATAGGAAGTGGAGACAGAGATTTGTATAAGAAAAGGCTACATAGGAATTAGCCCCCGTGCCACCATACCTGTTCTCCCCTTAGCCCTGTGTGGATGCAGGGAGAAGGTGGCATCAGTTTTCCAGAGGTCCTAATGCTTTCTAATTAAGGCAAGGACATAGGACTGAGTGGAGACCTTCTTGTGGTGTTAAGTAGGCTAAGCAATTGGAGGAAACTGCTCAGAACAGGGAGCCCGGGGTTCCCAGGACAAACGTCTCCCGCTTCTGAGTTTGTGCAAACCTTTTGTTAGCTTGTCCTGGCTTGTTTGCATCATCAGAGTTGCATAGAAACAGGGAATACAAGCCTGGGATTATGTTTTAGTAATTACAGTTAATAGAATTCATTAAAGTGTAATAAAGTAATGTCTAACTGTCTCATTTTGGAACTTTTGTGTAGACAGGCATAGATATCAGAAAAACTATTTGCCAACCCATAATAGCTCTCATTTATTCAGCTCCTACTCTGTCCCAGACTTTGCGTATTTTGATCTCATTTGATCTTCACAATACTTCTATGTAATGGTTATTTCCGTTGTGGAAGAGTCGATCTCAGTTCTTCACTCCCTCTGTGGCTTTGCAGAGACTTCGCAGGAGGAAGGCTGATAGGTGCACTTCTCTCCTACTTATCTTTGGATTGGGTTATATGCCTGCTTTGGCCAATGAGATCTCAGCAGACATGACTCGAGCAAGGAGTGGAGCGGTGCTTGAACAGTTTGGCTTGCCCCTTTGTATTCCTGTGGCTTGAGGTGAAAAGAACATTGCCTGGGGTGCTGCTGATCCAAGGAGAATAAGGAAGCAGGTGAACCCAACCCGCAGCCTAGAGCCAAGCTCTGCTGACCCCAACCTGTGATTACTTGAGACCTGTGAGCAAGAGAGTCAGTGTTTTTTAAGACACTGAGTTTTTGAGATTATTTGTTATCTAGCAAAAACTGACCAACACACAATCCTAATTTCTAAATGTGGCTGTTGAGGTTCAAAGAATATAAGCAGCTTGGCCAGAATCACAGAAATAGCACATTAGAGAAAGGTTAGATTCAAACCATGGTCTACCCCCATTTCAAAGTTATATTATTGTTTGGAAAAAATGCCCCATGTTAGAGCAAGCTTAACCCTTTGGCCGCTCTGGTCAGGTATATTCAAATGAATATGTCAGAAATGTTTATACATAAAAATAATGTCATCTATACACAGAGCAGCTCAAATTGTTATTAAATGCATAAAATAGTCAAAATATCAACTTTTTGTTTTTTGTGGATTTCTGACACATTTTGGAAAAAAAAACCTGAAATCAATTAACACAATGAAAGCGTTAAGGTTAAATAAGATAATGACTGTATTAGAAATGCTTCCCCAAGCCTTACATCTAACGGAGGGGGAGTCAGTGAGTTAGAGGTTGGTTATCAAAGGGAAGGGAAGCTGATCAGACCCCTGTCACCTATCTGCTTTGAGAATGTGGTTTTTTTTTAAAATGTAGGAATGAGAGTGCTGCTGGAGATATTTCAAGTTGCTGTGGCAACTAACTGGTGGCCTTGAACTTCACCTAGTGTCATCTGCTTTCCAGCCCCATTAACTGTAGTGCCCCTCCTGAGTTATACCAGGCTGAGTCTTCAGCAGATCTCTTTCCTGAATGTGTAAGATCCTGGAGGCTTGTTGAGATTCTACATGGGGAGGCTCATTTTTTCCTTATTAATTGTAATGAGAGTTATTTTTGTTGTCTTAAATGTAAAACCTCCCTCTGGGGAGTTCTGGGCCCATTATAGAGATGCAGAACCCAACACTCCTCTGCTCTTATAACACGTCGAGGGGAGGGGCAAAACAGGAGCCGTTTAATCAGAATTATAATGTGAGATAAAACTCTTGAAAGGGTTATAATGGAAAACTCCAGGTGAAGCAAATTAAGAAGATGGAGCTTGGCTGCTGTTGTCAAATCATCCCCACAGGGAAAGACTCAGGACACAGAAAGGAGAAAAGAAGACGAGGAGAGGTGAACTAGGGTGAGACAGAAAGCAGTGGTGGGGAGGAAGGCCAGAAGGATAAAGGCAGGTTCTGAAATCCAGGCACAAGCTCTGCTGGGTGGCCAGCTACTTCCAGGGCTTGCCAGCAAGGTGCCACATACAATTGGTGCCACAAATACATGCCTTTAGGGCTGTGACACATCTCTAGGATTCACCCGTTTGAAGGGATGATGAGGAGAGCTGAAATTCCTTTCCTGTTGAGTAGCAGCCAGCCTTGCATTTTGTGTCCTCATACCAAGGGCAAATTTACTTTGGAAGCTTCTTGCACAACTACTGTTGGTATCAAACTCTTTTACCCAACGCATTTAAAATTAACTCTTTTCAGCTTGAATGCAATAATTCTGCAAGTCCTTATTTAATCTTGACTTTCTCTCTCTGACTAGCTCTCCCAAGGACATACCAGGGAGAAGGTACATTTGCCCAATTAAGCTCCTGTGAGGCAAAAATCCTCCACAATAAAAATGGGACGGAACAGTTGCTGTGTATATTCCAGATGAATTTTCTAAGCCCCTCGTTTTTCACATTCCTGCCAGTTGCTTTGGGGCCATTTCATAGTTTTTGTCCTCTTCACAGAGTATTTATAAATCTCAAATGAGTCCAACGACAAGCTTGCTCACAACTTTGGAAACAGACAAGAGTAGCTGGAAGTAATTTTTTGTAGTAAAGAATGGCTGCGCTTACACCCTGCAGTCCTTCCTCTACCACCCAACCCAGCATGGCACCATGGAAAACGTTAAACAAGTGTGGATGCCTCTCTACCATTAACCCGCACTGCATGTTGAAGTGGAGTCTGCATAATTGTACCGTTAATCTCAAATCATGGTTCTGAATGTTTCCCAAAGCTGTCAGCCTGCTCAAACTACCTACCTTTTGCTGCAGCCAGTCTTACTTCCTGAAGCTTTGACCATAAATCCACATTGGTGGATTTGGGTATCTTTTGGGTATCTTACTATCTCAGCAGTCTCTGATTTACAGCCCAGAATCTTCCATAAGGTGACTTTGATTCGAGCTATGGTATTTAATGCTGTGGCTTAAATTTGCCCGGATGGCAACTTGAACTGTTGGTGCTGGGTGTGGGCGGACATCTCTGTAAGAAATCTGGCTGAGTGAGGGGTCAACTCTAGAGAGCTTCGCAACCTTGGTGACAGAGCCATTGATGTGAAAAGACCTTCAGACGTTAGGCTAGTCTAAGCAAGATTTTGCAGGAGCTTATTTGTCTCTGGCTTTCTTGCAACCACTTTCTGTGCTCCTTTCGGCTCCATTGATCCCATTTTCCTGATGCTCTGAACTTTTATGTTGCCTCCTGGTTATGCTACTTCTTCATTTGGCTTGCTTGCTCTTAGAGCCCACAGACCCAGAATCACTTGATTCCGCATGTCTCCACACTTCCATCGAAGCTGCGGTTCATCATTTCAGTTGATCATGCTTAAGAGAGGTTACAGTCCCCGCACCTCACTTGGATCCCACTTCTGAGGAGGGGGAGTTTGGCTGTGCATGGATTGGTCAAGCTTGAGGGCATTCACTAGGTCTCACTTTCTAAGAGGTAGAGTCTTTTCTAGAATGGAGTAAATAAGCCCATTTCATGGCCACTACCCCATTAGTCTTTCTGGATACAGCTCCTTCCTAGGGCCTAGAGAGATTAGGCAGGGTTGTATGAAGGCTTGCTATTTTGGGGGACAGGCTTGGTAGGGTCCATTTGTCTCTTTTCCCCTTAGATAGCTTATTCTTTCTTTATAAGCTCCGTCCTTTAAAAGACCGGAAATAAGAGGTGCCCCCTTTCCACTGTGGAAGAGATGCCCCTCCTCACCTTCATCTCACTTCGAAACACTAAGTGGGAACTAGAGTAAGATTCTGGGGAAAGAAAGCTACTTCAGCATTCTACTCCAGCCAAGGCAAGTTCTGGCAGGCCGCAGAGCTCACCAGGGCTTGAGATCCACCTTAGGGTTTGGGGCCAAAACCCACGCTGCTGATAAAGGGTAAATATTCTCACCATTGTCCTCTGTGCATGTAGGTTTCTGGACCACTCCCAGGGTGGTGTGGCTCGCTGAAACCAGGATTCTGGGGTTCCTGAGCCTCCCTGGACAAATGCCTTAATTTTTGAAGATCATTTGATTATGGGACCTCTTTAGTTATAGCTCCATCTTTTTACCTTCCCCGTGGTCATTGGAAATAGATGTAAGAAATCCAGCAAAGTTTTATAACTACCTCATGCTAAGATCTGAATGATTAAAAGTCCATTCCTGCAAGTCGTATTATATTTTAAACTGTCAAGAATTAACCTTAATTTCTATTTCATTTATTTGAGTTATAGTGCACAAGGAAGGGAATAATTTTGGGAAGAGTCAGAATTTAGGCCACAGTAACCTATTTTAACATGAATTAAACCATATGTCAATTTGCAATACAAGGCTAGCCCTTCATTTTTGATCACTCTGAGTAGGGACTGTATTTTATAACCGTGGGTATGATCACCTTGAAATAAAATTCTGCCTGTTGGCTATCTCACCCACAGCATGATTTCATGAGGGAATGCTGGTATAAGCGTGGGATAACTTGCGTGGGGGCATAGCGGATTCATTATCCTATCTTTTCTTATGAGAGAAAGAACCTTTGGTACTAGAATAAAGGCAGTTTTGAATCTCAAGTCCTAATTTCAGGGAGTTTTCAACATGCCTGACATATTTAACTTTGAAAAGGCAAGCTGAGATCTTTCAGTTTTTAGGGTACTTCAACAAATGAGGCTCACCGTTTTGAAATTTTTTTAGTCCTTATTGAATCATTTTGAATGGCTGAACTGTTTGAGCTTGTTATTTTTGGATAATCCTATGCACTTTTCTTAACCTTTCAAAGTCTTCTTCTTTGGTTTAACCCAGGGTTTCTCAACCTTGTCACTATTGACATTTTGAGTCAAAACAATTCTTCATTGTGGGGGGCTATGCTGTGCCTTGTAGAAAGTTGAACAGCATCCCTGGCCTCTGTCCACTAGATGCCAGCAGCATGCTCCCCCCACCCCCAGTTGTGACAGCCACAATGACCCTACTTGAGAACCATTTGTTTATCAGTTCCCTCTGGGGAGTAACATAGGGAAGAGCTATCTGTGTCACAAAGATATTTCGAACTCTGGCGGCATACTCCTGATAATGGAACGGTGAACTTCCTGCCCTTCTTGGATGCCATTTTAAAATGGCATTCCTGCAAGGACAAACACACCACAGTGCAGAGCTCATTTCTTTGGGTTTGCTCAAACCTGGCACTGTATCATGGGCAAAATTATTTCAGCATCTTAAAGAACAAGGCATTAATATTTCCCCCAAAGCAACGCAGAGGGTGATATGACTGAACACATGACCAGATTTTTAAAACTCCAACTCATCAATTGATGAAGATAATGTACTTGGGCCTTGCCCATGTTGTTAACCTCAGCTTTCAAAATAAAGTAATTATACTAATTACAAGCCTCTCAAAACCCAGCTCAGTGTCCTTGTGCATGAGAGGCAAGCTGTGCCACAGTCACTTCCTGGGGGCTCCGACACCGTGTGAAGGTTTTAGTAGCTCATCATGGGGCCAGAGTAGTCACTGTATCAGGGAAAGGAGAGTTAGAGGTGAGTCCTTGGGGAGACTGATGGGCTTTTCACTGGAATGGCCTGACGCACTGGAAATAGTAGCAAGGAGCCGGCTGGGCCTGATGGTCTGGAACCAGAGATTAAAGGTGCACCTAGGCCCAGCGAGCTGTGACTGTCCGAAGTGTTATGGCTGACGGAGTTAGTCATCCACTCGAGCCGGAGTGCTGAGAGGGCATTAAAGGAAGATCCAGTAAATGCACGGTTATTGGCGACCTTTCTATTGGGAATTGAGGTGGCGGTGTGCAGAATTATACAAGGTAGCCACATTTTATTACCAAATATCTTGAACTGACAGCAGGGCTAAGTGAGTAAAATGTGGTTAAATCTGAAACTAGTCATGGTAAAGAGACACCTAGCAATTGAATCAGAAATGGATATGCCATCAGATGTGAGAGCACAGATCTGGAAACAATGAATGGAAATTTGGATAAAGGTAGAGAGCATTGAGAAAAAGGAAAGAAAGGTATCGATATCAACCTGGATTCGGATAGGTTTTGAAAACCATGGCACCCAAAGATTGTTTACAAGAATTACAGTCATTGTGGCCTTGAATTTCTTTTATACTCTGACCTAATAAAGACATCACACTTCCCAAATTTTCCGCTCTACAATAATTAGGCTATTATGCACCACCTCAGTAGCCAAATAACATGTCAGGTCTAAAATAATTGCATAAAACATTTACTATTGGATTGTTACAGCAGTAGGAAAAATTACTTAAATTAATCCACATCATAGGAATAAAGGGGTGAATAGAGTGAAATACAGTAAAACAGAGGGACAGAATTTTGGCAAAGCCACCAAAAACCTGGGACGACTTATGTGGTATAGAAATAACCATGGATCTGACAGACTAAACAATAAAATTGCTCAGCTAATTAGCATCTTACATTGAGTGAGTTGAGTGAAGGTAAATTGATGGGAATAATTGACACATGGACACAAAAATTAACTCAATACTCAAAACAGTACAGGAATAGAAGGAAATTCAGGGTTTGAAAAATTAAGATAAATAACTGCAGGAAAGCCAAATAAAATGTTCGTGGGCTTGACAATAGAACCAATTAGCTCTCACTGAGTGTGTTCCTCAAATGCAATGTGTGATTGAGTTGTGGGCAAATGTTTGCAGTTTCTAATACTGAGTAGCTGTAGCATTGTGGTTGTGAGAGAACCAAATGGGGCAGACGAACCATGGAATTGTCAACTATTGTCATATCTGAACAGGAGGTTACTGAAGCAATACAAATAACAATTCACTAGAAAGCGGCAGGTTCTGACTTGCAAATAAACGAGTTCAAGAAGCTTCCAATAACACGTGACAGTATTGCAAGACGTTTCCTGCAACACCACGTCATTCAGACAGAAAGGTTGATTCATGGCATCTGGAAACAGCTGCCTTTTACTGAAAGACAATGAGATTTCAAATTGCATTAACTATAGCCTGCTAATATGCTTACCTGCTATCCACAAATCACTGGCAGACATTTGGGGCTGAGAAAATTTCTTCACATTGTCAGAAAAATCAGGTCATGACTAATAAACAGAAAGTATGTTATAATTTGGTCCAGGAGGTAACCACCATATCCCCAAAAGGTTCAAGGACGGTGAAGTCAATCAGAACCGTCTGGAACTGTGACTGAAGTTATTAAAAAATGATGGGGTCTGGGGTTCCATGTCACTGGACTGACCTATAATACTGCTCTTTAGTAGTTGTCTCTTTGGGGACAGACCTGTATAGCCCAGGACCAGATCAACAGAAGCCTACTATTAACCTAGTGTACTCCTGTCTCATCTTGGTCACTGCTAATTATACACAGTGCTTTTTCCCAGATCTTAAACTTGGGAGTCAGGAGTAACTGGGTTCAAATAGGAGCCCTTCAGTGTGATGTCCCTAAGATACTGTGCTTCACTAAGTCTCATTTCCCTCGTTGCTAAAATGGGGATGACAATGTTACCAACATCTTTGGATTATTATAAGGTTTGGATCAAATCAGAATCAGATAATGCATGTAGAATGCTTTCTGGCAGCTAAAATTCAAAATCTGGCTGGGTGGGGAATGAACAACACATTTTCTAAGTCATGAATAATATATTTTCTTAAAGCATGCACGTCCTCTTCCTTCTGTAGAGAGTGGGAAAACCTGTGCAGGTTTGTGGGCTGGTGAAGAGCCTGGACCCCGTGATTCAGACCAGAAATGGGCTGAGGTGTCAGCTTCGGTGGTTAGAAACCTCAGTCTGAGGAGTTCGTGGCCATAAGGACAGTGAAGGGTCAGAGCCTAGGGGTAACACCGTGGACAGGGATGAAGCAGAAGTCAAGAGCTGGGCAATCAAGATTGGGGAGGGAAGGGGAGTGCAAGGTGGGCAAAAGCTCGAGTCCAGGAAGAAGGCCAGGGTGCCAGGATCTTTCTTGCACATACTCAGGGCTGGTGGCATGGCATAGAAGTGGTTAGCGGGCTCAAAGTGCGTGATTGAGGTAGACCATGCAAGTCCCAAGGTTCGCCTTTAACAAATCTTTGTACCATTTGATGGGTTATCTAATAACAGTGTTTGCTATAGAGATGAGATTATTTGGAAAATTCTCATACCCTACATTCTTGAGGCATCTCCATCTAATGTAATAATGTTGGTAGTGATCTGAAACCTAATCGACTGGTCTATGCTAGACTGCCACTGTCGCAGAGATCGCTAGATGCTCACCAGACCCATTTCCTCTTCTTCCTGAGCATACAGTCCAAACTCATTTCCCAGCCTCCCTTTTGTGCCCATGTGTCTGTGTTCAGCCAGAGGAATGTGAGGAGAAGTGTTATGCACTCTTTCTAGGCCTGGATCATAAAATCCTACGTGCATCTTCCAAGCTCCCTTCTCTTGCTAGAATGACATTGAATTTTATGATGGCTTTGGAAATCACGTTAAAGATAACAGAACCTGAGCTGGAGGGAGTCGGGCCTTTGATTAACTCCTTGTAGGTTTGCTACTCAACTGCTAAATTGAACTGTTGCATGAGTTTATTGTTCCCAGCCAGTGAAAGGTTGGGGTTAGTTTGTTAGATCAGCTAATGTTACTATAAGTCCTATGGCAACCAAGTGAAGATGTTGGGATTTAAGGAACCTATAAATAACACCCCTCTCTTCCTTGCCTGAATTCAGAGCCAACTGACGGTCAAGGCAGGAGCCAGTCAGATGGAAACCAAATGGTTAACTCTAATGAGTACATAGATATGCAACCAAATCGGCTTGCTAATATGCTCTGCTGCCCCAGCCCCCCAGTCTAGAACCTAAGATCGCCCACTTAAAAGAAAATTCACATTTGTAAGGCATGTATACTCTTCTGGGATTACAGCATTGCTCTGGTCCAAGGAAGAGAAGAGAAAAAGAGACCAAATTCTTAGGGTTCATAGTTCTCTCCTAACTGAGAAGTATGGGCCAATAATTTTCACCTGCCACCTGTGGACTGTTTGTGAGTAAAGTGTGACCCATGAGACCAGGAGTATCAATCTAGTGGATGTCTCTTTACATGTCAACACAGGGATTGAAGTTCCTGTCTACAAACCACACATGGTCTAATGGGCACAAAACACATTTTTTTGGAACTCATTTTGCCACCATGGCCTTTCCATGAATCCTTTTAAAGCAACCAGAAACACCCTGGGCTTTTGTCTCCTGTCAATCTCGATTTGGGAAAGTCATTCCGTTCATTGACCAGGCTGCTATGTCAGGGATGTTTGTAGACCAGTGAGGGAGGGCACCGACCTCTGTGTCAGACACGCTGAGTCAATCTTTCGAAATTAGGAGGTGGTGTGTTCAGGAAGATTACCCTCCCAGCGTGCCGTATCTGTACAACCTGGGTGCTGACGGATTTCGTCATTGTCCTGTGGAGCATTTTCCATCATGGTTATGATTGATTTGGGTCATCATGCCAATTGCTTGTGTACAAATTGGCTATTAATAAGCTCCCAAAGTCAGAATAGGTGATGAGATGTGTCACCCAGTCACATAAAAGAATGCAAATTTGATCTCTCATTCGCAGTTATTAGAGGATCTGTCAGTTTATAAATCCTACAGTTCTTTGTTTTGTTGCCAAATGGAATGAAGCATTATTACAGCTTTCAGCTGGGGGAGGTGCGTTCAAATTAAAGGCTGTACTCCTGAAGCAGCGACTGTTTCAGGGAGACTTGCTCGGTCTATTATAATCCTGCTTGTGGGCCGAATCCCTAAAGGATAAAACTAAATAGCACTGACTTTGGGTTTAAGATCAGACATCAAGAACAATATCACTTCCTAAGCCGTTTGCTGTGCATGGGTAACTTTGAGCTCCCTGCCAACTCAAAAGCACAGTGCTGTAGCTGTTAAGCACAGTACAAAACTTAGAGATGATCTATGGTTGGAGTGGGGTACCCATGAATGCACGTCAGTCCAAATGACAAAAAGAGATTCCATTCTGATGTCTGGGCCACGGTCAGAAAGTTGAAATATTTTGAACTTAGAGGACTAATGGGGAGCTCATCGAGATCTGGGATGCACCAGTAGTTCTGAAGAGCTGACCACCCAACAATAGAAGAGAAACTGAATGAAACATTCATTTACTATTGTTATGGTTCAGAATGAACTTAAATTTTCACGGCTTTCCCCTCCCATTTATATGGAAAGACACTTCCAGTTCTATAAAGCTCTATATGCTAGTTATAGTTCTGTTACTTCATTTGAGTTTTACAACAATCTAGGGAGGTAGAGGAAAAGGGGGAATATATTCCACGTAATGCAAGGAACAAGACAAGGGCCATTGCTGTGTGCTAACTCCTGGGGGAGGACAGCAGAGACCCAATGACCCAACCCAGACCTTGAGGTCCCCAGGAAATGCCAGCAAGTCCTGGGAAAATGATCTGAATTGACTCTGTGTGAGGAGCAATGGGAAGGATCCTTCTGTCCTACAGGCAGGAGAATCAGTGAAAGTCTACAGTTCATTTTCTGCACAGATTGCAAAAATTGAATACTGATTAAATTCAAGCATTTAGAAAATGACCTGTACACAGGACCACAAAATTGTGGTCTGAGCCTGAAATTACAAAAGCAGCACTGACCACTTCCCCGTCATTTTATAGCTGAGTCAGATTTAGAAAGAGAGAGTACTGAAATGTTTTTGATTAGCTAACTAAATATTGGTTAACATGAGCTAAAAAATGACAGGTCACAATGAAGTATAGGTTATACCAATTCAGAATAGGATGGTCTAGGAAACATGACGTTGGTATATTTGCATGCAGGAGTACAACAGCTAATGAGAATTATGCTTGAAATTAGAGGAATGCATCACTTTTTCTTATGGTTAAAATAAACAGCTAAAGCCATCAAGCAGATTATAACTGGGTGAGCAAGTGGGTAACGGGGCACTACAGTATAAAATAAAATATTTACAACAGCGCTAGGCATGTGGAGAATATGCATTGAAACCATATCCACATATTTGGACCAATGGAACACAGGGTCTCTTGTTTATTTATTTTTAAAAATAAAGTAGTGGATAGTATTGCTATTCACTAAACAGAAATGTCCCAAGAACATACACAAGAAAATAAGAAAGGTGGGTCAAACTGAGACAATTTGAAGATTGCAGTTCATGGAAGTAAGGCCACTCGTTAATCTGGCTACCAGGCTGACCTCTGGAGAACCTCTTAGCCCTGGACACTGATTAGAAAGTCATGGGATGTTATCTCCTAACCACAGACAAGAGTTGGTCTTGATTTCTTGAAGCGCGCTTCACACATTATTTCAGAGGGCTATAATTCTAGACATCTGACACAATTGGGAGATTAGGAAGCTCAAAAACAGTTCAATATCTTTCAAGTCCATTTTGTTAGAAAGTGATTCATGAGACCAGATCAATCTGAGCTATAGAAATATTAAATAATAATAGAACCTAGGATTTATAGGATACCTTCCCTCCCGAGTATGAAATGTTTTCACATATACTCCATTTGATTTAGGTGAATATGCTCTCCATGAGGCACTGTGGGGAAGTAGAATGATTCCCATTTCAGAGAGAGAAGCACCGAGGCATATGCAAGAGGAGGTGATGTACCCAGCACCTGAGTGTCTGAAGTAGAACTGGAGGGTTCAATTCCTCAGTCACTCTCCCACAAATACTGATGGTCCAGATTCTAGCAGATTATCCTAGGGGCCTCAAAAAAACTGTAGACGGCCAAGTTCTCGTCTGCTTCCCTCCTCCTGTTGTAATCTTTTTGTCAGTTCTGTGTCCTTTGACTTGAAGATTTATCATACCTTCGTGAGAGAAAGAGGACATGAAAGAGTTTCTTTGGAAGTCAAGGAAATCACTGCCGTTTTGTGGAATGGAGGAAACCTTAGCTAATCACTGCTCTGCCGCTTTGGAAATGTTGAAAAATCAGTAGCAAAGACTTAGTTAAAGCTCAACAGAAATAAAGGCAGGGCAGTAAGCCACCTGCCATGGCTGGGGGTGCCGGGGCAGTAAATCCAGGAGGTGGTTTTCATGTACAGTGTATAATTTGGGCCCTGACAGAGCCCGGATGAAGAATAGGCCCATATAACTATTGATCCACAGAGCTACCAGGGACATCATTTAACTTGATGGCTTGTGTTGGTCCCTTAGGATGTGGAGTCAGCTTTAACCTGCAAGGAAAAAAAAATTAAAGGTAAATGAAAGGAATAGAAGGGAAAAGCTGTGGAGGACCTTCCATACCTTCTCTTTTTCTGTACCCTCTCTTTTAATAAGAAACATTTCCAAATGACCCCAGTTTTCAGCTGTCCTGAAAAGTGTTGGTTTATTTCATTCATTTACTTACCTAATTATGTAGATAAATTCCAACCAGTTAAGGTTCTCTTGGACATTTATGAATACGTCATCCACACCTAGTTTCCAACAGTGAATACAGTCGAGAAGATAGAGGGAAACAGGCGCCCTCTGGTCACAGTCGCGTGCCATCACAGGCCGACGTGAGATTCCAAAGCGGGAAATGGGATGCCACGACCCGGGGCGGAGTTGGTTGCCAGCCAAACATGGAGTTTACCTTCTTTCCTGGAGACTCTGCTGTACCCGGCACTGCAGGCTCTGGTGTGTGTGAACCCTCTGGTCCAATCCTGCCTACCCTTCCTTTAGGTCATAGGCGTATTCCTAACTCATCACTCTGCCCCACGTGCAGCCCGTCTCTGACACTTTTGCCTTCTTCCTGCACCCTGACTTGGGCCCCCATTGCATTCTGTATTCATTCTGCTTCCCAGCCTGTTTGTCCATTTCCTGATTTCGAATCCCTTGGCTGGTTTATCTGTGGATGGCCTTGCTTCATCCTGTTGACCTAATTGTTGGGCCCCGCTGCTCTAGTTTTGACCCTGTTCCCTTTCTTTGACCACAGTTCAAATTGTCCTTCCACTTACATTGCTTTCAGCTGCTTTTAGTAAACACGCCATTTGGTCCTGGCCATGTTCCAGAAACTTAAACCTCAGTGTATGCTTTCCAGGAGGTAATGCTCCCTCTGACTTCACATCATGCTAAGGTATAGAAACACATATTAAAAGGCAAAAAGATCAGCATCCTAATGCAAATTCATTTCTAGTGTTTTGTTCATTTCTGCCATTTTCTTAAATAATTTGTTTGTAATCAACCCCCAGTCATAACTCAGTGTTGGTGAGAAAGAAGATGCTTGCATGTCTTGAATCTATGAATGTGCACAACTCCCCCGGGCTCAAGTTCCTTGAAGGTTAGGACGGTCTCTTGGGAAATTTGTTATTCCTTTAAGGTGCGCCCTCAACAAGTATTTCGGATTGTTTCACTGAAAATTTGTGAAGTGAAAGAAAAATGTTGTATGTCTTGCCTCTTCTAAAAAGGGAAGCCCGCGCTCTTCTAGGTGCCCTGGCTCCGTGCTCTCTGAGCTCCTCACCCACTTGCCTGACCCTCAGTGTCGTCCTGACCTTGTCCTCAGCCTCCATAATCTGCTGTGTTTCCAGGTTTGGCCTTGGCAGCCTTCTCCGCTCATACAATTTCTCTGATGACTCCCTAATCTATAGATTGAACCCATACCTTTCTCCTTTTTTACCCAAATGTGTAATGGATAGCTCTACTTAGTTAGCAGAAAGAAATTTCCAATAAAAAATGCCAAACCCATCATCATCAACTTCTTTACAAACTTGATCATCCACCTGTATTTTTACCCTCAAATCATACCCATCTCTCCTTTGCCACCTTCACCTAATAATGGCCTCCTACCCAGGCTTGACTTCAATTTTGTTCCCCTATCCCCACTGTGCACAGTATATGACAGGAGTTCAACATATGTCAAATCAATGAATGAACAAATCAATATGTTAATGGTAACTAGAGAACAAAGCCTTAGGGGTGAATACAAGCAAAATGTGAGCTGTTAAGTTTTAACTAGGTATGATGAGCACATGTCTACTCCCTTGCCAGCTAAGATCTAATGGTAGTGGTTGTCTGGAACACTGCATTTTAGGAATATCAGACTAAGATAGCGTTCAGCAGGTAAGAGCCCCGTTGTCAGGTAGGAGGGCACAGAAGGAGAACATTTGCAATCCTCCTGCCAGGGATCTGCCACTTCTACTGTCTAGGCAATAGGACTTCCTCCAATTCATAGAGTAATATGAAGAACGTGACACTGAAAAGTATTAATGTCATGGGTAAATGGGTGTATAGGATGGGTTGTGTTGCAGAAAGACGGGAGCCCCTGTGTGAGTATGTATGTATGTGTGTTTGTGCTTCTGGATACAAGTGGAAAGACTACTTTCATCTTGATTTTTATAACACATAATTTTCATGTCTAATCTCAATTTGCTCTATTTTTATGAGTTCCTAGAGGTTGGGCTTCTTATTTCTGAGCATTTTTTAACAAAAGCTTCCTGTGTTGTTTTTTTCTCATGGAACCTCAGTAGGTGACTTTAGGATCAGTGTCTCAGGTGAACTCCCCTAGAATAGATTCTCCCAAGGAGCTTCCAAAGCTGGGAACCCCCTTGCTTGATGCTTGTATCACCCAGAAGAACTGGTAGAAAGTGGGTGTTTATTGAAAGGTGTAAACAAACTCATGGGTGTGTGATCAGAGGTTATCGTGCACCCCTTAGGCCAGGAGTACTGCTGGGGCAGAACGAATCCAAGTGGTCCGACGTGTCCGGAAGTATGCACTTTTACACACCCTCGTTGTATACACAAAAATACGGCCCATTTCCCTTACAGGGTAGATGCCAGGGCATTTGGGCTGTACAGCATTTGGGCTGTACATAGGCATAGTCATAAAATATTGCTGAAACGCAAGAGAGATCAGCACCAAAGCTTGATTTTCCCCCTCTTCCTTCTACCCTCAACTTTAGGAACAATTTCTCCCCTTTCTAAATGAAATTTCTGCCAATTGCACAGCACCATGGAACTTACCTAGTTAATGTTAGAGGGAACAAGGGGCCCGTGTGGTTGAACGTAAGAATAGAGCAAGGCTGCCGTTCCTAGGGGCCCTGGTAACTGTTTCTTATCTCTAAGATTTATAGAACTCTACACATTTAATATTTACGCTGAAAAATCTCCTGAGGTTCAAAAGAAGCTCCAGGTTGCAGGACTGGTGCATACTGCTGGTTGAAGGTAGAATAGTAAAACTAAGAATAGTCATTTGAGATTGACAAGGGAGTATACTTACTGGTGGCATGAGGATACATGACTACAGAATAATTTGAGACAGTGATGAGTGTATGTCTGTGCCATCTCACTATGTAGGCACTGAAGGCTCAGTATCTACTGCTTTCCATTTGAAGTTGCCCATTGAGCATGAATACAATTCAGCATACTTCAGCATAATTCTAAGGTAACTGCAATTGGAGCAGAAGTTAGGAGATACAAATTCTAGCCCAGATGCTGCCCTGACACTAATTCGTTTAGGACAAGTTACTTAATCTCTCAATGCCTCTATTTCCTCATCTGTAAGATGGGCACAATACCTACTCCACATACTTCAGCTCTTTCTTTTAAGGATAAGGTGAGCTTTGCTGATGAATGAGTAGTACATATGGAGATAAAGCTAGCCAAAAGAACCTCCAAGTATGCGAGTGGAAAACTATGAGATACCTCAGTGGTACAAATGGAATACATCAGGAAATGGAGGTGGCTGGGGAAACCAGTGTGGGTATAATGCCTGCAGAATCTGGCACAAACAAAAATTGCATATCTATAAGCAGGCGGATGCAGGTATTTGGTTCAATAGTATTTCTTGAGGTCAATACACCATCCACACACAGCATATTCTCACTGATCAGCAAAGGGAAGCAGAGATACTCAATGCAATTGGTGGCCAGTCTTGCCTGATTTGCTCCCATGCCAGTCTAGTCCGTGTGACCATTGGCTCTGCTTCTGTGTCCTGGCCTTGATATTTTAACGTGGCTCTCAGCTTGGCTGTGCATACCCCTTCCAGGAATCTGATCTGGGCTCATCATGGTGGGTTGCCTTTAGGTACTAAAGTCTTGGCAGCTGCCTGTTTGCTGGGGCCTGGGCTGGGCTCAACTTGTTCTCCTCATGGGAGGCTTAAAGAGAAGAAGTATAAGAATTTAGCTGGATGCCTGAGATTTTCTCATCTGTCTTTTTTTGTGGCAATATGGGAGTGCTAGTGTTCATTCATACTGGGACTCTGAAGATAAAGTGTTCTAGAATTGTGGCATGGTGCAAAATGGGGAGGATATAGGCAATGTAGACAGAGGAAGGAAGTAAAATATATGGAGGCATTGCTTGTTTTTCTGAATTTTCAGAAGCAAAGAGAACTGCGTGGCTCCTGAAAGGAGAAGAAACAACAGGAATTAACCTTTGGGGCACATACTGGATTTGAATCTTGGGTCTCCCTTTTGAGACAAACAGCAACTACTCAGAGAGAGACAATATAGTGTGGGAACCCTGATTATGAATTCGGCGAAAGGATGCTCTTTATGGTGGACCATATTTCTGCAGGCAAGACGTTCAATGTAAAGTTCAGAGCCACAGAGGAGTTGGATTTGGCTCTAATTGGAGGTTCTACCAGGAGAAAAGGACTGCTGGAAGAACGCGGTGGATTTTAATCGAGCAGGTCAGGGTCAGAGGCTCTATTCATTCTATTCATGAATGAAAGGGCAAGTATAGAAAACACTAGAACTTTGTCTAGGAGAGATTTTGCTTGTGGTAACAGTTCCAGTAAAGCAGCTTGGTTTGAGGTTTGAACTTGGCAATATGAATGAGAAGTTGGGCGGTAGCAAGTTGGAGGATATTTTCTAATACCTGCTAGGAAGTTGTTTTTTTTTTTAAATGATGGAGGAGGGAACCATAGCTGGAACAAGGGTAATCTAAAAGGTAAAAATACGACCTAAGAAATCATTTGTGTGTAGCAATGTGCCATTAAGTAAAGTATTTTGGTTGCGGAAATCAAGGATATGGAATTTATATAAACATTTGAGAAATAGACCTTATAAAAATTTGTTAAAGAGAAATTTTTAGTTAAATTTAAAAAATGAAATTAAGTACTCTTAAATTTTAGTTCAAAGAAAAATAAAGTTATGATTCTAGATTATTTAGACATTAAATGAGAATAGCACATGCAAAAAACTGGTAAAGTGTAGCTAAAGCTACATAATCAAGGAAATATGTATAACCTTGAATGTTTTAAGTAATAAATAAGAAAGACTAAAATAAACAAACTAAATATTCAGCTCAAGAAATAAAAATAAACTGTAATCTTAAAAAGCATGAAAGAAATCAATAGATATAAAAAAAAGTTTAATGAAAAAGAAAAGAGAGCCTCAGAAGAAGAAGGTAAGTGGAATGAAGGACAGCTCTCACTTCGGTAGCTGGTCTCAAGATTGCAGCTGGTTCTCACCATCCTTCTCCTCTACCATCCATCTCACCTTGTCTAGGTGTTTACCGAAGGATGACTGGCACCTGCATGTTTGAGTGGCCAGAGCCCCCGGTCATAATGCCCTTCCTCAGGCAATGGCTGTGCACTTGTCCCTTTACTGTCAAAATTGGACAAGGTTCTACCAAGAGATACCCCAGTAAGTCACTTGGCTTCCAAGAGCATTCTTCTCTGGCGCCATGTATTTCAGCAGCCCTACTTCCTCCTGACGCTCAGGTCAGTTACCCTGGTGATTCATTGTCTGCTCGTTTCTTGGCATGAGGATCCTGAAATGGCCATACGGATGTCATAGCTTAGAGTTTAATGGAATTCTTGCTGTGTCACCTGAAGGAAGCCTTCTCCTCTGGGACCCAGGATTACTAAATCTACAGAACTCAGGAACAGGAGTCACAGATTTCCACAATTGAGTCATTGTGAGTGATGGTGAGTGGTGCTACTCCTGTTTTCAGCTATTTTTTTTCCTGAACCTATATATCCTATTGGTGGAGATTTAGCACCAGACAGTGTGTATTGATTTAGGGTGTATATTACATTCTGCAGAGGGTGCCTCATTCTCGCAGAGTATCATCTCCAAGCTGGCACCTCAATTGCACTTCAAAAGGCCATCCCATTTTTCTATCAGGCTGACAAATTCTGGGTGATATGACACGTGATAAGACCACTTGATCTAATAACCATGTACTCATTGTTGTCCTTCCTTTGCTGTAAAGTAGGTTCCTCGGTCCAGTGTGATATTTGTGGAATCTCGGTCAGCAGATCAAATATTCTACCTAAAATAGTGGTGCTGGTTAAGGCCTGTGGACAGCAAAGGCAAACCCATCCATACCTAGAACATGTTTCAGTTTCAAATAAAAGGAATCACTGCCTTTTCTAGGATAGAGGGGGTGCGATGTAATCATGGGTTGTCTCCTTGAGGGTTGGTGTGCCATTTCAGAAACCCAGGGTTGGTTTCTGCTGCCGGTTGAGGAGACATTTGGAGGC
Organism: Rhinolophus ferrumequinum; assembly: GCF_004115265.2. Lineage (NCBI taxonomy): Eukaryota > Metazoa > Chordata > Mammalia > Chiroptera > Rhinolophidae > Rhinolophus > Rhinolophus ferrumequinum. The sequence goes on along the minus strand of NC_046296.1, from coordinate 24,238,184 downwards.
AGCAGGAGCTACCTCAGTTCTGCTGGCTGGGAGCCCTGCTGTTAGGCCCACACCCAGCCCTCATCCCCGTCTCTATGGCTACGCTGTTCCTGTACACACTGTGCCAGCACCGGGGTGGCTGATGGAGACGGAGGCTGGCTGACATCAACTGGACCAGTTGTCCTGCCTGCCTGTTGGCCTCATCCTTCTACAGAGGAAGACTCTCTCCATTAGGGTAATTAGCATGAGAAATAAAGATCTCACATTTCAGGCCTACTTCTGTAAATTGTCTTCATGCTTCTTCTTGAGCTCTTCTTGTCATGATCTTCCATTCTCTCTCCTTCAGGCTCCCGACACACCAGATAAGCCATTCACTTTGGCCTAACGTCCACGTATAGTTCTACCTTGAGCCACTTCTGATTCCATGCAAAGTGCATTACCAGGTGTATCTTCTGAAGCTCTGCCCTTGAGGAAGATTTTCTGTGCCATTGCCTTTCTAGGCCACCTCTGAGTGGGGCTGATGTGTAGCAGGTACCCATTTTCACCCTGCATTCACATATGCATTCACATATGTGACCTTTTTCCTCAGCCTTTTTCCCCCTTGTCATTTTTTTCCCATGGGAGAGTCATAAAGGCTGTAGCCATACTAGATGTAGCCATACTAGATGTGAGCTGAGGATGATACGTTGGCATAATAGCAGTGAATGAATTGGGGGTAGGCCACCTGCTTGTGCTATTTGCTTGAGCCTCCGGTCCTGCTTGTTGGATGACATTCACCTGAGGAGGAACTGCTGCTCCGCCTGCCCGGCCTTATTACTTGGTCATGATGAGCAGTTCTGGCTGTGCGCTTGTTTGATATCCCATAAGCAGGCACTGCATTTCTACTAGGAGCTAGTAGCATCCAGGAAGCGTTTCTCTAAAGAGCTCTCTACCACTACAGTGGTACGCCTTTGCCCCAGAACCCAGGGGCCGTGCTGGGAGTCTTCCAGTGGGGCCTACCATAAACTCTATCGGGCATCTTTTCCCCACACCAGTACCTCCAATGCCACAGGGTCTGCCAGGTAATCTTGACCAAGTGGCCGGCCTGCTTCATTGCAACTTGTTCCTGCCTTGCAAGAGCCCTTTTCTACTCTGGGATCTACTCCAAACTATCATGTCACCCTATAGAGGGATCAGAGCAACATTTTCAAATATGGAAAATGCTGCCTCCAGAACCTGGACTACCAGGCATTGCACTTCCTCCTTATTGATAGGAGGTGTGAGATACAAAATCTTACCCTTTATTTTGGAAGGCATGAGTCAGCATCCTTGGATCTCCAAAAAAATTCACTGATGTGACAAGTCCCTGAATCTTCATAGAGTTTATCTCCCACCCTCTGGAGATGTGTTTTCCTGAGGCTTTCCACATGCTTATTACTTCTTACTCATTCTGCTCAATAGCATGGATCAGTGTGATATTCTGAAAAATGTCCAGTAGATTCTTCTAGCCTCCTAAGGTTACAGTATGATGGGGCAAGATGTACTCTATTGTCTGTTGTAAATGTATTCCATTGTTTTTTCTGAAATGAAAGAGAACTATTTATGCTCATGCTTCGATAAGAGGGATGGAAATAGGGATTCCCAGATCAGTGGCTGTATATCATATATTTGAGACCGTGTTGATCTGTTGTAGAAAAGGTACCACATCTGGCACAACAGCTGTAATTGGAGCTACCACTAGGCTGAGTTTGATGCCACCCACTGTCATCCCTGGAGCTGTCTGGTTCCTGTAGTAGCCAGATTGGTGAATTAAATGGGTATAATGGGCACTGCCACCCCTGCATCCTAGGTCATGATGTGGTGTTTAGAGTGGCACTAATCTGTGATAGCTTCCCCAGGACTTGGTAGTGTGTTTTATTTATAATTTTTGGCTGCAGAGGGGAAGTTTCAGAGGCTTTCACTTGACCTTCCCTGCTACAATAACTCTCACCCCAAAGGCCAAGGAACTCATGTAAGAATTCCATCAGCTACCAAATATGTCACTTCCAGTTATACATTTGACATCCGAGGACATTTTCACGGGGTGGATTTGTGGAGTCCCTGGTCCTGCGAGATTGGGCGCAGGACTCCATTTATTACATGGCTCCCATAAGCTCCCACTCTCATGGGCCATGAGGATACTTTGTGTGCCCAGAGATCAGCTCAGACCCTTTGCTCAGCAGTCCTTCTCAAATGCTAGTTTATTTCACTCTCCCCAGTATGTGATCATCAGAATAAGTGGCTGCAGGTCTCTTTAGGGAAGGATTAGGGAAATTATTATGCTTACTGGCCTTGGTGTTGCACGGTCCTTCCTTCTGAGTAGCCTCTCCTTCAGTCGATGGCGTCGGAATTGGAGAAGTAGTTCAAGCTGAGCAAATTAGGCAAAGGACCGTGCCTTTTTATTGGAGGTGTCTGCCCTAGGCCTCCTGGTCATCCATCCCTGATTTCTGTGTAGATCAGGCAGTAATGGCTGCCTATTTGTTTTGTCCATAGGGATCCATCTACACAGCTCTGCATGAGTCGCGTCCTCCTGGCTGCCACTGGGATCTTGCAATTCATTGTGCTCATGTCTCCTCCTCGCTTCTGACCGTTAAGTATCACTATCCAGTCTCTATAGTTTAGTTCTATCATCTCCTCTGCTACCTACCAGTGGGCCCAGTTTTGTAATAGCATCTCCTTTTCTCTGCTCTGGCCTACAGTCGACAGCCCTGCTCACCAGCCCATGCATGCCTTATTGCCTTATTGTTTTGGTAAATGGGGTGTCTTCTGGACCCCATTTGTAGAAAATAACCAACAAGGGAACTTTCTGGGCCCTACATGGTATATTCATTCCGGCATGCCTCCTTCTCTGGGCTTTTTAACCATCTACCGTCCGTTAAGGTAGTTTGGGCATTTCTAGTAGGTTCTTTCTTTCTCTGATCTTCTATGAGCATCCTAGCAGTGCATTAGTACCATTTCCTGGGCTAGGGTATTAAATTAGATCCTGTATCATAGGAGAGTGACTTCATACTGATAAACTCTTCCTTGCCCAACTTTATGTTCTGCGCTCACTCTTGTTCTGGCACCTTCAGCATCCAGCCCCATGTATGTGTTTCCAGCTCCTAGGTCTTACAGCGTCTTGGGGATATAGTTTCTTACTTCCCTTTGCAGGCCCAGCATATCGTCATCCAGGTTACCTTTGTGACGTGATCCTACATATTGTTCTCTTGCCAAGCAGGGAAGGTGGGGGAAGAATTGACGGAGGGTACATGTTGTTTTACAGGACAGAGGCCTCTGTGTCCTCTTTAAGCAAGGGGGTGCTCTAGACTAATAGCAAGCAGTGGGCCATTTTTGTAGGTTCAGAGAGTTCAGGGGGATCTGGACTGTAAAGGTTTTCAAGTGTATTGACCCAAATGATCCATCTCAGGTCTCAGGTTCCCTTACCAGTCAGGGTCCTGACCTTGGAAAAGCAGACGTACCAGGTCTGAGAATTCAACTTTCTCTTGAGCTTTGCTGCTCTTATTATTAAGTGTTGGGCTTGATTTTTAACCCCCTGTTCCACCAGGAGATCAGAACTCACAGCCTCTTTACATGCTGCCAGGGAGGTCCTCTGACTTTCACACTTAGCCTTCAATTGGTGCTTAATTACCCTCAGCCTTTTCTTGTCTTTCTCCAGTGCATCAGTACCACTCAGCAAACCATTAGATTCAATTGTCCTTATAATTAGTACTTCCTCAGAACCTCTCCAACGTTAAGCTACTACACCTGCCAGTATATTCTTGCCAGGTTATTTCCTATTCCAGGTTGTCAATGGTGAAAAGTGGTAGCAATTGCACTGCTATAGCAAGCCTATAGTTTTCAGCATTCCACATACCACAAGGGATGGAATCCTCATTGCCAGCTGGTTAGCAGGGGATCCAGGTCCAAAACTGCATTTTAATTAAGTCCTCAGATCACTCCTGGCAACAATTATCTTAGAACTGTTTCTCTGGGAAATTGAGATGGAGGCGTACCTGCCAGAAGTTTATTGGTGAATGTTCTCAGTATCAATACCTTAGTGATAGTGGAGGAAGGCGTTAGCCTGTGATGCAGATGCCACAAGAGCTATACCTGCTTTCATGGGGAGCCCTGGAACTGGGATGGATCTTGAGACTCTCCCTGCTTTGAAGCAAGGATACTCCTAACCTACCAGTTGCTGGACATGGGCTTTCTGGGGGAGCAGTGTGACTTTGGGCAAGGCAGCTCTCTCCTGCTAAGGGAAGTTCTGGAGAGGGACTTAGCTTCCATCTGTCATCCATCAGCACCCAGCAGCTAGGCAGATGAGTGCACAAACCAGGGAGGATCTGGGCAGCACATCACAACAGCCATTAGTTCCCATGTACTAGTGATGATCCAATAAAAATACAACCCCATTAATAATAGCAACCAGCAATATAAAATGCGTTCACACAAATGGAATGAGAAATGTTAAAAACTTACATGAGAAAAACAGCAAACTTTTCTTGAGAAACAATACCTTGATAAATGAAAGTACTTACCTCATTTCTGAATAAGAAGACTTAAGAGTAAAAGTGACAATTCTTTTCAAATTAATGGGATAGAATATTCAAAAATAGACCGAACTAAATATAATCATTTGTGTATGACAAGTATAGTACTTAAAATCACTGGGGATGGAAAGATCATTTAATAAATGCTAGCCATTTGGGACAAAAAGTAAGATATCCTACCTCATGCCCTATACCAAATTAATTTCTGTGTGAATTCAATATTTCAGTAGAAAATACAATCCATAAAAGTTTGAGAAGAAAATATGGGTGCTTTAAAAAAAAAAGTCATCTTTTGGTGGGGGAGACATTTAAGGCATAGTACTAAAGGTAGATTTTATATATAAAAAAAGAAGAATAAATTTCATCTACTAAATAGACTATTTTTTCATAAAAAATAATGAAATTTTAAAAATAAGTGAAAACGAGCAATAAAATATTTATAGGGATAGGTCTACTAATATCCTGTAAAGAACTGCTATATTTTAAGAAAAAAGACAAACATTCTGGTAAGAAAATGTACAAAGGATATGAACAGATAATTCACAAAATCAGAAAAATAAAGTCAATAAATGTATGAAAATATTATTACATACTAGTAATTAAATACATGCAATTGAAAGCAACGAATAGTATCATCATTGATCACCTATAAAACTGGGTAAGGTTTTTAAAAATTTGTGATACCTGCTGTTGTCCTGGATGCAGGAAGTACACATTCTCATCTCCAGAGAATGTAAATTGGTGTAAACTTACAGAGAATGTAAAGCCCATATGGAAGGGGATTTGGATCTATATAATAAATAATCCAAAATTTGATTCTTAGACCCTTTGACCTAGCAGTGCTGTTTCTAGGAATGAATCCTAAAGAAACAGTCACTGATATACACAAAATTTCCCCTACAATGGCGTTCATTATACAATTGTTTCTAAACCCAAATGTTGGAAACAACTTAGGTTTTCTAATGGCCAGTTTTTGAATTAATAATAGCTTATATGTGTTATGAAGTACTACGTAGTCTTTAAAAAATGATATTGTAGAGCAATTCAGTGACAGAAAGGTGTGCATGGTAGAATGTTAAGTGAATTTAGCAAGCAGTTAACTGGGATGAACAAATGATCCCTTTTTTTTCTTTTTCTTTTTCTTTTTGCTAATGTATAGGGGGAAAAAGAACCCCCTGCACATATGTTCTGTGCAATATTGATGATGATTATTCCTAGTTGGCCAGGCTTTAAATAAATTCAATCTTTTTCTTTTTGATTTTCTGTATTTTCTACAATGTTTTATAAAGTCAAGTTTACAATGAGTACCTTAAAAGTAAATGAAAAAAAGCTCTGTGCTCAGTTAGTCTTGATTCCACCCTAATACTATTCTAATGATTTTAGAGGAATAAATCTAAGTGAGAAAGAAAAAAGAAACCCATAGAATCCAGGTTGGCTCTGCAGGTCCTTCTCTAATGAGCTCAGATTTTTAAAAATGTACAAAATTTAAAAGAATAAACCCAAAACCAGGGATGTCTAAAAGAGAATGTTGGGAGAGAGAGAGAGAAAGAGAGAGAGAAAGAGAGAAAATAGAAAAATTTAAAAAGCCAGAAAACTGAAGCTGAAAGTGAACCAAGGCTTTCAAAAATGCTTAGCGGAGGGAAAAGGATTTAAAACTAAGCATGGAATAAGAAAAGAAACCCTTTTGGCTGGGTGCTTGGCAGCACCAGGGTACTGTTGATGAATGACTAGTACAGTGCAAAATCCGTCAGTCCTATTTTACATTCATCTCTTCTGCCAAAAGGAACGATGCTGGGCTGTAAAAGGAAGAACAAACATCAGTAGGAAGGAACTGAGGCCCGATGTGAATGAGCAGATCCGGGGACCTCCCTGCTCTGGATGAATTCTAATTTCCTGGCTGGAGCAGTTGCCTTTCTGTGTTCTTGCACATGAGAGAGCAGGTCACTGCCACTGTTCCCTGGGAGTGGGGGGATGAGAGAGGGGCCAGCAGATGGGATGTAGGCAAGCACAGCTCTTGTGGGGAAGAAAGGTGAGGTCTTTAAGCGTCAGTCTAGTGGGCAGGCTTCTCAAATCATTAACAGGAAGGTTCTACGGAAACCCAGAATAGGAAGCAAAGAATCTCTGTAAAATAAAGGAGAACTAAGTGCGGAAAAATAGTACAAATCAGAGAACAGTCGAGAGGTGTCTGTATCTGCACTGCGCGGGTGATGAGGGACAAAAAGCCAAAGGGGAACGATGCCACCTCCACAACGCTCGGGGAGCTAGGACATGGTGTGTGAGAGAAACCAGAGAACAGGAGTTCTTTGTGTAATTGCAGGGAACGTACAGGGGACGGGGCAAGGCTGTGGGCTAACTCTGGCATTTCAATCAAAGATGCAGAAATTGGTGATTCAGTGCAGACATCTGAGCTTAAGACACGAGTTGGAGAAGTTTTGAAGTGTGCTCACGACTGAGGGCTTCACTGCTCTGCTGGATTCTGCATTAAATTTGATGATTGATCCATTTTTTGGCAACTGTTTTTAATGGCCAATAGGAGAAAGATGGTATAACAAACAATAAAAGGGGAAGATATAGCAATTTTTATAAAAAGAAAAAATGGAAGCCATTATGAACTCCCAAGCTTCCTTCCTTCCTTCTTTCCTTCCTTCCTTCCTTCCTCCCTTCCTCAAATATATATTAAGCTACTAATGTAAAAAAAGCATTATGTTAAACACCGAGAATGTTTATTCATTTAACAAATGCTAACTAGGCACTGAGGATTCAGCAGTGACTGAAACAGGCAGAGTCCATGTTCTCATCATGCTTAGAAAAGTCTAACACGGGGGTGGGGGTAGGGATAGAGAGGGGCAGAGACAACAGTAAGCACATGGCTGTATAATCTGTGAGGTTGGGACGTGTAGTATGAAGAATAATGAACCAAAGCAGGAAGATGGAGAGTGGGGGTGAGTGAGGTGGGCTGGTGAGGGGAGGGCTCTCTAAAAAGGCGGCATCTGAGCAAATAACTGCAAGACGTGAGCCTGAGCTATGAAGAGATTTAGGGTGAAAGATTTCTAAAGTTGCCACCTGAATGATGACTAGGAGATCTCCAGGTATCTCCAAATAAAATGGAAGAGGAAAAATCTTGCTTGTGCAAGTTTTGAAGATGGAAAAAAGCATGGTTTATCCAAGTGACTGAAGGAAGTATAGTTCTAAATGTGATGTGGGAACGGCCAAAGATGAGCTTGGCGCTAAGGAGAGGCCCAAACACAGACCCCCTGGTGACCCTGCCTAGTCTGGACTTTGCCTCAGTGGCAAAGTGGGCTCTTTGATGGTGTCAGTCTGGGTAGTCACCTGTCACATCTCATGTTAGATTAACTCCCCCTTAGCTGCTGAGGAGATGTGATTGCACCTGGACATGGGCAAGAGGGAGGTCAGGGTGACCACTTAGGAGGCTGTTGTGGTGATTGAAAGAGCCATTGGTGGCCTGAGATAGGCTGGTAGTAGAGAGACTTGAGAGAAGGGGATGGATCTAGAGAGAAGCTAGGTGTCGGGGCAGGGGTGGGGGTGGGGAGAGAATGAGGAAGGGAGTCAAGATGACACCCAAATCAAGAATAGCATCTGGTGGCGGATGGGACAGTCACCAAGAAGGAGCAGCAGGTTTGGGTTGAGAGGAGCAGTTGGGAAGGGTAAGGAGGTCAGCGATGGCATTTGAATGAGGTCAAACTACATTTGGGCCACTAGGTGACAATGACAAATAATGTATGAGTATAAAAGTCAGATGGGAGAAATGACTGGGCTGGATATGTTGCAAAGACCAAAGCTGATGAGACTTGGGTTTGGATCATTTACTCAACTTTAAATGAGACAGTTGGATGAGTTTTCATAGGTCCATTTCGACTCTAAAATCCTGTCGCAGGGGTGAAGAATAAAGGCTGAGTTTGTAAGCAGAAACATTTTGGAAGGATTCTCTGTACAAATAAATAATTTCCATTTTTGAAGTTGATGGCTTGAAACTAACATCAGCTTATCTTTTTGGCAACAGAAATAGAACCAAAAATGAGGAAGGACAAGTAAATACACAAACAAATTACAAGGAAACAAAAATAAGTACTAAAGGATATGGCCAAGAGAGGGTCGTGAAGGGGAAACAAAACAAAATCTGTTGTGAAATATGTGGGCATCATTCTATCAGGGTTACAGGAATACAAAAGAGAGTTTTGAAAAAAAAGGAAAATGGGGGAGACTTACCATCTAATGAATAAAGATCCTCAGAGGCAATAGAAATGCAAATACCTATGTGTATAACAACAATAATAAAGGTTGTAAAAGAGGCGAACTGACCAGGAGGGAAGGGCAGGACAGTGGGTAGAGAGAAAGGTCACTTGAAGCTATGAGCATCTGGTATGTAATGTTTATAGAACTATTGCTGGTTTGCTTCGTGGTATTAAGATAATTGGGTAATTTAGCGAGACGTCATTAAAATGGCGGCGTGAGGTGAGCCTCTGTAAATCTCTCCTGGAATGTACAACTAATCGAACAACTATAACTCCACAAAGGACTCCCTGCACAGCAGACAGGCAAGACGAAGAAGCCCACTACTGAATTCACCTAAAGGTGGGCGAATCGCGTGAGCCGGGGAGGAGGGAAGAGAGAAGCAAGGAGACAGAGCTGCGAGGGCGCAGGACGCAGACCTAGCTCAGTGCTCTGAGCTTGCTGCATCCCGGAACTACCACAGCTGTGGGAGAGAGAAGAACTCAGACTGGTAGAGCTCTGTTTATGGCCCACAGGGCTGAGGGGACAGCATATAACATGGCCGAACCCAACGCTCATGGCAGAGACCTCGGAGAAAAGACTGAGGGAAGAAGGCTGAAAACGGTGCTTTAAGCCCTCATTGCTGAGCAGAGAATGCAAGCTGTAGGCACTGAGATGAGCCGCCCCCTCCCTACCCTCTCAGAGCTCGCCCTGCCCCCACCTGCCTGGTGCTAGAAGCGGAACAGTAGCAGTGTCAGATCAAAAGAACAGAATATTTGCTGTTCTGAGAACTGTGGACTGCAGACACAGATTCACAGCACAACTAGTTCCGGCAAAGGGGAGGGAGCTGTGGAACCAGTACCGGCTGTGGTGGTGGTCGCTGCCATTGTTCTGGCCCCACCTATCTGGGCAAATCCCTGCAGGAGTAAACAGAACTGCTGAAACATACGGGCTCTGAATCTGGTGCAAGAAGAGCTTTGGAACTTCAAAAGCTCTCCGCATACCCACACGGACACTGCACCCTATGACCCAGGTGAACTATTAACAGAGAAGCCCATCTCTCAGGGAATGCCCCCATTGTGTGAGAAGCTGGAATAGTGCACAGAAAACATAGCACTACCGTGTGAGAGAGAAAAAAAAGGTTGCAGTCGGAGAGAAAATAAAACATTCTACCAACAAGTACTGGAAAACAAAAGAAAGAACTCTTCCTATCAACCTGTTGCAGAAGCCACTCCTGTAGATGTCTAGGGAGAGAAATAATAAATCAGTAATTGCCATGAATAACCAAGGCAACAAGACAGCTCAGAAAGAAAGTGAAAAGTCTTCAGAAAAGGAACTTGAAGATATGGAAATATGTGATTTGAATGACAGAGAATTCAAGATTGCAGTTCTGAAAAAACTCAACGAGATGCAAGAAAACACAGAAAGGCAGTTTAATGAACTCAGAAACACAATAAAAAAACAACATGAGCATTTTACGAAAGAGATTGAAATTTTAAAAAAGAATCAAATAGAATTTCTGGAGATTAAGAACTCAGTAGAAGAAATTAAGAATGAAATAGCCAGCTTAGGTAGTATAGTTGACCAGCTGGAGGAAAGAATCAGTGACATCGAAGATAGAAACCTGGAAATGACACGGATGAAAGAAGAAAGAGACTTGAGACTTAAAAGAAATGAAAGAACTCTACAAGAACTTTCTGACTCCATCAGAAAGAACAATATAAGAATAATGGGCATACCAGAAGGAGAAGAAAGAGAGAAGGGAACAGAGAATATATTCAAACAAATTATCGATGAGAACTTCCCAAACTTGTGGGCAGAACTGGATCCTCGAATCCAAGAAGCAAATAGAACACCTAATTATCTCAATCCCAACAGGCCTTCTCCAAGACATATTGTATTGAAGCTGTCTAAAATCAACGACAAAGAAAGAATCCTCAAGGCAGCCAGGGAAAAGAAGACGGTAACCTACAAAGGAAAGCCCATTAGATTATCATCAGATTTTTCAGCAGAAACTCTACAAGCCAGGAGGGAGTGGAACCAAACATGCAAACTATTGAAAGAGAGAAATTATGAGCCAAGAATAATATACCCAGTAAAGATATCCTTTAGATATGAAGGAGGAATAAAGACCTTTCCAGACATACAGAAGCTGAGGGAATTTTCTAATACACGACCTGCACTACAAGAAATACTAAAGGAGGCTATTCGATCACCATCAACAGGGACAATTCGTGGCAACCAAACATAAAAAGGGGGAGAGTAAAGGCCTGAACTGGAATATGGGAATGGAGAAAGTAAGTGTGCTGAAGAAAATGGAATACTCTAAATATCAAATTATCTTTTACATAAACTTAAGGGTAACCACTCAAAAAAAATCCAGAACTGAAATATATACTGTAATAAAAGAAGAAACAGAGGGAAACATCATAAAATACCACCACACAGATATAATAGACAACAGCAAAAAGGCAAAGAAACAATGGAGCCTAACCAGAAAACTAAAGATAGAATGACAGGAAATCCTCACATATCAACAATCACCCTAAATGTAAATGGACTTAACTTACCAATAAAAAGGCACAGATTACCAGATTTGGATCAAAAAACTAAACCCAACCATATGCTGTCTCCAAGAGACACATCTCAGCTACAAGGACAAGCATAGACTCAAAGTAAAAGGGTGGAAATTGACACTCCAAGCAAATGGTATCCAGAGAAAATCAGGTGTAGCTATACTGATATCAGATGAAACAGACTTCAGGGTGAAAAAGGTAACAAGAGACAAAGATGGACATTTCATAATGGTAAAGGGGACTATACAACAAGAAGACATAACAGTCATCAATATTTATGCCCCCAATCAGGGAGCACCGAAATATACCAAGCAACTACTAACAGAACTAAAGGGAGAAATTGACCAAAACACAATTATACTAGGAGACTTAAGTGCATCATTGACAGCTATGGATAGATCATCCAAACAGAAAATAAATAACGAAATAGCAGCCCTAAATGACACATTAGATGAAATGGACATAATTGACATACATAGAGCACTTCATCCTAAAACATCAGAATATACATTTTTTTCTAGTGTACATGGAACATTCTCAAGGATAGACCATATACTGGGATATAAAATCAGCCTCAGCAAATTTCAGAAGATTGAAATCATACCAAGCATATTCTCTGATCACAAGTCTTTGAAATTGGATATCAACTGCAAAAAGAAAGCAGGAAAAAACACAAATACATGGAGATTAAACAGCATACTTTTAAAGAACGGTGGGGTCCAAGAAGAAATTAGAGGAAAGATCAAAAGATACATAGAAACAAATGACAATGAAAATACATCCTACCAAAATTTTGGGGATGTAGCGAAAGCAGTTTTAAGAGGGAAATTTATATCATTACAGGCCTATCTCAAGAAACAAGAAAAATCCCAAATAAATAACCTCATGTTACACCTTAAAGAACTAGAAAAAGAAGAACAAATGAAACCCAAGGTCAGCAGAAGAAAGGAAATAACAAAAATCAGAGCAGAATTAAATGAAATACAGAACAAAAAGACAATAGAAAAAAATTAATGTGACAAAGAGCTGGTTCTTTGAAAAGATTAACAAAATTGACAAACCCTTGGCTAGACTCACTAAGATAAAAAGAGAGAAGACACTAATTAACAAAATCAGAAATGAAAAAGGGGAAGTTATCACGGACACCACAGAAATACGAAGGATCATCCAAGAATACTATGAAGGCCTATATGCCACCAAATTCAATAACCTAGAAGAAATGGACAAGTTCTTAGAAACATATAGCCTTCCTAGGCTGAACCATGAAGAACTGGAAAATCTAAATAGACCGATCACCAGTAACGAAATTGAATCAGTCATCCAAAACCTTATCAAAAGCGAAAGTCCGGGACCAGATGGCTTCACTAGTGAATTCTACCAAACCTTCAAAGAGGATCTAATACCAATCCTGCTCAAACTCTTCCAAAAAATTGAAGAAAAGACAGTACTCCCTAACTCATTTTATGAGGCCAACATTATCCTGATACCAAAACCTGGTAAGGACAACACAAAAAAAGAAAACTACAGACCAATATCTCTGATGAATACAGATGCAAAAATCCTAAACAAAATTCTAGCAAATCGAATACAACAATGCATTAAAAAGATTATTCATCACGACCAAGTGGGGTTCATCCCCGGGGCACAAGGATGGTTCAACATCCGCAAATTCATCAATGTGATACATCACATAAACAAAATAAAGGACAAAAATCATATGATTATATCAATTGATGCAGAAAAAGCATTTGACAAGATACAACATCGATTTATGATTAAAACAATAAAATAGGTATGGAAGGAAAATACATTAACATAATAAAGGCCGTATATGACAAACCCTCAGCTAATCTCATAATTAATGGTGAAAAACTGAAGCCCTTTGCTCTACGTTCAGGAACACAACAGAGCTGTCCCCTGTCGCCTCTGCTTTTCAACATAGTGTTGGAAGTCCTTGCCAGAGCAATCAGGCAAGAGAAAGAAATAAAAGGCTTCCAAATTGGGAATGAAGAAGTTAAATTGTCACTCTTTGCAGATGACGTGATGATATATATAGAAAATCCTAAAGACTCCACCAAAAAGCTATTAGAAACAATCAAGGAATACAGTCAAGTTGCTGGCTACAAAATCAACGTACAAAAGTCCATTGCATTCCTATATACTAACAATGAAATCTCAGAAAAAGAAATACAAAAAAACAATTCCTTTTGCAATTGCAGCAAAAAGAATAAAATACCTAGGAATAAACTTAACCGAGGATGTGAAAGACCTATATGCTGAAAACTATAAGACATTTTTAAAAGAAATTGAAGAAGACACAAAGAAATGGAAAGACATTCCGTGCTCATGGATTGGAAGAATCAACATAGTTAAAATGACCATATTACCCGAAGCAATGTACAGATTTAATGCAATCCCCATCAAAATCCCAATGGCATTTTTTAAAGAAATAGAACAAAAAATCATCAGATTTGTTTGGAACCACAAAAGACCCCGACTAGCCAAAGCAATCTTAAGAAAAAAGAACAATACTGGAGGTATCACACTCCCTGACTTTAGCTTGTACTACAAGGCTAAAATAATCAAAACAGCATGGTATTGGCAGAAAAACAGACACATAAACCAATAGAATAGAATTGAGAACCCAGAAATAAAACCACATAAATATGGACAGATAATTTTTGACAAAGAAGCAAAAAATATACAATGAAGAAAAGACAGCCTCTTCAATAAATGGTGCTGGGAGAATTGGATAGCCACATGCAAAAGAATGAAACTGGACTGCTGTTACCATGTACCAAAACTAATTCAAAATGGATCAAAGACTTAAGCATAAGACCTGACACAATAAACTGCATAGAAGAAAACATAGGTACTAAACTTATTGACCTTGGGTTCAAAGAGCATTTTATGAATTTGATTCCAAAGGCAAGGGAAGTAAAAGCTAAAATAAATGAATGGGACTATATGAAACTTAAAAGCTTCTGCACAGGAAAAGAAACCATCGACAAAATAAAGAGGCAACCGACTGAATGGGAGAAGATTTTTGCAAACAGTGCCTCCGATAAGGGGCTAATATCCTAAATATGCAAGGAACTCATGAAACTCAACAACAAAAAAACAAACAACCCAATTGAAAAATGGGCAGACGACCTGAAGAGACATTTCTCCAAAGAGGACATACGAATGGCAAATAGACATATGAAAAAATGCTCAACATCACTAATCATCAGAGAAATGCAAATAAAAACCACAATGAGATATCACCTTACCCTGGTTAGAATGGCTATCATCAACAAGACAAATAGTAACAACTGTTAGAGAGGCTGTGGAGAAAAAGGAAACCTCATACACTGTTGGTGGGAATGCAGACTGGTGCAGCCGTTATGGAAGGCAGTGTGGAGCTTCCTCAAAAAATTACGAATAGAATTACCATATGACCCAGCAATCCCTCTCCTGGGTATCTACCCAAAAAATCTAAAAACATCCATACATAAAGACACGTGTGCTCCAATGTTCATTGCAGCTTTGTTTACAGTGGCCAAGACATGGAAACAACCAAAATGTCCTTCGATAGATGAATGCATAAAGAAGTTGTGGTGTATATATACTCATATATATATATATATATATATATATATACATATATATATATATATATATATATATATATATATATATGTATATATATACACACACAATGGAATACTATTCGGCGGTAAGAAAAGATGATATAGGAACATTTGTGACAACATGGATGGATCTTGAGAGTATAATGCTAAGCGAAATAAGTCAGACAGAAAAAGCAGAGAACCATATGATTTCACTGCTGTGTGGTATATAAACCAAAAACAACAAAAGAACAAGACAAAAAAATGAGAAACAAAAACTCATAGACACAGACAATAGTTTAGTGGTTACCAGAGGGTAAGGGGGGTGGGGCGTGGGAGATGAGGGTAAGGGGGATCAAATATATGGTGATGGAAGGAGAACTGACTCTGGGTGGTGAACACACAATGGAATTTATAGATGATGTAATACAGAATTGTACACCTGAAATCTATGTAATTTTACTAACAATTGTCACCCTAATAAATTAAAGAAAAAGGATAATTTTAAATGCATATCTCATTTATGGGCTTTAATGCCTGTGAGAATCAAATGTGATAACAGTTGAGATTACTTAGAATAGTATAAGGTTCTTACACATGTAAGGAATTCTTAAGTTTTTTCAGTTAGAGAAGAAAAATAGTCTTTTTGATGAGGATACATTACTTGTTCTTCCCCACCTCAAACCACAAAGGAGTAGATCAGACAAGTAAATGGTGTGTTTGCTTCTCTCACAATCCCCAGAGAAAGAGCCATGTTCATATGCCTCAAGTCGGGGAACTTGGGCAGTTTATTCCAGATAATGGAGAAACAATGACATTCCGGGTCCTCTGCATGTCCTGGTTATTCTGCAGGCGGTGACTGCATCTGTCAATCCTGTGAAAGTCTCGGTTTGAAGATTGTTTCATTCCTGGGCGTTCCTTGGATAAATCACTGAGTGTCTTAATACTCAGTAGATGTGACCAAGTGTCATTTGAAAGAAAGTAACACGGAGAGGTAGGATTTCAGAAAGGTCCTCTTTTAGGGCTTCCCCAGCTGACACTGATTCAGGCCAACCCATTGAGAGAGACAGACAGAGAAAGAGACGTCTGTTATATTCACTGGAGGACAAGCACATATTTATCACTTTTTTGTTAGCCAAAAAACATGGCTCCTAGATTCTTGATCTTTCTCCTTGGCTGAGCACAAACTCGTGGAAGTCCACCTGGATGACCCCCACATTTTTCCTTATCATGATCTCTTGGCTCCTGACTAAGCCGTTTTCCTAAGCAGAGTCATGGCTGCCAAATGACATTATGGGAAAGAGAAAAGCCTCCTCTCTACTTTCAGGTTTTCTCACATAGGTTTCTCTGAGCTTCTTCTTGTTTTCATGGTGTTGTCTTTCATGTCTTTTCATCTATATTTTTCAACAATAGTGATGTCAGCATAGTACCTGAAGAATTGTTTTTGAGTAGTGCCACCTTTGGAGAATGTGTTCCCCTTGCCCCCTGTCTGTGCTTCCAGTAGGAAACACCCGTGCCCTCTTCTCTCTATTTTATATCATGTCCTTTTTCCTTCTTTTTCTTCCCCATGCAGAGTTGGATGGTCAAGACAGGAGAGGTCCGAGTTACATTAATCCTTGCCGTGAATTCATTCCCGATTCTTCACTCTCCCTCCCACTCGAATCCCTGAGTCAAATGTCTGGGCTATAAGAGTTTCCCTGGAGGAGTTGTTCCCTCCCTCCCAGGTAGCTGAGTAACTTTCTACATGTGGCAGGCACATGGCTGCACGTTCTGCCTTTGCGTGGGATTGGATGTTGATTGACAAGGCACCAATAGCAACTCTATTTTATATTCCCAGAGCTCAACGAAGCCGTATTCCTCACTAGGTAGCAAAGGCTGGACTGAAGGCCTGGAGAAACTGGGAGTGCCTGAGTGAGTTTTGATATTTAATTCTGCTCTGATCCATTTGAGAGGTAGAGAGGGAAGACCGTGGGTGGTACAGAGCCTCTGGGGTGTAAGTGACACTCTGAAAGCATTCCTTCCTTCCTCAGTGGCTGTTCCCTGATCTAACAGAAACAGAGGGCCACATAGAAAACGCCTAAGCTTTAAAATTTAACTGGTGTGTTTGGGGAATTGAGGGAGGGGAGCATTCTTCCAAACTGATAGAAAGACCTCCAACATGGAAGTAAGGAAAAACCCTTTAAAATAGCTGAAGACATATTAAAATAAATAGGGCCACCTTGCCTTTTCCCTTTCTGACAAGGTTTTTCATGTAGCCACACAAGCCTAATCACTGTGCCTGGGATTCTTAGGGACCGCACAAACACTCGATGGGCAAAGGAGTCTTTTATACTCCTGTTCGCAGGTATTAGAACGCCCCTTCCAATATGCCATATTTCATTTCATCCAAAGTGTCATCACATGTAATATATGCCATTATTTTATTTTCCATTAAGAAAGGAAAACAAGTTCTCAACCTATGATATGCCATTGATTGTAAGTGGCATCCTAATTTTAGGGATGTTAATATGCAAACAGCTTTAGGGTAGGTGAAATTCAGTAATAAAAGATCTACAAATCCCTGAAGGGAAGAGACACTACCAGCCTTTCACCCACCCTTTACGAAAACACTGAGCTGGATGCCTGCAGTTCCTTGGGATTCTCTTTAGCAGGACGCATAGACCTTAACTGGCTTATTTCATCTGATTGGTGAATAGGAGTGACTTTGGCCTCCTGCCTACCTTTTACGCACGTTGGAAAGTTAGAATTATCCCCCATGCCCAGGGATGAGCAAATTTGTGAAAAGATGATCTTTTCAGACATCTCCATCTTGCTGAAACCAATTCATTTTTGTGCCATTCCATTTATTATTCTCTCCGATACTGTGTGCCCTTATGTTCCATAAAGACTGCACTGTGGAACTTTTGTCAGTGTGTGTGTTTTGGAAAAGTATAGCAGGTCCTTGAATAATGTCGTTTCATTCAACATAGTCTCTTTATAACATTGTTGAGGGGAAAAAAAATCGATTCCCGGCCGGGGCCACTGTCTATGTGCAGTTTGCACTCTCTCCCCATGTCTGTGTGGGTTTTCTCTGGGGACTCTGTTTTTTCCCACACCCCAAAGATGTGCATGTGAGGTGAACTGGCGTGTGTCTACATTGTCCCAGTCTGAGTGAGTGTGGGTGTGAGTGGCCCTGTGACGGAGGGGCGTCCTGTCCAGGTTGGGGTCCTACCTGGTACCCTGAGCTGCTGGGATAGGCTCTGGCCATCTGTGACCCTGAACTGGAATAAGTGGGTTGGAAAAGCATCATCTTACTTGTTTTTATTCATATTTCTGAAATGTATGCATAGCTCACTTATATCTATGTTTAATATTAGAAGTATTTGGGGTCTTTTTTTAGAACTTCAGTGAGGTACGTGTGACCAGATCTAGGCTGTTAGGAACTTAGCTCTTGTTTATATCAATTAGCCTGTGGGAAAACTGGTTTTTGTGCTACATCGTTGTGCTGGAAGTCGCAGTTTCCAAGAACCAATAGACAGCATTAACTGTGGACTTATTTTCCTCCAAATTCCTTTCTTTTTCATCTTCCGAGTCAAAACTTACCTGTTTTTCTGGATACCATTTCCTTAGGCCCTTGTTAGGTGACTAGCTAGTTACTCTGAGATTTAACAGTGATAAGCTGGTAATAGCTTGGAAGGTTATTCCTCCCAAGAAACATATTTTAAGGTTAACTGAGACCTTGTTGAAGAGGTTTAATCCTAAAAGTGATTATTGAGAGATCAAAATAATTGAGAAAATATTTGACCTGAAGGACTTAACTATATTCTTCAAATCAGAGTAGCAGCACATTCTAAAGCCTGAATTTGCCAGGTTAGTACACAGACTGACAAGGATCGAGGGCGGGTCTAGCAAATATCAAAAACTGTCCCTCACTCGTGAGTCCATGGCACACAGTGTTATTTGATCACAGCCCACTTCTTATTGAGCTTAGACGTAAGCTCAGAATCCCCCTTAACAGAACTGTTACACCGAGCGTTTGGAGTTGACACATGAAAGGAAGCTTAGTTTCCAGCTCTGATATAAGTCGTGGTGAGCAAGGATATCCATCAGCTCACATATCTTTCCTCACTTCTGAGCACGCTCAGCTCCTTTCCATCTGGGGCGTCTTCATCAGGTTAAGGTGAAGGAGATAGTAAGAAAGTATATGGAATCTTGTTTTAGGAAGTATTTCAGTGTAAATGTTCCAGGGTAAAAATGTCTGGAGAAGGTGTTTTTGGAGAAAAGTGTGTGGCTTGTCCTATTTGGAGCTGTCCTGGGCAATGCAGACAGAGAATTGGGGCAGGCTCTGGGCCCAGCAAAGGAGATGATTAAAGGGCTGGGAGGGCATCTGTGTGTGGCCACGTTGAAGAATGGCTTCACCTAGAAATGAAGAGCCTGATGGGTAACCCGAGAGTGGTCGTGAAATGCTAGGAGCAGTATTGTAAAAGGGTGTTCACCAGCTGTTTTCCATCCCGCTGAAGACAATAGACCTCAGGCCAGAAGGAAATGCAGCTTTGCTTAGAGAGGAGCTGCCAGGCAAGCCCACATCCAAATATATACATTGAATGTTCCGCACGTCGTAGATGCTCATGGTGGGGGGGGGTGCCCATCTGTGATGGAGCTGGGGGGCTACATGTTTCCTGATCTCAAGCATCTGACGCCTGGTATGGGAGGGAGCATCCTCTTAACAGCGAACACGTACATCGTGTCCATATGGAGCTTATGGGCACTGTTCTCCATGCTTTACATATATTATTGTCCCCATTTTCCAGGTGAGGAGCTGAGGCCTGCAGAAGTTCTGGCAGGTTCACACAGCTGGCAGTGATTTATGAGTTACTTAGTGGCAGGATTCATGCCAGACGATGGGGCTCCAGAATCCCCACCTGAATCATAATACCATGCTAATGCTGTGCCAGTCCTCTCCAATCACTCTCCCACTGTACAGAATGAGTTAATCTGGAAAAAGAGGAGTATAAAAGAGACGGCACCTCCCTGGGCTACTTAATCTGAGCTCTGGGACGCCCTATGGCTCCCGTGAAATTCTCATGGGGGAGCTATGTGGTTCTCTTATAAACTTGGAGAGCAGCACCACGGCTTCATTTTATCTTCATCCCCGCGAAGGGCACAGTCCTTGTTAGAAGAATGAAAGATTAAACAAATGAATAATTTTTGGAGGTATGGATGGCTGGCTGGCTGGACGGATGGATGTTTACACTTGGCATCAGCCTAGTTTTGGAAGATAAACTAGGAGAGAGAAAAGAACATCTCCAGTTAAGGAGGCACAAATTATTATGTTTCATGGTCCCAGGAAATCTTCTTAAGTTTAGCAACAGCCAGAATTCAAGACTGTTGCTGAGTTCTGATGAACTCAAAGATCATGTCTTGTTAAGACCTCACCCATTATCACTTACCTTCTCCACAAAGATCTCCCAGGCTTACTCCTTCCATGCCAGACACCCGTGTCTTTGCTCTGCCGCTCAGTCCTTCTGTATGCGCTTCGCATATCTCTATTATGGAATGACTCCTAATTCTCATGAGGAGATCTACTAGGAATGATTTCTGTGAGGTTACACATTAACTCTCTAGGGGAGGTGAGGGCGCATTCTTATTTTTTTCATTCCTTGCTCAATGTTTTAGTTTGGCTTAGAATGGGTATGTGAGACATGCCATTTGCGTTAAACAGATTTGGGTATTTCCTCCCAATATTGAGCATGTGAGCCAATGCCAGGCCCAGAAAGGGGGCACCAAGATTAGCGTGATACCTGCTGCTGATTCTCGTTGTTTAGGAAAGAGAAATCAGATTTTGCTGTTATGAGGTTGGTCACCCCCTCTAATAATAACTGCATTTATTAACTCATTTTACTGTGGGAGAGTAGAGGCCATCCAACTCTTTGGTGACAGAGCTGAGAATATTATCCAGGCCTCCTGGCTCTTAGTCCAGTGCTTGTTTCTCTAAACCAGTATTCTGTTAGAGACTGTCTAAGAAGTGCTGGTAGATAACAGAACGCAGAAGTAAACTTATTGATCACTACTAGTAAGTTGGAGGCTCCGGGGGAAACTGTCCAGGGCAGTGGTTCTGAAAATCTGTCTGCGGGTCATGTGCCATCAGCCTGGGTTCTTATTTAAAATGCATATTCCCAGGCTTCTCCTCAGAACTGCTGAATCAGAATGTCTGCAGGCCAGCCCAGGACTCTGCATGTCTGCACATTCCCCAGGCGATACGCTCAGAATTTAATGGAACAGCTGGTCAAATGTTTTCCTGCAGTAGAAACCACTTATTGAATAGGTTTAATGCATAAAAACGATTTCAGGAGACAATTTTGTCCCATTCCCTTCAGTTACTTTCTTAAAAGGACTTTCTTTTTGTTTACTTTTCATCTTTCTGGACATTTAAAATTACATTTAAAAGGAGCAAAAGAAAAGAATAACGTACTCCATGAAACTGGTTTCCTTTAACTTGCAAATTGGGCTGGGTCATATGTAATATATGTATATAAAATTGTTTTTATATACATGTAAATATAATTTGTTTTCAATTTGTTAGCTCATACAGTTGTTTCGGAGAAAGTGTGTATGTGCAAAAGGGTTCCCTCGGGAAGATGGCTCATCTAAAATGGATAATCCTTCTTAGAAGTAATTTGTAAAAGAAAGAGGTTTGGAAGAAACTTTTCTATCTGACCTACTTTCCTTTTGAATGATGTTTTAACGACCTTCCCCACAGCCTCTTTTCCTCCCTCCGATTTTTCCATATGGCTTTTAATGTAAATCCTGGGATGGGCTCTACCCAGAGCAGGATTTACAGCAAAGTACCAAAATCACGTAGCCAGCGGCCTGGGACCCAGAGTCCCAGTCCTAATGCAGGTTTCTTGGCTTCCCACTCAGGCTCCATGGGCCGTGACTCTTTTCCCTTCACTTTCAGGCTCTGTCTTGCCTCTAGGTGCAGGATGAGATGCTCAAGACATCTCTCCACATCTGTATTTTGCCACTTGTAAAAGTGCAAAATTTACACTTCATCAATGGTACTGCAGAGTCTTTGTTTTTGTTTTTAAAGGTATACTTCTGCTGATAAACAGGAGTTCCCTTGGATCCAAAGGTTTAAATTTTTACCAGGAAGGTACTAATCAAGACTGGCCTGTTGCCTCATTGAAGCCCACTTTTTCTCTTAAAGACAATTTTCAAATGGGATTAATATTGGAATAAAAAATCAAGGCTCTTTTGGCTAAAGGTAGATATTAGGTCTATTGGGTACTCTGAAGCCCAGAGAGAGAAAAACGATTTTCCAAAGTCACATTGCTAATCAGTGGTAGGATTGTGGAATCAAGTGTCCAGGCTCTTCGTCCAATGTTCAGTTAAGAGCAGCACCAGCAAGGGGCCTGTCTCTGCTACTGCAGATCTTTCTTGCATGTTCTTTAGCATGAGTGAGAAGAAGAGGCCACAGCTGGATTCCTAGGCATCAGGGATTCAGGTCAAGAGGATGGCGTCCCTTAGGCAAAAATGCACCTGACTCTTTAGTTTTTTTTTCAGGATCTGACAAAATATTTTCTTAAAGCAAAAATTGGCCATTGTACAATCATACTGGCCTAATGTTTTTTCCAATTTTATTAATGATAAAAAAATTCAAACACAAAAATTTGTTTTTCACTTAGTCACCTGGCTGTGTGGTTCTCCAATTGGAAAGTGACCGTCAGCCCTTTCAGTATTAGCTGTGTGGTATTGGTACAGCTGCCTACCCTGTCTGTGTTGCATTTTCCTCATCTTTAAAAAGGGCCCAAAAGGATCTGCCCTGCCTACCTTACAACATAGTTGTGTGGAAGAAATGAGATAATTGTTATGATAATACTTCAAAAATTAGAAGCGTTATATGAGAATTCCTGAGATCTGATATAAGTGTTATACGTTTCAAGAGTGCAACAGCCATTGGGAAAAAAGTGAGGATATCAAAAAAAGAAAAGAAAAGAAAAGAAAAAGACTAGAGTAATAGAGCTCTGACTGCCATTCATCCTTTACTTACAGCTTTACAGGCTGGCCGGCTACTCCGATGCCTGCATTTTAGGTGAATGGGTGGGTGAAACATCCATATATATCGTTCTCAGTCATTTCTTGGCTCCCACTTGGTTAAAATTCAAAGTACAACATCTCCTAGGATATTTTATTTCCCTACTTCTCTATGTCTTGAGTGGAAAGCTCCAGAAAGGTGCAGTGATTACCCAATGACATAAAATTTTCCAAAGATTCAAGAGAGCCAAAGTCAGCACGGTGAGAAAACAAATAAAGAAAATACTAAAATAACATTGAGGGCAGAGGCCCCCCTAGAACCTGCCAAAAAGATATGAAGTTTGATTAGAATAATTATTTTAATTGAATTATCATTTTAAATCAATTACGGGGAAGGATTTCAATGGAAGGATGCCAGACCCTACGCATGGGATCCATTTGTTGGGCAGCTTGTTGGGAGCCTACATAATTGTGGGGTACACTCATGCCTTCTTTAATAAGCACTCTCACACACACTCACAAAACCTCTAACAATTGATCTTCACACCCAGGGCTGCAGACCTCGGCTCTGCTGAGCCCTGTAATGGGATAACTTGGGGTGATTATGTGGTTTAGTAAATATCCATAAATTAAGGATAGTGTTTGAAAGCTGCCAATAACGACCTCAGTCTCCCAGTATCCCCCAGAGGAGTGAATTAATTCTTCCTAAGAGTTTGGGGCAAAGGCAGGCCAGGACAGGGAAGATTAGCTCCTTATATTTCTCCCCTCCCATAACTGGTTACCCTCCTGGTCTCTCCCAGGACACTGGAAGTGTTTCACGCAATCTCTGGGTCTCAATAGTAACGCACTTCCAACAGGAGGCTGATTACGTTGACTGAAATCCATCCTGGCAAAAGGCTTTTGCTGCAGCTGGTTCCATTTACATTTTGTATTTTTGGAGCTTGTGCCTGTTCCAGGGAGGGATGGGATAATTGATTTAAATCAAATTATGAAACGTGATACTCTGAATTTCTAAAAACATGTTTCCTGGCACTGCCTTCAGCAATAGAGCCCTCACAGGTACGGTGGAATGGGATAGGCGAGGCTGAGCCTCCCTTAAACAGTGTGTGTGTGTGTGTGTGTGCATGTGTGTGTGTGTGTGTGTGTGTGTGTGTGTGTGTGTGTGTGTGTGACTTTACACTCCTTTAGAGCTTGTGCTCGGGGGTGTCTGACTAAAACCGTAAGAGAGTCTAGTCTCCCCTTGTTGCAGGTGAGAAGCGAGCATCACATCACTGCTGTTCTGGCCAAACACAGCCATTGATTTGAATAGTGAGCTTCTTGAGTTTCATCTCTTTGATCATGGCGCTGAGATGAAAGACTGTACATTGCATAAATGACAAAGGAAATAGATGGGGGCTCAGGAAAAGATGCTGATAACTTGAAGAGCTCACTGTGTCACACATTCATTTCCATTTCGAAAGACAATTTGCCTCCTAGATTTTTAAAGCTATTTTAGAACGGTTTCAAAATCAAGATCCTTAATGTTGCTTTGCTCCCATCTGTAGCCTAAATTATTTGTAATTAAGTTAAATAGCTTCATATAAATAGTAGACCTATGCAGTCAGGGGAGTGATTGTCTCACATAGACAGCCGTGTTTTGTGGAAGTGTGAGTAGTAACAGCATCTTTGAAAAGCAGCCCTCTGTCTGGTGCAGAACTTTGATGTGGAATTTTGGAAAACAATTTTTCCTCCAAATAATACCAGTGATTCACTTTAGACCCGGGTCCATTGAAACAGCTGCATTCAAATTATACCTCTGCAACTTACTAGTTCTGTAACTTTGGGCGAGATATTTAACCTCTCTGTGCCTCAGTTTCCTCATTTGTAAAATGGTGATCGTAATAATACCAATCATCTGGGATAATACATAAAGCACATAGAACAGTTCCTAGCATATTGTAAGGCTATTATTTTTTTTTTTCCAATCATTACTGAAGAAATAACATCCATCCTGACAATCTATAATTCTTGGAGTGTTTCCAGCCATTTATTGGGGTGGCTTGTTGAGCCTTATTCTTTTCCCTCACATGGGTAAGCACTCTTTCAGAAATTGAGCCCAGCCCAGGGGGCAGCTTAGGAATATTGGAAGGTCTTACAGCCTCGCAGGCTACTTTGAGCTGTTGGACCTTGGAGTTTTCCCTTACTGGAGCTGCAGCCCACTGAAAGGGTGAGTCTGATTGAAACCCTACCTTGACCGACCTTATGTATACTTATGGGTAAACTTATGAACAAAGGTGGAACTCTCGTACCAGGAATTAATTTCAGACTAGGGTTTGCTGTGTAATAATCCAGCCACAAAAGTGTGTGGCTTCTTCTCGTTTCTTTCCAGCAGCAACCCCAGGCTTGGCTCTGCAAGGGGTTTATTTTTCAGATGAGTCGGACTTGATGACAGTGTTTCCCTCGCAAGGAAGTCCAGACGCCTTTGCTGAGACTTGACTTACAACTTCCCCTACCCCACCCTCTGGCCTTGGGGAAACCAGGGCAGTCCAAGAGAAGGCTCAAGAGAAAGGGTAGGAAGAAATGTAACTTTGCCTTCTGTGGCATGAATTCAATCAATTGGGAGGAACCCAACCTAATGCTCAGCTCTTTTTAAGATAGCAATATCAAATAAAACTAAGTGCTTAGAGTCCCTATTAGTCATTTTGTTCTGGTGATACATGTACATAGTTAAAATCAAATGGTTCTAGGTAACACATTGCTCCCATTCTCATTTACTTCCATTACCCAGAGATACTTCTTTCTATACTCCAAACTCTTTCTTCTGGTGTTTGTCTCCATGTTGCTAAAATGACATTCTTTATTATTTTTTGATTTATCAATTTTATGCATTATCTGTTGGCTCTTTTTTTAATGATAGATAATGATTTAAGGCTCGTAAGCTACCACCATGCTTACTTACTTCCTCTTCTTCTAACCTCTCGATATAGTCATATCAAAATTTTTAATTAAAGGGAATTTCTATTATTACAACGATACAGATATTATCACTGTAGAATTGGTAGTATGCTATGATTCTGATAATTGCCCTATTTTTGCATAAGTATGGATTTTTATATGCTTGTCAGACTGGGCTAGATTTTGTTGAGTAACAACCCCAACACCTTAGTGGCTCAACAGGGGTTTCTTTCTTGTTCACGTGGTATGTCTACTGAGGGCTGACAAAAGGGGTGGAGGAGGGACTCTACTCATTATAGTTACTCAGGGTCCTGGGCTCCTGGAGCAACCACCATCTTGAACAGAGTCAGTTTCCGTGCCAGAAAAAAAAAAAAAGTGCTGGAGGATAACAAACCAGCATTTAAATGCTCTGGTCCAGATGTGATACACATCACTTTTGCTTACAATTTGGTGGCCAGAAGTAGTCACAGGGCTTCACCAACCACAAGATGCCTTTGAAGAGCAATTCTACCACATGTCTGAAAGACAGAGAGCTAAAAATACTTGGTGGAAAGCATTTAAGATTGCCACTGAATCTTAATTTTTCCCAATTGGTCTGTCAGATCTATTACACATCTCTCAATTATTTGTTTTCCCCAAATGTTTAAATTTATCATTTAATCAATTCCATTTTTTTTCTTTTTTCTTTTTTTCTTTCTTTTCCGGTAATGGAGAACTCCTGAACAGCTATTGCACAGCTGCCATATTGGAGACTGCCCTTTGCCGTTCTTTTGAATTGGATCCCCTACCCCAAAGTCTTCTTAAATATTTCTTCTTCTTAGTTTATTCCTTTTCATCAGTGGAGTACTATTTCAGTAGCTTCCTAAAAAAGGGTAGGGAGAGCTATAAAATACATGGAAGTTATAGCTGAGTTTTTCACAGGAGTGTTTTCTCCTCTTACTTCCAAGTAGTTTTTAGTTTGGCTGAGTAAGAAATTCTGGATTCTGTGCATTTTAAAGCTCTCCTTACCCTTTTTTAGGAAGCTACTGAAATAGTACTCCACTGATGAAAAGGAATAAACTAAGAAGGAGAAATATTTAAGAAGACTTTGAGGTAGGGAATCCAATCCAAAAGGATGGCAAAGGGAAGTCTCCAATATAGCTGCTGTGCAATAGCTGTTTAGGAGTTCTCCATTAAAAAAACAAAAAAATGGAATTGATTAAATGATAAATTTAAACATTTGGGGAAAACAAATAATTGAGATATGTATAATAGATCACTTCTCACTGAGAATTTTGAAGGAATTATTCCATTGTCATTTGCATTTTATTGCTGTTGAGAAGTCCTATGTCATTCTGATTTTGTTTTTTAAGTTTATTGGAGTGACAATTGTTAGTAAAGTTATATAGATTTCAGGTGTACAATTCTGTAATACATCATCTATATATCACATTGTGTGTTCACAACTCAGAATTAGTTCTCTTTCCATCGCCATATATTTGATCCCCTTTACCCTCATCTACCACACCCCTTCCCCCTTACCCTCTGGTAACCACTAAACTATTGTCTGTGTCTATGACTTTTTGTTTCTTCATTTGTTTGTCTTGTTCTTTTGTTGTTTTCAGATTTATATGCCACATATCAGTGCAATCATATGGTTCTCGACTTTTTCTGTCTGACTTATTTAGCTTAGCATAATAATCTCAAGAGCCATCCTTGTTGTCACAAATGGCACTATTTCATCTTTTCTTATGGCAGAATAGTCATTCTGATTCTTATACCTTTGATTGCGACCAGGATTTTTTGAGTGGAATCTTTTTAGAATTTTTCAGTTTACTCTTATTCTGAAATTTCACAATGGTGTGCCTTGGTATAAATCTTAAAAAAAAAATTTTTTTCTGGATATTTTGTGTTCACCTGGGGTTCTAAGAGTGTGGGGCCATCAGAAGATTCATAATTTTGGTTCAGAAAATGTTTCTTGTAGTATCTATTTGATAATTTCTATCTCACCATTTTTTTGTTATACTTTTATGTTACTTTTATAAATTAGATGTTGGATTAACCAGATTTATCTTCTATGTCTCTCTGTTTCTCTCCTATGTGCTATTATTTCATTTTCTTTTAGGAGGTTTGCATGATTCTATCTTCCAAATCTACTGATTTTTCAAACAAGCTTCATCATAATTTAGTTTTTAAGAACTCTTCTTTTTCTCTGATTGTTCCTCATCTGTAGTGTTTAATTGTTGTTTTCTCGGTGTAATATTCTCTTATCTCTCTAAGGATAATGTTAGTTTGTGAAACTTTTGTTTTGTTCCTACATTATCTATATTTCATCTTGGTCCCTTCTTCTCTCTTGGTTTGTCTCTTTAATTTTGGAGCTTTCCTCAAATCTGGTAATGCTTGAATATCTGTACTTAATTTAAGAATGAGGGTGATTGAAAGCTGTGTGGGCCTGTTAACCTGTGGGTTTCACTGTAACATCACTGCACAGAGAGTAGCATTTTCATTGGAGAGTGGTCCATGTGTCATCATAGTGTGGGCTACTCACCATCCCCAGCTAAGAATATGACAGTGGGAACTCTGAGGGTGAGGCATACACTTTGCTGCAAGAGTGCTTGAGACACGACAAGTAAAGTAGGCTAGCTGACAGGCCCACAAAGCTTCCTTAATTCTCCAATTTTAACTTCTTCATCCTACCGCATTCTTTTGCTATGGATGGAGCCTCTCTAGTTTATTCCTTTTAGAAGGATACACTTATAGTCTCCTGACTGGGGATTATGTGATGTAAGGAAAGGAGTTTCCTTGTTTGTTTCCTAGGGGACTCACAACTTTATATGGAGACTTCTACTCCCAACCCCCAAATTTGTCTTTAGACTGAGCCTGACCCCTGCCTTGTGCAATATCCAGTGCTGTTAGTTCCTGAGCTTCTTAGGGATTCTGTAGAGAATCATCACTTTCTTCCCATTGTGGTATCTTCTTTTGCAGGGAATTCTGGCTCTAACTTTCCCTGCTCAGCTACATTGGTTGCCATTCCTCCTTGATATATTTTCCTTGTAAAATGTATTACGTTTCTCATCTGCTCATGTCTCCTCTCCTGCTTCCTTGTCCTTGAAGACTTATGTCCTTTTTATTTCTTTATCATTTTAGTGGGGACTCAGGAGGAAAGAAGGCGACATGTCTGTGGTCTGGCTGCCATATTTAACTAGAATTCTCTTTAATGAAAGAAGTTACCTCATAGTTTTGGTGACATAATTCTCTCCTTCCTGTGTCTTTCACAATAGTTCTCTCTCTAGGCAGTCTGAGCCCCAAACAAGAAAACTCAGCCCTTTCTCAGGAGCCCCTCAGATTATAGACTTGAGACTATGGCAAAGTCCGGTGTCCTGGCTTAGGAAAGCATTGCTTAGTGGTTTTAAAGCATAGGTTCTCTTTGAGAAGGCTTCGGTTTGCATTTCAGTTCCATTGCTTTCCAGCTGTGTGACCCTGGGCAAATTTCTTATTCTTTCTGTCTCTTTTCTCTGGATAATCATAGTGCCCACTTCCTAAGGGGCACTGATATAAAAATTAAAGAAGATAATACATTACCTGTAAAGTACCTAGCATGGTACCTAGCACGTGAAAAGTATATAATAATAATAGTCCTTATTATCCTTAATGGAGATATTTGGATAATTCTTGTTGTGTTGTGCCTAAAGGAAAATTTTTAGGTCATTTCAGGATTCTCAAAGAATTGCAAGCTGAATCTATGAATCTGGATCATTCCCAGCAGGCCCTGCTCTTGAACCTAACTTTAGTTCAACTTCTAGAACCTGTGTTCTGTCCTGTTTAGGTAGTGAGCTTATTCTCATTGGCAAGTTGAAATGAAAGCTTAGTAACCTTTTGAGCTCAGAAAGGCTGAGCCATACCGTGGAAGGTTGAAGTTAGGGTTCCATATCTTAGAGCAGAGGTTGGCAAACTTTTCCTGTAAAGAAACAAATAATAAATACTTTATGCCCATACAGTCTCTTTCTCAACTATTCAACTTTATTATTAGAGCATGAAAGCCACCATTGATAACACATAAACAAATGGCCCTGGCTGTGTTCCAATAAAACTTTATTTATAAAAAAAAAGTGGTGGTAGTTGGGCTTGGCCCATGGTTATAGTTTGCCAACCCTTGGCTCAGGGAATAGGGGAAAGGAAGGGGGGAAAAGGAAGGATAAAAAGAGAAGGAACAGAAACGTACCAATGTGAGAGAAGTCATGCTACTCAAAAGCAATTTGGTGATTTAAAGGTTTAAAGATGCTGACTCCCATGAAATATCTCCTACTCTTCTATCTGGTTGCCTTATAAGGGGTAACCCTTAGGAAAAGTAGTATGAAGGAAAGATTTTTGAGTTAAAATCTGAGGTTTTTTCATGCTCTACTGCTTTTCCTTCACTTTCTTCTTTGACTTCCCTTCCCTTGGTTAGGTAGTGACTTCAGACTTCTTCCCCTGTTCCTATCAGAGCCCATTAATATGGGTATGAAAGGATAAATTATTGTGTTTCCCTGAAAATCAGATGTGGCTGGACCATCAGCTCTAATGCATCTTTTGGAGCAAAAATTAATATAAGACCTGGATTTATTTTACTATAATATAGGACTGGATCTTATCTAACATAATATAATATAAGACTGGGTCTTATATTAATTTTTGCTCCAAAAGATGCATTAGAGCTGATTGTCTGGCCAGGTCTTATTTTCGGGGAAACAAGGTACTAGTAATAGCTTGGGTTATTACACATCTTAGAAGAATTTGCACTTTTAAAAAAAATAAAATGAAAGAATATAGTATTTCCTTCTAAGAAATAGGGTGTTGTGTTTGTTTTTTGTAATGTATACAATGGACACACCTCATTTCTGAGCCTCACCCCATCCCTAATCCTGTCTGGGGTGTGGTTCAGAAATGGGGTGAGGACCCATGGTTTCTGTTGCAAGTATTACTTGGTAATAAAAACAATACTTTAGCAGTTTGAGTTGTTTTGAAATGATCATGTCAAAATGTCCTATTTTATCAAAAACATTAGCTAAACTTTTTAACAGAGTGATTTGATTAGATAACCCCAGGGGAATATACTCTTAGTAGAAAAAATAACTACAAAAATAAGAATCTTAAACTGAAACCATCAACAAAATGAAAAGAGAGCCTGCTGAGTGGGAGAAGATATTCGCAAATGATACATTCAGTAGGGATTAATATCCAAAATATCTAAGGAACTCATACAACCTAACACCACAAAAAACAAACAATCCAATTTAAAAAATGGGCAAAACTTGTGAATAGACATTTCTCCAAAGAGGACATACAGAGGGCCAACAGGCATATGAAAAGATGCTCAATATCAATAATCATCAGGGAAATGTAAATCAAAACCACAATGAGACATCACCTCACACCTGTCAGAATGGCTGTCATCAAAAAATCAACAAATAAGTGTTGGTAAGGATGTGGAGAAAAGGGAACCCATGTACACTGTTGGTGGGATTATAAATTGGTGCAGCCACTGTGGATAAAAAGTATGGAGACTCCTCAAAAAATTAAAACTAGAGCTGCCATATGATCCAGATAAATGTCATCTGGGCATTTATCTGAAGAAAACAGAAACACTAATTCGAAAAGATATATACACTCTTATGTTCATTGCAGCATTACTAGCAATAGCCAAGATAATCTTGCCATTTGCGACAACATGGATGGACCTAGACAGTATTATACTAAGTGAAGCAAGTCAGAGAGAGAAAGACAAATACTGTATAATTTCACTTATATGTGCAACATAAAAACAAAACAAATGAATAAACAAAGCAAAACAAACACACCCATAGATACAGAGAACAAGCTGATAATTCCCAAAATGGAGGTGGGAGGGGAGTGAGGGATGGGTGAAAAGAAAAAAATATTTGGAAAAAAAATTGTGAGTCTACAGCTAGATCACTTATCATGGGGAACCCATCCACCAAAAAAAAAAAAAAATACAAATACAAATAAAAACAAAAAACAAAAGGCTTGTGAAAGATGAAAGATGCAAAATACTGAGCCCTTCTTCAGACCTACTGAGGCAGAATTCGTGTTTAATAACTGATAGATTAATAATAACAGTTGATATTATTATAGTAAAATGTTAGTGGTCTTAGAAGCTCTGCCAATTCACACGTCAGGGATGTGTCATTGTATGTCTGGACATCATGAAATTCCTTGAGGCCAAGATAACAGCTAGGAAACAAACAAACAAACAAACAAACAAAACCCCTAAACTTTTTGATAATCATATTACGGTGCTGATATTGCTGTCCTGCATTTGTTGTGTCTTTATATGGGATAATTCAAAGGAGTAGTTTGTTGTTGTTGTTTATTTAGAATTGAGATGTTCAGAGTGGTTTAAGGAAATAAAAGAGGTAAGATCAATGAGACAATGTAAAAATCCCATAGTCCTGAATTTGAATCAGAAGAATCAGTGTAAATTCATATTTTTTTTTAAAAAAAAGACATTGTTTCAAGGTCTAGTCTCAAGAAAGAGTTAGAAATAATCATCACCTCAGTATAACTGTATACCCCATGCATCAGAAGTCTGTTTACTAAATACCATTTCTCACCAATGGACCACACATCTCCTTGGGGAAATTGGCAATTCCGTGTGTGGGGAAAGAAATGTACAAGACTAGTGGGAACATCTTGTTAGACCAGGTTGTAATAAAGCTCTCAATAATACAGGGATTATTTTAAAAGGACTCAGGAGACAATTAAAAGAACAAATTTCTACTTAGAAAAGATGGGGCAATTTGAGTTTTAATAAGAATTGATTGAATGCAGTGGGTTTAAATGTAGGAATATGTTTAAATCCAGGCGTTTATAATGATACTTTAAAACAAAACAAACAAAAATACCAAAACAAACAAACTAAAAACCCCACAAAAAACACAAAAGCTTAACACCTCATTAGTCACATTTGGAGAGTACTAGGAAACTACCTCATGTTAAAAACTGGTAAGTAGAGAGAATCTAGTACGCTTCCTGCTCTTCCTATATGATCTGTACCTTAGATAACCAGAGAGTTGATGAGAGAAGTTTCTCTTTATAGGAATATTTCGGTTAATAAAAAAGGAGAAATGGTAGGATTAGAAAATCATGATGTTGTTATCTGAGTGAATCTAGATCAGGAGTCAGCAAACTTTCTTTGTAAAGGATCAGATAGCAAATATTTTAGGCTTCGTGAGCCATATAGTCTCTTTTGCAGCTACTCAAGTCCGCAGTTGAATTGTGAAAGTAGCCATGGATAATATGTAAACAAATGGGCATGATTGTGTTCCAATAAAACTTTATTTATAAATATAGGGTGCACTGGCTGGATTTAGACCATAGTCTGTAGTTTGCAGACCCATGATCTAGATAATGATCATCAGTGGTTGATAATATCACAGTAAAAGAGACAGCAGGTTATGTGTCCTCTAATGGAAGTATACAACTCTATCTCGGAAAAAAAACAACAAAAAAACAACCCAAACCAGAATCTGATCAAACCTCTAGATATAACTACCAATTTTCAGAGAATGAAAGGAACAGTGGGGACATATTAGAAAACCTGGGGAGAGGTAATCAGCAAAATCTAGACTCTGGGAAACTCTAGGGAACAAACAATTGATTTCTTAAACAAAATAATTGCAAGAGGAAGAATAATATGGAAGAGTAACTTATAAATTAAACAGTGACTTAAGAAACATGTCAAATAATTTCAATGGGTGAATGTGGTTGTTTCTCTACAAAGATGATCACCAACAATTTCTTCCATCTCTATACAATCATGTCCTCCTCCTTTCAAGAGATGGGCTCTGTTACCCCTTCTTTTGAACCTGGATTAACCTTAACTTTTCCAATAAAGGTGGTAGAAGTGACACTGTCCTGGGCCTGAGACTTAGGAGGCCTGGTGTCTTCTGTT
Organism: Rhinolophus ferrumequinum; assembly: GCF_004115265.2. Classification (NCBI taxonomy): domain Eukaryota; kingdom Metazoa; phylum Chordata; class Mammalia; order Chiroptera; family Rhinolophidae; genus Rhinolophus; species Rhinolophus ferrumequinum. Next base: position 24,204,364 of record NC_046296.1, on the reverse strand, counting down.
TTTGCTCTGAGTCTTAGAGCTCTGAGTCACCATGTAAAGATCGGAGAGAACACTTGGAGAGAGGGGAAGGAAGTAGGGAGGGAGGTGGAGGAGAGAGAGGGGGAGAAGGAGAGGTTAGAGGGAGAAGGAGAGGGAGAAGGAGAGGGGTATCGATATCCCAGCCCTCTAGCCATCCTCATCAAGACCTCCAGCAGGAGAGTAAAGCCTTGGTTATTCCAGATCAGTCAAGATACCAGCTGAATACAGATGCATGAACCAGGAGAAAATCACCCAACTATCCTACAGAATCATGCAAAATAATGAGTGGTTGTTTTAAGCCACCAAGTTTGAAATGGTTGTCCTGCAGCAAAAGATAACTGATACATTGAAACTTACTGGGAAACAATTCAAACAAATTGTCAAAAAATTTATGAGATAGTACTGAATGGATATTTTTTGAAATTTGAAGATAAACTTTGACTCTCAAGGTAGGGTTATGGCTACGTTATCAGTAATTGTACCTAGCTAATAGACACACTTGCAGTAGCTTATTTCTTAGATAGAAAGCCATATGAATGTGTTTAAAAATACAAACTTTAAAATAAAAAATATATGTATAGAGCCAGTAATTACTTGTATTTAGAGTTTTAAAATGAGTAGGAGCAACATAGGAAGAAATGTGCAGTGACTAGATAGTAAATTCTGTATCAGGAATTACTCTGTGCACTTGTCTTACTCGTCTGCTTCTTAGCTCACTCTGGAATTAACCGTCGTAATTGAAATCCCCAAACTTTCAAGTCAAGCTTGAAGTCCCTTTTCCCCATGTGGAATTCCTGGAAGCTTCCCAATTAAATAATAAATAGAAATATAACAAATGTGTTCGTGAAGTACAGAGAAAGAGTCTCCCTGGCTTTGTGTTATTTGCTAGTTGGGGTGTTTTTCTTTCTTTGGGGATAGAAAGCCCTTTGAGGTCAAAACTGTCTAAAGTTTTGTAGCTCCACATTGCCTTACAGAGTGTGTGTTGTATGTTGAACCCCAATAAATGTTTATTAAGTTACAGTTGTCTTACCTTCAGAGCCTGCAGGGATTGAGAAGCAGCCATAGTCTGGTTTAGCATGGTATAAAAAGCCCTCAAAAGGTGTTGGACTTTATTTTACCAGACTGAAGCACTACCAGCCTCATATTCTTCTTTCTACAAATTAGCAGAAAGTATCAAGAGCCCGATAAGCATCTTGGGTGCTTCCTTTTCTCTCCCCTACCTATCCTTTCCTTTGGGGATTTGGCTAATTGCCATCTCTTGCCCAACCCACCAAACTGGGGGTCAAACAAAAGAGCTTGCCCCCGACCAAACTCTGATCTCACCTTTCTGCTCTCTTATGGAGCAAGTAAACTTGGAGCTGTGAAATTCTCTCTTGTACACTTTTCATTTTTGTTCCTTATATCTCTTTTATTAAAGAAAAAATAAGCGATTGCCATCACAAAAAAATAGGTGATTGCCAACTCCAATTTCCTTGAAGTTCTAAGGCTTTTGCATTTTACCACTTGCTGCAGATTTCAGTATAAAAAGTTTCAACTTTGTTTTCTTTTCTGAGTTTTCTGAAACGTTCCTGATTGTAATATAATAGACCAGTAATTAAATACTGATTTAGGGAGTGATTTCTTTTTGTCCCATTTCATCATCAAGGGAAGAAAACAGTCATAGCCATCAATCTGTGGGGTTATATGGTGCTCATGTAAGGTTTTGATTAGAAACTTTTCATCCACCTTTCTTGAACCATTTTATCCGTCCTTGGAATTTTCTTTAGTTTTGTGAAAGCTTCCCAGGGATGCCCTTCTTCCCCCTCAATGTCTTCATGGCTTGGAGACAGACAGGATAATGCTGTACACCTCAGGATTTCCTTACATCTTCACATGTGCACTCTGTATAGACTCCGGGTGCAGGTAAAATGCGGGGGCGGGTGGTGGCGGGTTTGAAACATGAGCCGTCCACACATCTGCTGAGGACACTGACTATGGCAGAGAAAGTGACCCTCTCCAAGTTTTATTTGGGTCATAAAAATTCATGCTGTGCACCACCTCTTTAAGACTCTGCCATTAAATGTGGCTAGATCCAGAGTACACTCTGGAGGAAGCCAGAAAGGACATTAAAATGCTTAGTCTATGACACACTTCCTTATTTTTGTCATTTTGACATTTATGTGTTGTTTCATTAGGGATTTTTAAGAGAAGACCCTTTTTTTTTCAGCAAGAAGTTTTCCCCAGATATTCATAAGAATCAACAGTTTATAATCAAACAGCTGTCTGGTTTGCATTTCAACTGAGCTGGACCACCTGCCGGCTGTTAACCTCTGGAAGGTTATTATGATACAATTGTTGTTGTTGTTTGTTTAAAAAGTTTCAGAGCTCAAGGAAAATATTAGTAACGAGTTACTTAACCTACAGTGTTTACTGTTCCCACTCAACTTGCAGATGGTGTTCCAGTGGCCAGAGAGAGGGAGAGCTCATCTGAGGCCAACACTATTTTGCACTTGTTTTGGAGACAGACCATAAAAATAGGCTTGGCAGTGAGGCCTGCCTTGGGGGAGGAGGAGTGGGCAGCATTACAAAAGCCTTTTAAAAGGAAACACAACCGTTTCTGATGACCGAGGTTGAGAGGCACAATCTCTACATAACCCTTTGTTCAGCACACAGTAAACTTGAAGCTGAGGTCAGGAGAGCAGCGGATCTTTTGAACACGCGTGGTTCAGCCTCGGTGTTTTGAGGCTTGCTGGCCATCTGCTTTCTTCACTGAAATGCACACCCCGCTGACTAATGGAGATGATGGCTGCACATTCTCTCAAGTGGCCGTGCGGGTACAGTTTGGGAGGCCCTGTACAATCCAGCCCCTGGACACCCTCGTGCAGGCTCTGATTACAAGATGGCCTACCTCTCCTCAGGACCTGGGGGCCTGAGAGCATGAGTGTCTTTTGCAGAGGTGGGAGCATCTCAGTGTGAGTGGAGGGGTTTCCCCTGACCAGCTTAGGGACCACAGAGGACAAGAGACGTTCATGAGGATGGGGATTAGGACTGCTTTATTCCCTTCTCCGTCCTCAGTACCTGGACCAGGGACCAGCACGAGGTGAAATCACACTAAATACTTAGTGCAAGACAGAAATAATGAATGAATATCTTTTCTTTTGTTTCCTGTTCACCTTCTTAGTTATCCCTCAAGTAATAATAAATAGTGGTCAGTAAGGACGGTTGATGCTCAGCACTCGTATTACAAAACTGCCAAAATTCTTTCTAGCCATAAGTTTCAGGACACTTAGGATGAAGAGTCAGGCAAGATCGCATTCAGGGGAAGATTTGGGATGATTAGTGAGGCAAAACAGAATGGAAGAAAGAATTCAGACATTGGCCACAGTCAGACTTGAGTCTGGAGCTGGAATATGTCTCTTTCTTGTGCTGTGAACTTGGGTAAAGTAACCTTCTGTGATTCTCAGTTTCTTCATGTATAAAATGGAAATAATGATAGGTTTCATACAGGTTGTTGTATTAGAAATTGTATAGTTAGAGCATGGCATTGGCTAGAGGGACAATAAGTGACAACGGTAATGATGATGACGGATATGTTATCGTCACGATACCATCGGTGCTATTACCATACATAACGTTATTATTACTTCTTTGTCACACTCGCTGATCCCCAAGGAATTAATACCCTGTGGATCACAACATGTTATACTAGAAACTGCCCAGGATTTCATGGGTTTTAGTCCTGTCCCAACCAGTAGCTCATTGTATAAACCAGCATGAGGCACTTAACTTTTGTACCTCACTTTTCTCACTTGTAAAGTGAGGGAAATAATTATGTTGATTCTAACTGGTTGGAGGCATTCAAGAAAGTAGAGCTATGAGAATGATTGCCTTGCAAAGTTTCCATAACCCTGGGATAATTAATATGAAGTTACTTGGTCAGCTGTTAAATATCATTCAAATGTCAGTTCAGTTCATTTCAGCTCAACACAGACTTATTGAATGCCCACTGTGTGCCAGGCACGGTGCTAAGTGCAGTTAGGTACAGGAAAAATAAGACACGACTCCTCCTTTGGAGGTACTTTCAGCCTGGTGGAGGAGATGGTCACATGAACAGAGCACAGTTTCTCCTGTGATGGTGAAGGTTGTGCTTCTTCATGTTGCTCATTGTTGGCACCTTAGACAAAGGACTTGGGAAAGATAGATGTTGGGGCACCTTGTATGGGATTTTCCATTTCTCTTGTATTTGTACAGAGAGTTGGCAAAAGATTGTGCTACTTTATGTGCCTGACTGCCCTAGGACCACTGGAGGACACTTGTGAATTCAGTGCCTCCACCAGCTTATGTCTTTGCTCAGGAAAGTGAGCGTGAACTTCAATCTCCTGTTGGAAATCTCCCCGCCGTCTTAGCAGCCACCATGATGCCGTGGGGAGACTGCTGTCAAGGAGCTCCAGTGTAGTTATGCTACATGGACGGAGAGTGCCTTGGGGAGAGAGTCCGAGTCTTCTCCACTTACACGTCCTCAGCACCCGGCGCGTGGCAGGCCTTGGAAGGCACTAGAACCATTTGGTCAGTAATGAATCCCGTAAAGTGAGCTGACTCAACCTCTCCAGAGTCCCCTCCCTTCCAAACCTTTCTACTCTGCCTCCTAGAATCCCCCTTTGGGGATAAATTCTTATACGTTCTGAATCTCTTTCCTAAACTGTCATTTACTTCCTGGTTAGCTAAAACCCTGGCTTTCCCCTGAACACACGGCTTCTTCTGCAGCTAGGTTCCAAACCACGCGTGACGTGACTCCAGTCTGGGTACCATCAGCATCTCCTTGACTCCTTCAGGGTCCCTTTTAGACTATGATATTGTCACTATTGTGTGTGTGTGTGTGTGTGTGTGTGTGTGTGTATACATTATGTGTGTGTGTGTGTGTATATATATACACATTATGTGTGTGTGTGTGTATATATATATATATATACATTATGTGTGTGTGTGTGTGTGTGTATATATATACACAAAATCACTTTTCCTCATTTGAAGCTCATGCCATCCAATTGTACTACCCTCTACCCTCTGCCTCTCCTTATAGTAATTTTTCACCTTCTACATCATTCCCTCTATCGTTGAGGATACTGCCATCTGGCTCAAACTTCTTCTCTATCCCCAAGTCAAAATTTTCCATCATCCAGGGTGAAAACATCATCCGCATGATGATGTGGTGGCCAGTAACACCCTGGCCATTTAGTTCTTTGGTCACTTCAGTTCCTAATTTTAGCTTCCACTTGGTTTCATCCATCTACTCCCATAGCTACTCTCTAGACTTTGGTGTCTTCCTCATCCTGGTTCCACGGTCCATTTTCAACCACTCTCTTGAATGCCCCTTCAACCCCTTGGGCTCATTATCCTTGTGTCACATAATGCTAAGTAAAACCCCCAAGCGTGATTCTTGACCCACTCTCTTCTCGGTGCCAGGCTGCTGAATAGATGGGATTGCTAAAAATTCAAGGTCTCTCATCTCAGTGTGCTTGGCAGTCCTTTTTCCATTTTCCTAGTCAGCTTTTTATCTCTTTATTCTACTTTTCACGACAGCCTTGACAAAGCTCCTCTACCATCTTTACATGTCCCAGCCAGCCATCGTCTCATTTACCTCAGTAGATGACCTTGGGTCTGACTTCACAGAGAAATGGGAGGCAGAGGGTAGTGAGTCCTTGAGCTTCCTGCAAACAAACGTATCTGCCTGCACTTTGCCTATCTCACCCCCATTAAGCCTTCCTCCTCACTGTCGCCAGAGAAATCTTTCTATCGTTCTAAAGTTCACATACGATCACACTGCTTTCTGCCTAATGCCTTTCAAAACCTCCCCTTCTGCCTGTGGAAAACCACCTGGTTTCTTGGAAAGACTTCAGATGGTTCTTAATTATGTAGCTCTGGTTTGCCTTTCTAGCTTCATTTATTAGTGACGCACTACCCCCACTTCAGCCTCTACTTTCCACCTGCGCACACCTTTTCAAGTTCGTTGCACTCTCCTACCTCCTGGCCTTTGCACACGATATGCCTTCTGCCTAGCATTCTCTCTTCTACTCCCCACCACCCCTGTCCAGCTAACTCGCAGTCATTTTTAATGTCCCAACTGCCATCATTTTTCTTGAGAAAACTTCTCTGATGACACCACGCCCCGAAGTGTTATGTGTTCTTCATCTGTTCTGCTCCTGATCTTACACACTTATTATTGTGAATTTTGTGGACCTGCTTGACTAAAACTACAGTAAGGTCCTTGAAGGCAGGGGTTATTACTTGTTTACCCGTGTCTCTCTAACACCTAGAAGAGCACCTGCTACATGGCAGACACTCAGTAAATATTTGCAGAATCAATACTGAATGAACAAGATAATGTCTTAGCTGAATCTTAAGAGTGCAACTTGAAAGATAACAGCATGAAGAGCTATGGAAGGACATGCCTGGCAGAAGGCGTTGAGTGAGCGAGATAAGGCAAGGCCTATGTCCCAGGAGAAGGCAGAAATTTAGTGAAATGGATGGGTCAAAACCTAGAGAATTTTTGAGATTTACAGGATTTGAGCTTCCAGATGCCACTGAGCAAAATTTAACAATCAATTCAGTGAACCAACAACAGATGGTTGGCTGGATTGATGATGTGTCTAATTAATTGGTCAGTTCAATGAAATAGTACAATTGGCTGTGAACCTTAGCTTGTAAAACTCAGTGATGGCCCAACAAATGCCCATCAATATCCTTAAAATAAGGAATGGTTAAGAAGCAGAATATTAAATCTCTCACTATCAAGGCGTTCTTTAATTCTGGAAAACTCTCGTTGTCTCTTCAAACATAGCTTCTAGGCCATTTCTTCTTTCTTAAACTGTGATGGTAGAGCAGGGAATCTGCAAACCATTCAGGGACAGAGAGTGACCCTAAATAGGCTGTGCAGGCCGTTCTCTTGTGTGTCAGCTACTCAATTATGCCACGGTAGTTTGAAAGCCCTCATAAATAATAGGTAAACAGACAAGTGTGGCTGTGTTTCAATAAAGCTTCATTTATGGATTCTGAAAACTAAATTTTCATGTAATTTTTATGTGTCGTAAAATATTGTTCTTGTTTTAATTTTTCCCAACCATTAAGAACTGAGAAAGCACCCTTGGCTCACAGGCTATACAAAAACAGGCAGAGGACTGGGTTTGGCCTGTGGGTCATCGTTTGCTGACCCCAGTGTTAGAGCATCTTCGTCTGTCATCGATATCCCTTAGCTGTTCATTCATGTTGTCGCTTTGGTCTCTCTGTGCTGTGTTCTGGACAAATTCCTTAATAATATCTTCCAATTCCAGAATTCTGCTCTTGATTGCGTCCAGTCTAGATTTTAACTTGTCTATTTAAGTTTCCTGTGTAATTTTAATGACTATATTTTTATTTCCAGTATTTCTGATTCATTCTTTTTCAGACTCACATGTCCTTCATATTTCTGCCTGTTCTTGTTTCACATTTTTTTTGCTGTCTTTTAAACAAAGGTTATTATTTCTTTTTCAACTGAATCCCTTAAATATACTCATTTTTAAAGTCTTTGTTATGCTGTTCTATAAAATCGATTTTATCTGACATGAGTTCACATTCCTGGTGCTAGTTTTTGATGTCTTTCTTAGCATTATACTATCTCATTTTTTGGAATTTTGTTATATAGGCTCATCTTGAGTGGGTCCTCCCGACTATATTTCTCTCTCTCAGTGATCCTCTCTCCTCGTCTAGTGGGTTTGTGGTCGCCTCTACTGGACCCTTTGTTCCCTCTGCCACAAGTTCAGGATCAGCTCTTATAATGATGGTGTCAGGTACTCCTTAAGATGGTATGAGGAATGTGGCCGGTCTAGGCAATCGAGTCAATGGATGACTTAGCCTGATGCTTGTTTGTAAAGCTGAATATGCCTCTGCCCTGCTCCTTAGATCCACAGCCTCAGAGCTAGGCAAAACAGGGCAGTGGTTTCCCACCCCCACTCTCACTTTCATTTCATCAATAGGGAGCCTCAGCTCAGTTCCTAATGTCAGCCTCTCATCTGATATGGAGCTGAACTGCTGGCTCCAATGCTTGTTTCCAGACCTAGAGCCCCACTGGCCAGTTGCTCCAGCCAAGCTCAGCTCTTTGCACTTCTAGTTTAGGAATGTTTCACTATTGAGCTCAGTAATGATTTTGTGTGATGTCTATAGATCTGGAGAGAGAGTTTGCATCATAAACGTTGCCCCTCTTCACCATCTTGACTTGAAATAGCTATTTATATGCCCTTTGGTTTGACTGCCAGAACGTAAGCAACTGGAGGGTAGGGCGCCTGTCTGTCCTCTGGGCTACGCTATGGCCAGTGCTCAGCAGAGTAGCTGCTACATTAATGTTTATGAAAAGAATAATCATTGATGAAGTGATCTAGATAATGGCAAGTGAACAGTCAAGATCTATATTAAAATCAAGTCTTGTTCTTTATGCAGGTTGCAGTTTTATTTGATGACAAGCATAAGTAGCACCATACTCACTATCCATTTAGTCCACGTAGTCGGTGCTTGCAGGAGCTATTTGTGGAAGTCGGGCACGGCCATGGATTCGTAAGTTGTTCTTCTGCCTCCCATTAGCATTAGTCTTTGCACCTGTGAGCAAGAATAAATAGAAGTATCTAAATACCAAGTATTATCATCACTTTTATTACAACATTATTATGCTACCAGTGCTATCAACGGTAAAGTAAAAAGAAAGGGAGTTGAAGCGATGACAAAGACATGTCTTGATGTCCAGTTTGGCTGCTCTTGCCACATGGGAGGCATGTACCAATATACCAGTGGAGACCTTACGTGTAGTTCTAGCACTTGCATGGCTTTCTAAAGTTGCTTTCTGCTTTAGTTCAAAAGCAGCGGTGGAACATACACAGCCAGGTCCTAACTCCTACTTTAAGACTCCTGGGAGTGTAGAATTCCTACCTGTTCACTTGGGTAAGTGGTCTCCAGCCATATCCATGGGAATATCAGCCTTGTGGGATTCTAGAGATGAGAAGCCTGATAGAGTGGCCAGGGACGTCTACACACTGGTACGTGTAAGGCTCTCTGTAGTCCCTGCTTTATCTGATTTGACAAGCTTCCAGTGACAATAGCTCCTTCTTCCGAATTCTGCTGTCTTTGGGTCCCAGGAAATAAGGACTTGCCACTTTTGCTGAGAACTTCCTGGCAAGCCGAAAAGCAGCTGCCTTCTTGGGGAAGGAGTACAGTCTGTCTAGTGCTTGTGTCTCTGTTGCAAGTGTGTGGAGCTCGGTGAGCCCATCACAGGGAGATTGACCTACCAGAGCAGCAGTGAAGAGGCGCTAGGTATTCTATTGAGAGCTAGTTTGCTCCCATCCCAAGCCATGCTAAGTGCTGGAGCACAATTTCTACTGCCAGCTAGAGCAGTAATACTGGGAGCCTACTGAGATGACAGAGCAATCTTGTTAGCGACTCTACTCTTCTATATTGAAAACATAAAGTATTCTGTATCAAACCATATAATCTACATTTCCCTTCCTCTCTTTAATGTGATTATGAACTATTACCGTGCTTTGCCATAAAATATGAAAGTTTTATATTTTGATAGTTTTTCAAATACTGATTTTACTTTCTGTGCAAATAGTTCATATCTTTCCAGCATAATTATTTAGCAGCCTTTTCGGGTTAATTATTGTCATTAACAATATGAGTCCTATGAGGGAATATCAATTAAAATATGCACAGCTGAACTTTCAAATGAGTAAATAATTTAGTTTTGGAAAATGACTGGAAACAGCAGGGTAACAGTCAAAAGGGGAACAATTATTTTAATGCTTATTTGACAAATGAGTCATTTTTACAGCAAATTAGATTCTTATCATAGCACCCCTACTGGTTACCACAGGAAAGCTGTTAACATGAGTTTTTAAAATAAAAGCTGTTAAGTTATGCATGCAAAGTTAAGGAAATCATTTGTATGAAGAAAAGGTGATTAGGATATGCATTGTTAGCTGATGGAATACTGCCACTGGGACCTAATTAGGGCCATAAATCACGCAAAATGATGTGTGTATATAGGGCTTGAAGCATCCGAGCCATTGACAGTGAGATAGATGATTGCCCCCACCCTGACTTTCATGGCTGTCCTCGTCTGTGCTGGTCAGACTCTAAAGTCCTATTTAATGAGAGGGTGGAGTCTGGGCCTGAGCCACAGGAGTTTACAACTGTAAACGATGCTGGGAAAATTTCAAGATGGATCTCCATTCCTTTACATTCAGGAGAAAGCTCAGGAAAAGCAGAAAGGTGGCCTTCAGGGGACATAGCCTAGATATGAGTTCCAACTTGTATTTTGTCAATATAATTTAGGTTGTTTTTAGATTTTTTAACTCAGTGATTCCAGAAGGGAAGACGAGAGGGAGGAAGGGAAGGAGACATTTATATAAACCATGTATTATTTTTAACATATGAATAGTACCTACTCCAAGCTCCATAGGGTTCAGCATAGGGTTGAGGCAAAGCCTGTTTGTAGATTTTTGGAGTTTTGAAAGCAGATAAACACACACATCATTTGCTGGTGTGTTTGAATTGAATCTCTTCCCTGACTCTGCTTTTGCCGTTGTGCCATGGACCTCTTTCTACTGGCCACAGAATTGGTACGACATTCCTCAGTCTATGAGAGAAATTGTCCCCTTTCTGCTCAGCATTGAGTAAGTTGGACCGAGGCAGCCACCAGTTACAAAACTCAGACCCAAGAAATGATCTAGGCTGTTCCCAGACCTGCTGTGTCAGCATCACCTGGGAAATGGTTAAAATGACAAATTCTCAGTCCCCACTGCAGATCTGCTGAGTCAGGACCTCTGGGGTTGGGGGTCCACCAGTCTGTTCTCACAGGTTCTTCAGGTGACTCATACATGCTCAAGTTTGAGAAGAACTGATCTAGGTGAGCACCTGGTTAATTCTTTCAGGTGAATAGCAAAATGATTCCAAGAAGTCTGCAGCTATTACGAGCTCTCATAAGACATCAACCTGAGTAGCTTCCACCCCCTGCCATTCATTGTGAACTACAGGTGTGACCATGTACCTTCACGTTAATGTTTTCAGAGTCTTAGTTCTTCGTGGGTAAATGAGAGTGCAACTCTGTCTATAGGGAGACAGGAATTTGGGCAGATTAACGTGTGAGTTAATCTGCCAGTTCTTGATCTCTGACTTAATGTGGTCAGGAAGATTAAAACAAGTAAGAATACATGTGAGGTACACTTTCATTACAGTTTTCTTGAATTCTTTCACCATTGTCACTGCTGAAATATCTCCCCTTGCACACTTTTTGTAGAAAGATCCAAATTGCAGGCTCTGCACTCTGCCTGGTAAACACCTACTGAGCATCTGCACTTCAGATCTGAAGAATACACTTTCGGGGTCACACCCTGTACCAGCTTTCTAGAGCTCTCAGTCTCAGAGAAAGTATCTCTGTTCTCTCACTACCACACCCAGTGGGATTCTGGTTTCATCCTTTTCTCACCGTTGAGAAATACGATGTTTGTGTCTGTTTTGAAATTCTGTCCAAATCATGTTCTTTTATTAAGTGCCTTTGCTTTTCACCCAATGCTAAACCTGAGCGGTTTCCTTGAACCCTCTAGTGCTGATGGAATGAACTTCCCCACCCAACAACTTCACCAAACCAGTTCTGCAGAAGGAGATGGGATTGGGGGTGGGGGTAGGGACAGGAGAATGGGGGTCAGGTGGTGCTGTATCAAATTTTTAGCCATTACTAATCCTAGAGGATGGTGTCTATCAAGAGCCCAGCAGGTGAGGTGGACATGGAGTCAAGTTTTGGAATGTCATGTTTAGACAGACTTACCTCTTTGGGTCAAGTTTAGGAGTGTCTAACTTATGTCTAGTTGGGTCTTGAAGAAGCTCATCAAGATTGTATTTATTTGAGATTTCCAGGAGGCATTACTTCCCTCATGTATCTTCTCTATGGTGATCACCATTTTCTCTAAGTTCTTTCAAAAAGACTATACGTATTTCACAGAAGAATCAGTGTATTTCCAGTTAGCTGGACCAGCACCAGTGAATTGAAGACTTTCATTTACCAGATGGGGAAACTATAAACTAGAGGATGAAAGGACAAAATGAAGGCCACATGGCTAATTTATGGCAAAACGGGCCATGGAACCTAGGCTTTCAGCCTCCTGGCCCAGTGTACCACAGGTGGCAAGACTTAGTAGCCACCATCGTAATAGATAATTACTTAAATTATTGAGTCCCTAAGATAGCCCTATACGGTAATTCCTTCTTATTCTCATTGTACAGATGAAGAACTCAGGTGTAGCCACCTTGTAGAACTTTGCCTGTGACATAGCTGGTTAAGCACAGAGCCTGGACCCAGGCCCCCATCTGATGACCCTGACGCCTGTTCATGGAGCCACTTCATCGTGTGTTATGTGGATCATAGCTTCTGGATAAACGGGCATCACCATTTGTTTTTTAAATGTTCTTGTCAATTTCTAGGACTTATACCTTAACACATATGTGCTCAATCATGATAGTAAGTATAAGTAAAGGGCCTATTGTTTTAAGGGCAGGAGTTGTAGAGATTGGCACAATGAAAGACTAGCACAGTTAGAACCATACACACACACACACACACACACACACACACACACACACACACACACAGAGTTCAATCCTTGCTCATCCCTCAGGAGTTTTTCCCCCTCGGAGACCCCACGTGTTTTCACGTGCAGAGCTCTTAACTCACGGCCTCTCTTTGGAAGAGGTGTGATACAGCTATGCAAATGCAGTAGCTTCACAGGATCCTCCTTCGACAGAGAAGCTGGGATTCCTAGAGGATTCTGGTTCCTGTGAAAACATGGACTACTGTTGGAGTCATTAATTCCAGCACCCCAGGCAGATGCCAAGCACATACACTCTAAAGCTCTTGGTGACAGAGCTAGTGCCCTTGTAGCAGCTGACAAAGCTAATAAACACTGGGAGAGAGACTATTTGGATGTGAGGAAGGCACTCAAGGCTAGAACCTTAGAGTGGCCATGAGAAAGACTGTGCCTGGCTTTGTCTTTCTGTCTCTTGGCTCTTGCTATCAGTTTCTACTCAATTCAGGAACTGAATACCTCTCCATGGAGACTTCTGAGATCACGTAAATACTATGGCATTGGATTCATTGTTCTCTCCCTCCCTCTTTCTTTCCTTCCTTCCCTCCCTCTTTCCCTCCTACCTCTTTCCCTTCCGTCTTCTCTCTCTGTCTTTGCCTTTCCCTTTTCTCTTCCATTCTTTATTTCATTGGCCTTTCAAGGATTTCTTATTTTTAAAAAGTCAGTATTGAAAAACAATTTGTCCCCTGCACAAGCAGTTTCAGTGATGTGAGTTCAGCCGAGTGAGGGGTTGAACTGTTAACATGGGTCCACCGTCACCTCCATGTTCCCAATACTTTTTGGAACGATGACAACCAGAGTCAGTCTTAATGTCCCTCCAACTCTTAAGTCGCTTTCTTTCAGCACCTTCCCCACCTCTCCCCACCTTCTCCTCCTCTCCCTCTCCTCTTTCTGGCTCTCAGCCTTTTCATATCCTTGCCAGGCATGCCTTAATTAGCCCTACTGCCCTTATCAATGTCGCCTAGTCAGTCAAAATTTACCTGTCTTACATTGTTTTCCCTCAGAGCCCCACTGGATAACTGAAATCAACATGACAAATCAATCACCATGAGATTTTATGTCTGATTGCTGTTTGTTAACAACACACTACATTTTAGGGAACTGCTGCGACAGAGTTCTTGACAATCCAGGAGAGAAGAGATTTTCAGCATGCACAAACCTTCCTACAATGCCAGAATTACAGAGTGTACCATCTGGGCTGCCATGTTATTCTACCTGATTGCTAGGACTGACCCCATCATGCACTATTCTTTGCTGGTTTTGTTCCTTGCTGGATAGCATTTGTTTTAATGTAAGAGTCAAAGCAATTCCCATTCAGCCTTGTTGGGAAGATTTTTGAAGGATGGCAGAGCAGCTTTTGAGATAGCCTTGTGGAGGTTGGACGTTCATGTTGACAATGCCTCTGAATATGGCCCCAGATTTCCCAGTGCATGTGACATTTGGGAGGGGGGTTCCTTGATTTGGTACTCTGGAAAAGTGAGAGGTTGCTCATCTTTCTAATGTCTATGTCACCTCTTGCTGATTTGGGTATCAGTGGTTACATTCTGACATGTGGAACAAGTAAATTTGTCAGACATTTGAGAATTTGTAGCAAATAGGTACAGTATGAGCATATGGACTAGGAATAGAAGCTAAGTGAAAATTAATTATTGGTCATTGCAGAGGCCATTTCTTTTTATCCGTTTAAATCAGTCATCAATCAGTCACTCAAACCGTCTAGCATCTTGATCAAACACTCATTTCTTTGCCCTAAAGTATTTCATAGTATGATCAATACAAGAATTCCCAAGGAAGTGCGGTGTGAGATGGGGTAAAAGAGGAGTGGGCGCTCAACAGAATCATCTGGTTAGCTTTTTCAAAATACAGTTGCCTTGGAATCAGTTTATATCTTCTGTATAAAGTCAACAGGAGCAAAGCCACCCTGACATCTGTACTTTGAAAGCACTTCCCAGGTCATTCTGATACACACCTCTGTTTAAGGAACCCTGGGTTAATGAGGTAAGGTGCACAGTCACGTGAAGGGTTAAAGAGAAACATGGGCCACAGGACAGACTGCTTAGTGCCAAGGGAAGGTGAATGCAGGACAAAGTGAGAGCACCATGGATTGGAGTAGTCTGAGGACCTTGGAGACAAGAAGTCTGAGTTAGGCTCTGTGGACAGGTAGGTTTTGAACAGAACAAGATAGCAGAAGGTGTTTCTTCCACTTTACTAGTCATCATATTTCCCAGATTTGTTGAGCTATTAAAATCCCATTTTATATTTGTGAAAAGGCAAATCCCAAACCTATTCCAGAGCTAAAGGATCAAGTTTTCTTGGAGCAGATCCTGGGAAATTGTATTTTAAACAATTGCCTCAGGTGATTCCGATAGTTAAATAATTTTGTCAAGTACTGCACTTTATCTTGACTTCACATATCTTGTTGGGATTTTCAAATTGTGTTTGTGAAGCAGGAAGTAAAACACTACGGTCCCGTTGCTTCCCTGAAGGTGGTGAGGGGACGGTATTAGAGTTGACGATGTGGCGAGCCTTCCGTGTCAATTCATACATTTTGAATTTTCTAAGTATGAGAGAACCTTTAAACTTTTTTTGAGCAGGGAAAATCCAAGACAATATATTAATATTATTTTGCAATAGAGGTTGAGTGACTCACCTAATAGAGATCCCAAGGGAAGAGGTGGGAAAGCGGAGAAAGAAGCTTGGATAGCCCGAATCAGTGCCAGGAACGTTTTGTTTTAGTGTAGAGTGAAAAGCCCAAGAAAGAACTACAAAAGTTGTAAGATCCTGGAAATTATAGGCAGAGAGTCAACAGTGGGATAAGCACAATTGCTTTCATTTGCCATCCAGTGGAGAGGCCTACAGGGGCCTGGGCACAGTTGGGCATTCTACGAGTCATGCCCCAGGAATGGGGAGGAACTCTGCTCTCCTGTTTCTCTCCCTGTTTTATAGGCATTTTGGGAATGGGGAGCCTCTGACTAGAAGTATGAGAATGGGGACTTTTGCTGTCACTAGGGTACCCTCATGCTAGAAAGGACCGACATCTCGTAGGTGGTGTTAGGTGTTCATAGCACCCAGAAACTGTGTGGGAATATGTGACTGCTGAAGGCAGGAGAAACCACTGGACTAGCTACTCTTGCCAGGCAATCCAGAAAGAGCTGCCAGAATCAGGCAGGGGTACACCTAGTTTACAGGAATACCTTGGAGATATTGTGGGTTTGGTCTCAGACCACCACAATAAAGCAAGTATTGCAGTAAAGTAGGTTGTCATGTTTTTGCTGGAGGGGTATCTTGCTTTCCATGTTTTAAAAAAACGCAACATCTGTAAAGTGCAATGAAGCAAAGCGCAATAAAATGAGGTATGCCTGTATTTCTCCTAGAGCAGTCACCCAAGGTTGGGAGGGGTGGGCAGGTGGGGGATGGAGAGTGTACTTTTGCTCTAATGCCTTCATCTAAGTGTTGTGCAATTCTGTAAAGAAACAATTAAGGAAGAAAACTTTCCAGAAAAACATTCAGTGAAAGCCCCTTTTCCCTCTTACATCATGGGTGTTTCAACAGGTAGGACAATCTCTGAGAGTTTTTAATTAGAGGAGGCCACACCTTCAAGTAAGCCACTCTTCAAATTCCTTCCCAGGCAAACTCCTCACTCTGTAAATAAACTTGTAGTCACTTTTCCATAAAAGCATTTAATATATTAGCGTCTTCTCTGAAGATTGGGGCAAGAGAAACTAGACAGGATCTCTTCCTGTCAGTTAGGATTGTGTTCCTCTGCATGCTGCAGAAAGCTGGATTTTGGTGGCTTAAACCAACTAGTAGCTTGTTTTTTCCCATAACAAGAAGGTCAGGGGTAGGTGAGTGCTGAAGTTGATTCAGAGGCTCAACAATGCCAAGGCTGACACCTCTGGGTTCCTCTTGGTTGGCCTAGTTCTTACGGTCCATGGCACGTCGAGCCACACATGAGTGTCCAAGGCAGGAAGAGGGTGAAACGAGAAAAAGTGCACGAGGTACATTCGGCCCTTTTTATCAGAACAAGGAAAGAGTTAAAGAAGCTGCTTCCTCTGGCCCAGCAGACCTCTGTCTGACCCTTGGCCCAGAGCTGAGCACACAGTTACCACAAACTTTAGTGAAAGTTGAGAAAATGAGTCGTGTCTCCTTCCAGCCTTCATGGAGGGGAATGGTAAGGGAGAAGGGGGTTAGAGATGACCTTAGGGTTGCCAAATATCAGTGTCTGCCTTACTACTCAGGCTCTTTAAATTAGAGCAGTGCTTCTCAACCTTCGCCACACATTGGAATCAGCCAAAGGACCTTTAAAAATCCTGAAACCCGGATATACCCCAGACCAGTTTCATACAGATTTCGGGGGAGGAGGGAGTGGGACACGGGCATTATTTCAGTATTTTTTAAAGCTCCCGAGGTCAGCTCCGTGTTCAGTGACCGTTGAGAACTGATGTGGGACACTCCCCAGGATTTTTTTAAACAACTTCCCCAGGTAACATTGATGCAGGTGACTCATAAATCCTTTTCAAAAACAGTTAACTCCCCATTCATTGGCAACTTTATTTACTTATTCAGAAGTATGTACTGAACGCCTCCCATGTCGGTGGATACAGGAGAAAAGTAGGAATAGGTTTACGTTTTATGCTCTTCAGTTACTTCCAGTACCTTCTGATCGTGTAGTATTTTACAACAAAGAGAAAACACTTTTATATACACAATCTCATTTAAACTGCAGAGCTAGGCTGTGAGGCATTCTTATTTTGGTGTAAGAGCCAAGAAACGTGGTACTGAAGAAGGTGAAGCGAGCTGTTCCACTTGGAGTTCATGTGTGGTGACGGTGTCGCTGGGGAAAGTTTTCAGTCTCCACATTCAGTGCTTTGTCCCCTGGAAGATAAAGCGCACAAATACACTACAGCTAACACACTCTGCAAACTGAAATATATTTTGCAAATGTACCCAAAGTGAGTGGTGCAGGACCACGGCAAACAGTGATTGAGGACTTACTATCTAGAAACAATATTCTCGCTGCTGTCTCACACGCACTCACTCATTAGAGCTTCATAACAAGCCTCTTTGGCAGGTACTCTGGTCTCCACATTACTTACAAGGGAGCCAGAGACTTTATTGCTTGTCCGAGGTCACAGTGTTCGTAGGAACAGGAGACGAGCTTTGAACCTCTGCATCTGGTTCCAAACCTGTGCTCTGAACTCGGAGCTGCCTTTACATTGAGCAAGTATTTCACTGCATCGAGGGGCCCAGCCAAGAGGGCCCGTGGGAGTGGAAATTCAGCCCACGTTCAGGTCACTGAGCCCCCACCCTGGCTAGGGCCGTGTGCTCCCAGGGGGACAGTGTTCCTGTAATTGCTGTGCAGGTAACATACAGACTGTGTGTGTTGAGTTCTAGTCTTAACCACTACTTATTGCCTTTTTTAAAAAAATATTTCTTTTTTCAGTTACGATTGACATTCAATATTATTTTATATTAGTTTCAGATGTACAACATAGTGGTCAGACAAGTATGTAATTTATGCAGTGATCCCCCAGATCAGTCTGGTACCCACCTGGCACTATACACAGCTGGCGCAACATTATTCACTGTGTGCTCTAGGCTGTGCTTTACATCCCCGTGACTGTTTGGTAACTACCAATTTGTGCTTCTTAATCCCTTCACCCTTTTCACGCAGCTCCCCAACCCCTCTCCCCCAACTTCATTTCATTAATTCACCTAGTCCCTCACCCACTTACTCATTCACAGATATCTATACAGGCACATTTCACTTTATTGCACTTCGCAGGTGTTGCATTTTTTACAAACTGAAGACAGAACCCTCCACCAGCAAAAAGATCACATCTCACTTCATTGTGATACTCGCTTTATGCCGACGGTCTGGAACAGAACTGGCAATATCTCCAACGTGTGCCTGCCTGTAGAGGGCCTTCAGAGCTAGGCAGTCTCTGGGAGCCATGGACCAGTATAGACCCCAGGCCTCCTTTCCTGTAGATATATGTGCATATTACGCATTAGAATTCATTAGCCATATACCAAACGTCTGATTACAGGAATCTTTTCTTACTGTTCTTTTCCATCAAAGATATATATATATATATATATATATATATATATATATATATATATATATATATTTTCAGAAAAATTATGATGAAAAGCAGTAATCTCCCACTCCAGCCCTACCAGAGGTTCCTTTGACTCCGGTTTGACACATGTTCATTTACAAAGCATCCTGTGCCTTCAAGATGCTCTACCTGGCAAGGAGACCAGTGGGGTTGAATCAGAATATGTGGTTCTGGCTTCCCTCATGTGGGGAGGGCTTCAGAAACTTGAACATACGAGATGTACTGTAAACTTGTGTCTGCCCTTTTCTTTACCCTATCTTTTCCTCTCTCTTTTTAATGTGTCTCTGCTAAGCCTTTGCATCTAGAATGGTGTCTGACATACAGTAGGTATTTAATAGATATTTGTGAATGAGTAAAGGAAAGGATAGCAATTGTGGCTAATATTCATGTAGGAATTGACAGTTTTCAAAGTGTTTTTCACATAGCAAATCTCATTCAATCTTAAAGTTACGGATTTAATATTAATATTGAATACATATTATGTATACGGAAATTGTGTTTCAGTGACATAAAATAACTTGCCCAGATGGCAAAATGGTGGGCAAGTGCATGAACTGACCTTCTACTGAGAACAACTAAATATGCTGAATGAAATTTTAAGAAATCTTTTTATGATTTGTGCACGAGCTTGCAAGAAAATAAGGAGTACTCAGGTACAAGGCGAGGGCGTTTTCTGGGTGAAACTGAACATCATTTTTCAAGACCTTGTGGGACTTGGAATTCGGAAGACAAAGCTCAGGGCTCACCCAAGAAAGCTGGAGCTCCATGGGGCTACAGTAGCAGTGCAAAGGTGAATTAAAAATAAACTATTCCTCTGTCCATTCAGGGGACCCCAAGGAAAAACGTCTCATACCTTGGCAATGAACTAATGGGGGAAAAAAATTCTTGAAAATTAGTAACCATCAAGCCATCTCTCAAGCTTTGCAGACCAAAGTCACATCCCCGGGTGGCCAAAGATATCTCAAGCTGATAAATTTCAGCAAAGTTTTCCAGTATTGGTGCCAGTATTGGTAATGTCTCCATTCACTGAGAGAAGCAAACACTAATTTCTTCTTGAGGCATTCATCTTCATTCCTAGGCCTCAAAGGCTTTTCCACAGGTAAAAAAAAATTAAGGGTAATTAGCTCTTTCTAGTAAAAAATCATTAAACATACAAAGAAATAAGATACCATTAGCAAGAGTCAGGAGAAACAGCAGGTACATAGCAAAATAAAACCTTAAAAAACCTGAAGGTTTTAGAAAGATCAGCCCCAGAATACTGAATAATATTTTTATAAGATGAAGTAAAATATGAATAAAAGCAAGAAGATTGGTAAAAAAGACTCTCTAGAAATAAAAATATGATCATATCCTAATGACTATTTTGCATATAATGTTTTAACACCAAATACATTTTTATACATGTATAACATGTTTTTGTACCATTTTTGTTACAAAGTCTTAGTCTGTGTAAAACATTCTGTTGATATACTTGCTTAAGACAGTGCCGTTCCTCTTTCCCTAACATTTCTATTTGGATACCACTTTATACGTGATCCTGACGCTCTCGGTTTTAAGAAGCAACCGCGATGAGAACCATCACGTCTTTCTGTTTACTGACTTGATGGTACTCTCTGGAAGGTAACTCAGCGTGCGAATGTTTATTCACTACAAGGTGGCGATAATAATACGACCTTTGTGGATTTGTTCTGAGTGTCGTGATTGAGACCTTGCCTACTGGAGTCAGACAGACTGGCCTTGTTTCCTGTCTCCACCACTTGCTAGCTGTGTGACCTGGAACACGTCCTTTATTCTCTCTATGCCTTGGTTTCCTCATTTGCAAAAAGGGCATACTAACAGTACCTGTCCCATAGCGTTGTCAGAGGGGCAATACCTTCTGGTGAGGCAATGCCTATCAAGTGCTTTGCACATGGCTGGCACACAATCGATGTTAATTATTGTTGTGATTATATAGTGGATTAGTAGTAGTGTCTGGTGCATAGCAGGCAGCCCACACATAGTATTTTACAAAATAGTAGTATTCTTAATCAGAAATGATTTGTATTCCTTTTGTTAAGGTTTCGTTAAGGATGGCATTGCTTAATTTTAAGCTGGAAAAATGCCTGACAGTTCCACTAGTTCAGTCCCTTAACTTTACAGGCAAAAACCTTCAGGGAGGTGGAGTTAGAATCAGAGGCAATCTTCCTATCTTCTTGTTCTGTGCAAATGGCAGCAAAGGTGAGAAAGAAAAATGTGAGAATTTTAAACATTAGTGGCTGAATCAAACCGTTATTCTTCTGCAATGAAAAGATACATTTGTGTCTCAGTGGACTTTTTCTCATGGAGCAGGGCTTGACAGGGGGCTGACTAGAACCTTCGGGAAGAGGCAGAGTTTTTAGGAGATGCTGAAAGTTGGAGCTGCTCTCATCTCCTGGGAGTATGACTGGAAGCGGGCTGGATCCTGAGCCCAGTCAGCAGAAGTGCAGGCAAAGCCAGGCACTGGGAAAATGTTAAAACCGAGGAGAGGTTTAGGAGACACGGAAGAAAGGGAGGCAGAGGACGAGCAAGAGAATGGAAAAGAGGAGGAAAAGAGAGGTTTAGACATTTTGGATTAGAAGAAGAGAACCTCTGACCAATTTATTATTTCTTTTAAAATTATCCCGTTTTCACTTTACTTCTAGAGATTATGTACAAAGTTATTTTAAGTGTGAATGGATTATAAAATATACCCCCAAAGCAGTATGGAATATTCCCCTGTCATGAAACCAAGTTAAGTCTCTGTCAAAAAAAATTGACATAACTTTGTGTTGTAAAAGGTATCTGCTCTGTGTAAGGGATACAGGTGCCTTCAAAAAGTCGTTTCTGAGGCGTTGTTTTTAAGTTTCATTGAGACATTTTACAAGGCTGAAAAATCTGAGTACATTGCTAAGGTAGTTGAGAGCTTGATGTGACTAATTAAGTCCTCTATACAAATTAGTTTTAACAAGTTCTGCCAGATGCTCTCATTGGAAATAGCTGCTTGGGGATTAGGAAAGTTAGGACAAAAATGAATAAAATGGAAACTTCACTACTTATAGTTGTAGAGAAATAGAAAAAAAGGCTTGTGTACTCTCTGCTGTCACATGAAGAGAAAGAAAGAAGAGGCTGTGAGTACTGAATTCATCCCAACAGCCTGTATGAGGTACCTAGAATATCTCTTAGTGAGACAGAAAGAGAATATACGGATGTTAGCAAAGCCCAGAGGGCTATTTGAATCTGAGGGAATTCAAAAGTTTTGGACAAATTACTGAGAAGGGATTTTGATGCCAAGCTTAGCAATTCAAATCAGGTTATTTAAAGTAGAGTTAAGAATTAGTGACAAGGTACTTAGTTGTAGCTGAGATGTTTATTTCTTTAAAAGTTGCTCTAAAATATGATCTTTGAGATTATCCATGTAAACACGGCAATCGGTTTCTCATATAGAGAAGACAATTCTGTTTCTACCTAGCACTTCCATCTGAAGGCATTTATGCTAGAGAACAAGAAAATGTATTATTAGGTGACTGCAAGTGTAGCTGTTTTTGACGTAACGCTGGTGGGAAAATAAGTTGGTAAAGAGGCCTTAATAAGTCTATAAAGAGAAAGGTGTTAGTAGAGTTCTACTGCTGAATGGCAGGGAAAGCCAAAAGATTTTGTTTTGAGTCAAGTGACTGTACAGGACTGCCACTTGGTGGCAGCATACTTAAAATGTATCTTCTAGTTTTTGAGTTGGGGTGATGAATAAAGTTCTTTTAAAAGTTGAAACTGTGAAATAAAGGTTATGAAGTGACAAAAAAAAAAGTTACAGCAACAGTGCTTGAATGGCTTAAACATGGCCAAGAAAATATAAAGTATCTCTTGTGCTACTAAGAATGAACACAGGGCTGAAAGAGTTTTTTTCCCCCCTATATTTTGTCTAGTTACTTAAATTGTGTCTATTTATTTTGGGTTTCTTCCTCATTTTTTAAAAATTTTGTATATATATAGCCCTTACATTTGAGTTTTTTATTTAAAGTTGTCACTTTCCTTCCCTTTTTGGGGGTGGGAGGAAAGAAAACTTGAGTTATGATTAATCAACCTTTTGTAGAGCAGGGAAATTATTCTGTCTTTGGCTCTTTAATCATTGGATCACAGCATTTAAGTGAGGAAAAATATGGATATTTACTTTACTCGAGAGAGGAAAAATATTTCAATGTCAGAAATGTTTTTTGTTTGGTAGCTTGATTTTGTTGGTTTTTAACATGAAAATCCATGGGTTGAACTAAATGAACTATTGGTTTGCTTTCGGCTTAACTCCAAGTATTTTGTTGTTTCAGATTTGTCTAGTTCAATAATATGAGACAAATATGTAGGTCAATACTAAATGAACCAAGGTATGCTACTAGGTCTAGATTTGAGGGAGAAAAATATTTCAATTGGTGACTTCACTAAAAATGTTAATAGCATTTGCTGCATTTTTACCTTAGTTTTGTGCTCCTAGTTTGGTAGATTTAAGTTCCTCAAAGGAAATAACAGGAATGTTGAAAATATAAATATAGAGATATAAAACATCTTTAATTTACTCCTGAAATAAATTATTTTATTTCTGCTGCTATTTATTAATACATACTGTGTTTCCCCGAAAATAAGACCTAGCCGGACAATCAGCTCTAATGCATCTTTTGGAGCAAAAATTAATATAAGTCCCAGTCTTATTTTACTATAATATAAGACTGGGTCTTATATAATATAATATAATAATAATATAGCATAATATAATACCCGGTCTAATATAATATAATGTAATATAATACTGGGTCTTATATTAATTTTTGCTCCAAAAGACACATTAGAGCTGATTGTCCGGCTAGGTCTTATTTTCGGGGAAGTATGGTACTTAGTGCCTCTCAGCCTTTTTCTGTACTTTATTACATGATGATTGTAATCCTAGATTTATTGGGTTCATCTAGTTCTCTCTCTCTCTCTCTCTCTCTCTCTCTCTCTCTCTCTCTCTCTCTCTCTCTCTCTCTCTCTCTCAGTCTCTCTCTCTCTCTGACATATGAGCACCTGAGACATAGAATGTCAGTGCCCAGCTCACTAGCAGCCACCTTCTTCAGGTAGTAACAGGGTCAGGTTGACAAATTCTGTTTACAAATCAAGCCTGGAATTATTATCTAGAGCTAATAGCCAGGTAATAATTTGATAGGTTATAAGAACCCACCGTGTGTTTGGCCTAGAGTAGCTTCTAAATAACTATCCCACCGAAAAGTGAAAACTTGAAAAATCTCTGTCTGGTCATATTCTGAGGTCAAGCCATTGTACCTCAGTGGCAAATGTCCTCCAAAATGGAGGAAAACAATTATTATTGAAAGACAGCATTGTCGTTAAACCCTAACCCTCTTTTGCCTTTTGGGAGGATGGCATAATTCATAGCAGCAGGGCCGTGAATACTGACACCATGTCCCTTCCCCTAACTGCCTAACGGTGGTTGGAAAGCCTGAGGCCTGAAGCAGATATTGCATGATGTGTAGAAGACCGTTAGGTGTGGCCAGAGTCCAGCCTCAGGTGGAGACTGCAGAGAGTGGAATTTATTCTTCAAAATAAAATGCAAAGATTCTTTTTTATTTTATTTATTTATTTATTAAGTAACTAGAGATCTTGGAGACTGGGAGGGGAGAGGAGAGTCATGTAACATGACAGAGGGACCGGAAACCTCCCAGAGAAGCTGGGGTTTAACATTGAAATATACATTATTTGCAGTGCTGTGCTGCAAACATCCCACATCACTACAGATGTACAATAATATCCGCAACACATACACATTGGTTGTGAGAGTTGTATTTGTTTTTTGTTTTAGTTTTGTGGCAGTGAAGAACAGCGTTGAGTTTTCTGCCAGGGTTGATACAAAGCCTGCGGAAAGGGGACAGCCGTAGGGGCGGGGCTGTGTGAGACTGAGAGGATCATCCCGTAGCAGCTGGCGCTCAGATCACAAGTGGCCACGGAAGCTCCAGGGAACGTGCAATCTTGGGGAGGGCAAGAAATAGAAGCCCTGAGCCTCAAGTTTAGATAGATGGGTGGATAGATGGAAGGATGGATGGATGGATGGATGATAGATACGTACATACATACATACATACGTTTCCACCAGTATGTGACTGCCATGTGTTGAGAGCCTTTGCTGTCCTTTCTTCCATGTTAGATACTATGCAGTGATACAAAAAGAATTAATACTGTGCCCTTCCCCAAACAGCCCATGAGCCAAGTTGGGAAAATAAATTTCTCATACGATACAGTAGCAGTATTGCTTCATATGTTCTAACATAGTAAAAAACAGAAAGTGCTGAAGCAGAAGCGGCTTGGAAAAGAATTAAGGTGATATCTTCGTGGCTTTCTTCTAAGGAGAATGAGAGTCAGCAAAATGATGGAAAACTTTGTTTGGGGTCATGAATGAAGCTTTATATCTCTACAGGACTTGCCTCTTTCCTTAAGAGACTCTAGAATTCTAAAGGACACTCGAATTAGCAATTGCTTCAGACTGTGGAATGATGACTTAGCATAACTACCATCTTATACCCAGCCAATAGAGACACAGAAAGCTTGGCTTGGAGCTTGATTATCTAAGCATTTTGCAATTATTGAAGTATTCAGTTTCCACAGAAAAATACCTATGAAGTACATATCACTGTTTCCCCATTTTACGGATGAAAGCTCAAAGAGGTTAAGCAAATTGTCCAAAGTCATACAGCCAATTGACAACTAAAATTTATTGGTCAGCCCTTTGGTTGGTCAGTCCATGTCATTGTTTCTTAATGGGGGTGGCACCGCCCTTCAAGGGACATTTGGAATTTTCTGGAATCACTTGTTGGTTGTCATAGTGATCAGTGGGGAGGAGCAGCAATGCAAGGACAATCTTTGGCCACAGAGAACTGTCCGTTAACCTGTATGGCTTACACATATCCCATTGGACATTCAGGCAGATGAAACATTTACCCATGATTAACCAACATACCGTATCACTCCGCATTTGTGGCTATTGTATTCTTAGCAACTTGCTCTAAAGAGGCAAACATCAGATGATTTTTTTTTCTGCCTTCCAGGGTAGTTGTGTTGAAATACATATATTTTTTGTATACATTACCCATCTTTTACTTCTCTTTTACATGATAGCTAGGACATTGTGTTGAAATTTTTGAATTAGGTAGGTTGCGTGACCTGTAAATTTTATTTTAGAAGAGGAGGGAAGGTGTTTCACAATATTCATTATGAGGAAGGGAGATGTCAGAGACCAAACTAACGGTGGCACCTAGGCCACTTCTCTCAGGTAAGAGGTTGCAAACCAATGGCTCACAAGCCGAACTGAGCCCACAGACAAATTTGGCATGATCTGCAGGATATTTTGAAACAAATTCGAATGTATTGCCAACATTAGAACTAGCATTTTCCAGAAAACTTCTGCATTTCTGATTTCTTTTGGAAATTCTGACAATCCAGCAGTACGGGGACCTGTCTGGTCATCGTGGCCCCACACCCTTGGAAGGACATCAGTTCTCCAAATTGGCAGGGTCCTAACCTCATGGAAGTTGACTCACGGAGTTTCTCTGTCTGGTCCCCGGGGGCAATTACAGTGTGACTCTTAGACACAGGGTGACTTGTTCAATAAAGGTGACTGTACAGCTGCTCACCCATCTTTTGTGTTCTGTATGGTGGAGACTGTGCTGAAAAGACTAGAATCCACCTCCTTCATCGGCAGTGCAGATGCTCTACCTCAAGGCCCCCTCACATAACGCACCCAACTACCTAACGTGTGCGTCCACGTGGCCTCTGCCCTCTGAGATTTGGCCTGGCCTCCTCAGTCATCCTCTCCCCTGGCACCACCATAGTTAATCCATTTTATGAGCACCCATTCCCTTTTACTTTTCTTTGTTATGTTAATTTTAGAAATTTTAATGTTTGGATTTAGAAGTTAATGTTAAAAGGGATGAAGCCTAAAGGTTGAGAATTTTTTTTTTTTTTTAAGCAAGGGGAAAATCACTACTGAGAAAGGGAACATAAGAAACCCCTAAAATCATTTGCTATCATTTTCTCCTGCACAGGTTTCAGTTATTGTATTTTCTGGCTATAGAGAAGGAAGAATTAAAGTCTAAAAAATGGACTGTCTAGAAGGAATTGTGAATGCTACATATCTGCAATTGGAACTACATAAATTATGAAATCAAATTCACAGAGTATAATGAGACTCTGAAAGTTTGGGAAGTGAATGATAAGGTAAATTATGTTTCATTTTGTTTTATTTTTGACCTGATCTTTGGTGTATCTGTCTCCATGAGGCAGGCCTTGTTGGGGACAGCCCCTTCACCTGTTGGAATCTCGCCCAAATAATCAGACAGGCTTGGGTAGATTCTCTCCTCCCGGCTAAGGAGAGGCTTGACTGGTGCAGTAAACAGCACCCCTGATTCACTAATAATAGTCTAGTGGCTTAGTCAGCCCTGAGAGTACAAGCAAGCTCCACCCTGCTTGAAAACACAAAAGAGGGGGAAAACACATACAGTTAGAGATAAAGTTAAAACCCCTCACATTCCATGGATCAGCCCTCACTGACCAAGTCTGTCAAACAAGAAATTGTCCTAGTGAGCAAACTGTGTTTTCTCCTCTCCCATGACCAACTCAAGGCTTTTAAAAAATAAGCACTTGATAATATCTGTGGAAGGAATGAATGAGCAAGTGAATTTTGGTTAGCTCTAAACGACTCTCAAGATATTCATTTCTTTGCAGCTTTATTCACTTACTTATCCATCCAACAAAAATATGCTAAATATCCATTCCACTCCATGCTTGGGCACTGTTCTAGCTGCCGGGGATAGAGTGGGAGATAAGACAGGTTCACGCCCTCAGCTGAGGGAAACAGACGACAGACCGGGAAGCAAACACACAGGCATGTAGGAATAGGGAGAGGTGGACTGAGAAAAGTACAGCAGGGGCTACGGGAGCAAATGACCGGAGATGGGCTAATTTGGATGGGTGGTCAGGGAAGGCTACAGAGATGAGATGAGATTTGAGATTTGCATAAAAAGGAACCAGGGATGCAAGTATCTAGGAATGCAGTGGTCCAGAGAGGGACAACAGCAAGTGTCCTAAGGCAGAAGTGAATTTGGTGTGCTCAAGGAACCCAAAGGAAGCTGGAGAGTCAGGGGGAGTGGGGTGAGTTGAGATGGGAGAGGCAAAGGTGGTTCATGGGAAGTCGGACGCACTACAGTTGCAGTAGGAAGCCGTGGGGGCTGCAAGCAGGGACTATTGTGATGGACCTACTCTTTCCTAAGATAAGTCTAGATGTGGATGGATAAGTAAGTTGTGTATCCATGCAACAGAATATGCTACAATAAAGAAAACAAACGAACTATAAGTCTGTATGCAGCATGGATGAATCTCAAAAACAACGTTGAGTGAAAGAAGTCACAGGAGAACATAGACAGCTTTATTCCATTTCTGTGACGTTGAAAAGCAGACAGCAGTAAGCCATAAATTTTGGGGGAGCAATTTGGGTTCACTAAAACCTAAAAATAAACGGCACCTTTCTTTAGTACATCTATGTATAATATATAAATGCATAGAGAAAAGACTGGATTGATAAAAACCCCAAACTTATGACAGTGGATACCCCTGACTAGGGAAATGGAATGGGTGTGAGGAGAGGGAATGGTCAAGAGGTATTTAAACCTCATCTCTATTTTTTGAACTTTACATCGATAGTGCATGTATTAGTTTCCTGTGGCTACTATAACAAATTACCACAAACTTGGTGGCAAAGAACCATATACATTTATTCTCTCACAGTTCTGGAGGCAAGAAGCCTGAAATCAGTTGCACCAGGCTGAAATCCAGGTGTTGGCAAGGCTGTGTCTAAGGAGAATCTGTTTCTTGCCTCTTGCAGCTTCTTGTGGCTGCCGGCGTTCTTTGGCTTGTCTGCGTCGCTCCAATCTCTGCTTCTAAGGTCACGTCACTTTCTCCTCTTCGGTGTCTATCTAACCTCTCTCTGCTTTTCTCTTACAAGGACACTAGTGATAGTGTTTAAGACCCACTTGGGTAGCACAGGGTCATCTTGTCTGAAGATCCTTCATTTAATCTCATCTGCAAGGACCCTTTGCCCACATACGGTCATATTTACAGGCCCAGGGTTAAGACGTAGGTATCTTATCTTATGTGGGGGACATTTTCAGCCTCCCACAGTGCATTTATATACTTGTTGCATAATTTGAAAAGACATTTTCTGAAGGGTGGGTGGGAAGCAGTGCCCCTGGCTGCTGTGTGAAGTAGGAGGTGATTGGACTCGTCCCAGTGAGCGGTAACAGTAGCCTGGACTTGGGAGGTGGCGATGGAGATGAGACGAGTGGAGGGAAGGGAGATACAATCTGGAGATAGTTTTTAGGAGTGGCTGGTGGCTCAGATTCAGAGGAGGGAGGGACAAAGGAAGAGACAAGGATGGCCTGAGAAGCTAGAGGTGCCATGTGCTGAGATGGGGAACATGTGGGGAGGGGCAGATTGGGAGGGACATTTAAGAACTTCAGCTATAACATACTTGTAAATATGCTAAATATGTTTTCAGCCTTCTCAAAAATGATCAGAATTACTGAGCCAAGAGAGTTTTGTGTTTTAATAAATTGAGTGATCTCTCATTGTGGGCTATCCAAGTTTGGGAAAGAGGTTTGATAAGATCCCAATGGAGGCAACAAGTTTAATAGATGGTTTGCACAGCACCTGGCTCCTTCCGCAGATTGAATGACACAGAGAATTATAGACAATGACTTCTCAAATGACAGCATAGGGAAATGGGCAGGTCTTGGGTTCTGGAGTGGAGCTTCCCTGAACCTGACCTCTGATATTTGCTTTCCATAGTGACAGGAGCTCTTATTTATAGCTTCCACCTGTGTACATAATGATAGGACAAAGGAAGATTCCATTTGCATCTTCTCATCTTCCCCCCAATAGCAGCAACAATTTCTAGAAAACAAATTGTTTTATTTTGCAAATTCTGTACTTCTCTCTGGCCTAGCATGGGCCTTGGAGTCAGCTAGATATGGGTGAAGTTGCAGGTCTGGAGACCAGCTCTACCTCCCGCCATGTAACCCTGAGCTTGTTCTCCAGTCTCTCCAGGTTTGTACTTCCTTGTCAGATTGTTGTGAAGGTCAGATCTCTACTCAGTAAATGTTTGATGTTATTACCATTACCAGCTCAGCTTCCTAGCCTTTGGATGTCTCCCTGGAGTTTACTTTTGTTTAGAAATGTAACATTCCCTTCATCGTAAAAACAAGCCAAAGACAATTGTACCTTTCTTCTCCACCCGCTGCAAAGACTACCTTGGAAGATTTCATTTATGAATATAAATGAACAATTGTAATATTCCTTCAAGTGGCTTCAACGTTTCCTTTTCTAATAGGTGTTCCTTTTCTAATAGGTGTTCCTTTTCTATCCTGGCCAGATAGACTCAGATGCAGTTATCTGAAAAATGATTGCAAAATAACCCACTTGCTTTAGCTCAAGTTCTCTAGATCCCTGAGGCAAAAATGGATAATTACTGAGGGGGATTATCAGGGAACAGTGATATCATCACCTAACCCTTCTCTAGGATTCCTTAGTGCAGACTTTGCAAACAAATCAGCAGAGAGCCTGTGAAATTTCATCTGGTGTGCGCGTTCTTTCTTTCTAAACCTAAATAATGTCCTGATAATCTCTTTGTCCACTACCCCCTCCTTCCATTTTTAATTTTTTTAAGACAGCAAAGAAATCCATGCAATCATTGTTGTCATATGAATTACCAAACAGGGTCTGGCCTAAGTTTTCAGACAAAGACAACCCAAAATGAATTTGGAAACATCATATTTGTAAACAAGTAGCTGAAATACATGACAGTCATTTAAGGATAAAAGAAAGGCATGGTTACAGGAGACGGAAGAGCCTTAACCACCGTGAACTGCTCCCTCTCCCTGACCCTCCCCCTCCCCTCCCTCGCCCTCTCCCTCTTCCTCTTCCCCTCCCTCCCTCTCTCCCTCCCTTCTTCCTCCCTCTCCTCTTTAAGTAAAATGAGATTTTCCTAATGAATATGGTGACTTTAACAATTTGGCGCCTTTTCTCCCAGATGCCAAAACTTCAAGTTCCCAGGCTGCTTCCCGTCTCGGTTAAGAACACTAATCTTTCCCCTCGTCATGGGGCTGTTGAGTGCTCACTGTGGAGACGAAAGCCTCTCTAAGAGGGGATCGCTTTCTTAAAAAGCTCTAGATTTGGTCTTGGAGAGACCTAGGACTGCCCTTTTTCTCCCTCACACTTATTTCTCTGATGGAGTCTAAGAACCCAATATCCTTGAGGTCACAGTTTAACTCTGAGGAAACAAGCCATAGGTTTCGCTCATGGATTCTCTACATGCATTGGCCAGCAGCATCAGCATCACCTGGGAACTTGTTAGAAAGGCAGATTCCTGGGCCCCACCCCAGATCTCCTGAATCAGAAACTCTAGGCCTGGAGCCAGACCCTCTGTGCTTTGGAACAAGCCCTGCAGGTGGTTCTGACACTCGCTGAGGTCTGAGACCCGTGGGTCTGGTTCTTGCAAACAGATAAATATAATTAAAAGTTATTTATTTTCTCACCTTCTCCCAGTTCTACTTTTAGAGATATACGAATTGGACAAGCAGAGTCAATCCTAGGCAAAGTGTTTGATTCTGGCAGGTCCCCAAAGGCAGTAATGCCCTGGGGTCCATCCTCTCAAGACAAACATCTGGAACCTTTATTTCTATATCTCCAGCCCCAGGTAAGTGGGTGGTAGAGAGGAAAGTAACTCTCCCTTTTCTGTTTGAAAATATTTAGCTTGAGTGAAAATTTCAGTAGATCTGTGACAAGATCAAAGACTATAAATTATTTAACAGTGGTTCTACTTTTGTGGAATTACTTAAAGTATTATAATTGCAGTTCAGCTTCCCATCCTGCATTTTCAAGTGTGGAATTCTGTTGGGAGCTATCATAATCACTGAGGAGTATAATATTACAGGCTGGGTATAAAAATATCTTTTTAATGACTAGCAAATTAGTGAAATGTCTTGACCTGCGTGGAGACCAAATAAAAGACGGTGTTTTTATGAAGGGGAGGAAAGACCAAATGGTCACCACATTGTTATTCTTGTGGAATTATCCACTCCTTAAAATGTCAGTTGATTAGATAAAATTTGTAACACGGTGCACCAATATGTGACATACAGGGGGATCTTGGAACTTCTGCAGTTTTCTTTTGGTTTAATTTGGCATGCAGAGTCTGAACGTCAACCTCAGGTGATTCATTACATTGATCCTCTATTATGGACAGTTCTGAGGACGTGTCTCACCTGACCAGGACAGTAAGACCAGGACTCAGAGACCCACCCCCCCAAAAAAAAAAGAAAAATCTGTCTAAGACACTAGGCAAATGGGCCTCTTTATAGATTTCCCCTGTAAATCAAATAATTACTTGTACACATATTTTCCAGTTTGTTGTAACTTCTCTAACACTTAACCCAAGGAGTTGTAAATTGAGCTGTGCAGATTTATATTTCAAAATGGCATGTGTTCCATTCACAGCAAAGGCAGAACAGGTTTTGCCAAGTTTATAACCTCACAGGTTCAGAGTTTTGAACCAAAAACTTGAAATTCTTGTGGTGTCAAGACTATTTGCAAAAGCAGCTGAGAGTCTAAAGATGTTGCTTTTGACATCAATTAACTCTTTCTGAACTAGGGTCTTAATGAATTAATTTTAAACCAATTAATGACGTGCCATAGTTGCGTTGGAATACACATGCATGCAAAGTGAAGGGTCAAATGCACCTAATTAACTCAGGCACTTGAGGCTTTATTGATTCTGTACTCACTTTAAAAAAAATTGGAAATAATTAATATACACAAAATACCTCATGTTCAGTGGCCCAAAGACAAGAAAGTATGAATTTACTGTAGAGTCTGTAAAATACTGTTCATATTATTTTTTAACCCATTGTGCATGTACAAATTTATTCAAGGAAGATGTTTCTTGCTGAAAGCTGGAACATTTTGTTAACTCTTCCCCGAATGGTGTGGCATTGTGGTGCCAACGGGTAGTTGTTCCTTTCAGAGGACGGCCCCGTCCCCTCCCTGGACGTGCCAATGCCCGGGCTCTGAGAATGCAAAGGGCCACTCCTGCCCTCCTTCTCCCTGGCCCTGTCCCTCCCTTCCTTGTCTAGCAGTAACTCTTCTGTTAGCCACAGGTGACTGCAGGAATCCACGTGCAGGTGGGTCTTGTTGATTCAGAGCCAGTCACATGCTTCTCACACATGATCACAGGCTCCCAGGAGACGAGGGACCTGAGAGTTCACTCAGTTCATTCAGTCAATTTAAACTAGTTCAGAAAGATTATCCAGAGACTCTTAGAAAGTCTTTGGTGATTCATTCCCCAGGAAGGGCTTGGTTCCCTCCCCCCCCCCCATTCTACAACAGTAGCTTTGTGCGAAGGCATCTTAACCCACATCATCTCAATTAATCCTGCTGTTTACATATTTCAATTGGCTAATGGAGCCCAGATTTAGAACTAGGACTTTGATTCCAAGTTTAACTTCCCACGATGCTCTGCTGTCTCTTAGTGAGTCCTAAATCATCGGCAACTACGATTTGGAGGGTGCCCCCCACTTCAGGGGTGCTTTCTCCTGTAGAACCTGATGGATGCCACCCTCACAAGAGCTCACACACGAGGTGTGTGTAACAACTCTGTTTTATGGACGAGGGATTCGAGGCTTGAGAGGCTATAAACTACTTGTGGAAAATCACCCGGCTGTGAGATGAAGTGAGGACTTGAACTCAGCTTATTATGGCTATTACAAAGTACATTTTCCTCCCAAGTTTATATCAATTTCTTGGTGCCTGCCCCCCAAACTCATCTGCCCTTATTGTTTATTCTCGTCCTTTCTTCTACAGATTCAAAACACATTCAGAAGACAAATTGTGCGGGCTGAGTATGTACCATTTGTTCATTTACTAAATGAAGGAGTTGCTTATATTTAATGATGTATATCAATTCATTAATTATATCACATGTACAAAATGAGTTAATGTATTAGGTTGGTACAAAAGTAATTGCAGTTTAAAAGGTTAAAAAGAATTGCAAAAACCACAATTACTTTTGCACCAACCTAATATTTTCGTGTTTAGAAGAGTGCCTGGTACATAGTACATACTCAATAAATATCATTTATTTTCATTTATTCACTCATCGTCTATTGAATTCTTTCTTGTGCCCACTACTGAGAAGTCTCTACTGAGAAAACCAAAATACATAATATGTGTCACCTACTTCCTTACTGTTCCACTTGTCTCTCTTCTCTCCTAGTTTGTAGTCTTAATAGGGCCAGGGACACGTTAAGCCATATTTAGGCCAGGAGCAGAAACCTTATCTTAAAAGCCATCTTGTCTTGATCCTGTCTTGCTTAATCTTCTAGAGGCCTGTGATCAGCGGGCCTGGGCATCCAGACGGCGGCCTGGGGCCAGGGTGTGGGGCTGGAGGGCTTGGTCAGGCCCTGAAACTCTTTGTCAGCAAAAACCCCCTGAAACGTTGAAGGGGGAACAGCCTCGTTTATCCTCTCCTATAAAACTCCATACCCCTCTTTGCTCGGGGAGGTTATGGTCTTTTCCCTCTTCTCTAGCCTGACCTCCCACAGCTCAAACACGCCCAATAAATTCTGATAGACCAATCTGGGTCTCCCGCGACTCATTCCTCCTGCCGGCCTAACAGGACATACCTGTATCATCCGTAGGGCGTAGTGTATTTTATATACATAAAAGTATTTGTTGAACAAATAAAGGAATGCTTGGACATTGGAGGAGATTTGGTAAATTTTTTAAGTCATCTCAATCTAGAAGTCATACCATTCAGATTGGGTTGTCATGATTATTTTCTTCATCTTGTTGGCTGTCTGAATGGCACCTATTCGCAATGTATTTGGTGAACGCCCCCTTCCTTCTGTGGAGACACATCTTGGCAGTGCCAGTAGAGTAGTGGCCTCTAGGTCCAAATACGTCAAGTCCCTGAGAATCTAGATAACTCAGGGCGGGGCCACGTGTAATTGCAGCTTTGGGCTGGAGAGGCATGCTTGGGAGTGATCTGTTGGTACGTTTTAGCCATTCCTTAAAGGGGGGCCCTGCCCCAGCCTCCCCAATCCTGAGATATGAGCTCCATTCTGAAACTCTCCCAACAGTTCCTCTGTAACTCCCGGCCAACTCCCGCCTCCAATCCCCCACACCAGACTGTCCCCGACTTCTCTGTTTGCCCTCTCTGGAGGGGTGGTTGTGCTTCTGCCCTTGTAGTTTGCTGGGGTGGGGTAGCATGTAGGGTGTAGAGAAGAAAGATATTTCTAAATGCTTTGATATGCTTTGCAACCATTAGCTCCACATAAACTGAGCGTCCAGACTGAAGGGTCAGTTGCAGCTGCTGCCTGAGTGTTGTGAAGGCTGGGGTCCAGCT
This sequence comes from Rhinolophus ferrumequinum, assembly GCF_004115265.2. Classification (NCBI taxonomy): domain Eukaryota; kingdom Metazoa; phylum Chordata; class Mammalia; order Chiroptera; family Rhinolophidae; genus Rhinolophus; species Rhinolophus ferrumequinum. The sequence continues at coordinate 24,169,106 of NC_046296.1, read as the reverse complement.
CTGGCTTCTGCGCCTGCCTTTGTGTGCTGCAGTCCTGGCCAGCAGGGCTCTGACTTGTGTGCTTTTGCTGTGCTGCCCAACTTTTACAGAACAGAGGTTACAAAGGCAGAAATGTGCCCAAGGATTCCCTACCCCACCACCAAGTGTAGCATGGTGTAAGCAAGTGAGGCAGGTGTCTGTCTCACCTTAACAGCCAAAATACGTGGCACAGAGGAGAAAGTGGCTAGTCCATGCTGGCTCAGGCCTGCGAAAAGCCCAAGGGACATATTCTCTAAACTCATCCTCATAAGAGCTGCCATTTTTGAGCACATTTTGTATGTCGTGCCCTTTATACAGATTGTGTCATTTAAATTATTTTTTTTTTGTGGGGGGGGTGGAAAAAATAAGTAAATATTTTATGTTTTCCAGTCCTATGGAGTTTCAGTTGAGAACCCTTCCTTCCTGTGTGGTCGGTTGGTTTTGTGGGTTTTTAATTAATTAATTAATTTTTATAAGGCAATTAAACCTTGGTGAGGTTAAATATTTCCCCTGCAGATCATAAAGAGCTGGCATGTGAACCAAGTTTTGACTCCAAAGCCCTCTTCTGAACCACTTTACCATTTTCCTCATTTTCTAGGCAGCTCCCCCTGGAGCACCACCACTTTGAAAGCTAATAGAAGAGTTGAGGTGTCTTTGTAGCTGTCTTATTCTTCCATGTCTTCCTTCCTAAAAAAAAAGCTGGTGTTGGGCCACGTAGCCAAGGTTGCACAAACTGCAGATAGTAGGAAGGAGTTGTCATGTCTTATGTCTCTCCGGGTTGGCTTCCAACAGGTTTCTATAGAAACTCTTTTTTTTTTCATTCGGCATCCTATTAGTCTCCTTTTTTTTTTTTAATTACAGTTGACATACAATATTATATTAGTTTTAGGTGTACAAAATACTGATTAGACATTTATCTACCTTACAAAGTGATCATCCCAGTAAGTCTAGTATCTATCCGACACCGTACATAATTATTACAATATTATTAACTATGTTTCTTTTTTAGTATATGTGCAGCCAAAGCGAGCACAAACTATGTTTCTTATACTATACTTTACATCCCCATGACTATTTTGTACTTCTTAATCCCCTCCCCTTTTCACCCATCCTCCCACCCTCCTCCGGTGGTGACCACCAGTTTGCTCTCTGTGTGTATGAGTGTCTGTTTTGTTTGTTCATTTATTTTGTTTTTAAGATTCCACATGTAAATGAAATCACATGGTATTTGTCTTTCTCTGTCTGACTCATTTCACTTAGCACAATACCCTCTAGGTCCAGTCATGTTGTTGCAGAATGGTAAGATTGCATTCTTTTTTATGGCCGAGTAATACTTAAATGTATATATGTACCATATTTTAATCCATTCATTCATTGGTGAGTAGCTAGGTTGCTTCCATATCATGGCTATTGTAAATAATGCTGCATTCTGTAGAAACTCTTATTATGTATGTGAGAAGCAAAGCTAATAAATATCCACTACCCCCAGCCACCCCAAAAGTTAGCATGTAAGAGTAAGGAAAGGAATACAGCAAATGTGTTTCTCTCGATTGTTGGTGCAAAACATACTTGAATTCCAAGTGCAGAGTGAGTGAGTTCTGATACTGGGTTTAACATAAAAGATCTCCAGATTGCATTGTGCTACTCCAGCCAATCAGAAACTGGATCGCAACTCTCGTCTCAGTTTTACCATCACAGTGGCAACCTCATTTTCTGCATCTCAAACTCTGAGGAAAATTAGGAAGCACTCAGTCTTGCTTCCTTTGAGAAAGAAAACTGATTACAGTTGGGCTGACTGGAAAATGATCGTGCAACCAGAAAATGTCACCTTCTCTTTTGTAGTTGGCTTAGCTTCCGTGTCGTGTAAATGTAAGGAGCAGTTTGATCAAAAAACATTGAATTTCTATCTGGACAACACAAGACGAGAGCAAGAATTCTGAAATGTCTAGCGATGGCATGAGACCCCATTTCAAGGGTCAGATGGCAAAGTGAGGAAGTGGGTGTTCAGACCCAGACCTGGTCCCATACCTTAGTGGTGCTGTTTGCTACTTGCAGGATATTAGGGAAGCTACTTACATTGTTTGAGCTGTGGTTTTGTCATCTGCAAAATGCAGAATACCTACTCTGTAGGGATATGATGGGTATTAAATCACATAGCATAACAGTGGAAAAACTTTGAAATAATGTGTGACGTTAAGAAATGTTAATTCTTCCTCTTCTTTCCCTTTCCTGTCTCCTCTAGGATAACCCATCTCTCTGTTAAAGGATAACCCTTCCAGAGTGTATTAGTTTGACAGGGATACTGTAACAAAATTCTGGAGGCGTAAAGTCCAAGATCAAGGTGTTAACAAGGTTGGTTTCTTGTAGGGCTTCGAGGACGTTCCACGCTTCTCCCCTAGCTTCTGGTAGTTTGCTGTCAGTCTTTGGCGTTCCTTGGCTTGTGGAAGTATCACCCCAAATTCTGCCTTTATCTTTACATACCATTCTCCCTCTGTGTCTGTCTCAATTTCCTCTTTTTATAAGGACACCAGTTATATTGAAATAGGGCCCAACAGAATGACCTTATTTTAATTTGATAACCTCTATAAACACCCTATCTCTGAATAAAGTCATATTCTGAGGTATACTGGAGGTTAGGACTCTGAATTTGGAGGGGATACAATTCAACCCAAAGCACAGGGCCAGTGGGTATGGTGCTGGTTGGAGAAGTAACAATATAATGGATTGGAATTTGAATGTTCATCTGGGGATTTTGTCTATGTTAGCTGCAGGCTGATTTAGCTACATAGTGATTTCCTTTATATCATGGCCCCTTTGGGAAAAATGGAGTTACTGCAACAACAGCAGGAAATAAATTTCTAGTGAGCCATAGGGACAAGCTTCATCCTGCAAGTATTAAGGCTGACTTTACACACACACTTGAAGATGCGGCAGCCAGAATGAATAAGAATGAATATTGCGTGCAGGGCTTAAGAAGTAGTTGAAGGTTAGCAGTGATACCTCCAGATAGCAGAGAAGTTGAAAATAATTGAATTTAGTATCAATTTTTGGTTGATATCATATAGCCGCTTCCAATTCAATCATAAGATGGTGACATTTTATAGGTGACATTTTTTTAATTGCTCACCATGTAACAGGAGCATTTATGTTATCTTGTTTGATTCCTAAAACAACTCGTAAGATAGCTTTTTACAAATAAGGAAACTGAGGCTCAGAGAAGTTCAGAGACTTGTAGGTCCTTTGACTTCCAGGGCTGTTTTGTATACCAAAGTTGCCCTCCTTATTGAGGCGCTTTCCCTGGATGACAGTCAGGAAAAACATGTCCAGATACAGTAGCACTGGACTTTAGCAAGCATCTCTGCCTTGGCAAAAATTACAAAGCCTTTTACATAGTCACAGGATCACCCCTGGGAGACTATTCCAGTTGCAACTAAGCCAATCTTATCAGCCATGGTTTGTCTATACAGTCGTGCAATTGGCAGAAACACAGGACTGTTGATTACTCTGATTGCAGTGACTTTGGGGACCGTGACTGATCAGATTAGACCAAAATTCCAGCCGCCATAGTTCTGGAAACTTGCACCGCCATGGCAAATGTAGAAATAGTCACAGTCAGAAATTGCTTCCATCACATTTATGTTTTGTTTATTATTGGAACCTGAATGGACTGGTGGTTTTGACCTTCCACAATTATCAGTACACCTAAGGTAAGAGTTCCACCCTGCCGTGGAGTGACTACCTTCCACTCACGGATCACTCTCTGAATAAGATTATCAGTGACGGGCTTCGTAGGTGCCCTTTAGATTTCCAACTGAGGTGGTGGAGAAAGGGACCTCCCCTTTCTAACATCTGTGGATAGGGTTGCTGTTGAGGACTCTTCTGTTGTTACTTTCTAGAGCTTTCTGGATTTCTCCATTGTTTTTATACTTAAATGCATGAGAATCCCTTGAGAAATCCTTATGTTGGAAGGAGAGTGCTACAGTAATTGTCAACCAAAGTTTGAAATGCTGAACCATTTAGCACTGCCATGTCCCATCTAGTCCACCTTCTCAGTGACCCTGCACTGAAAAAGAAAGGATATGAGACATAATCAAACAGACCCAAAATCATTTTTTCCTTTCTTGGATCTTAAGTTTCAGTGGGAATAAATGGCTTTGAAATTGGATGGAGCCACAGAACTTATTCAGTGCCACAGGGACAACTTTTGTTGTCTACTACCCAAACATGGCTCTTTGTTATTTTGTGGCACAGTGATGGCTCCGGTGTGTATTGTATCTTTTGAGATGCGACAAAGGTACGAGGTACAGGTGGTCACATGGGATGATGTGTCAAGTACCACACAGACTCCTGCCATTTCTCCTTTCCTTGACTCCATCTCAGATTTAAACTGACATTCCTAGCCACATGGGGTCCTCGTGGCAGCTGCAAAGCCCAGATGTCCAGCTGGGGCAACGCGGCCCATATCCTGTTCATCTGACAGACGTGTGAGCCTGGGACAAGGGAAATTGGCAGCTGAGTTGTCGCTCCTCATATTCCTTTGAGTTGGTCATAAATGGGTATGTTTGGAGTTCCCAATCTGTTTCTTTCACATCCAGAAAGATACAATAAATAAATAAAAAAAAGAAATGAATTGTTTGTCAAACTGAGAAAGAATTTTTCTATTGGTCAGTGGTGAAAAAATGGTCAATGGTGAAAAAAAACAGATTTGAAGTAACTTTCCCAAAATTATTCATTGTCCAAATGAGAAAGAATAGAATTTAAATTAATAAGAAAACCTAACTAATAAATGAGATATGAGCCAGAAAGGAGAATGTGGGTAGGAAATATGTATATTTAGAACTGATCAATGATTTAAAAAATTTAGGAACTTTAAAAGATAAAGTCAAAAGTGTGAACTCTAGTTTATACAAAAGGAGATTCACAGCCCTAGAAACCAAAGTCTTCCAAAAGGTGAAAATGTTTTCAACATTGAAGCTTCATAGCATAGTTTCATTCTACCAGATTTCACTGCCTTCACAATTTGGATTTTATCTGCTGCCAATAAGAGGGTATTTTCCATGTGATGATTATTTATACAAGATCATTCTGATGCTGTTTTATAAAATATTTTTGCAATCATTATTGATTTGTGAGTCTGTTCATATCGCTATCAGTTACATTGAAATCTTTTGTCTTTAAACAAGGTGTTAGTGACTGATAAAACAACTAGGAGAAAATACTCGTAGGTTTTGATTTACAACTGTACTGTCTAATAAGGGAGCCACTAAATATGTGACTATTTGAATTAAAATTAATTAAAATTAAATGAAATTAAAAATTGAGTTTGAATGTATTGGATGCACAGATATAGAACCTTTCTATCATTGTAGAAAATTCTCCCGGACAGTGCTAATCTAGAAAGCTTCTTGCTTTTTCTGAATCTAGAACATTTGAAAAACTGCCTCCCTTAGCTAGCGAACATTTTTAAGAGCTTCCTGCTCAACCCAAAAGATAACAGAAAAACAGGACTGTGTGGTCAGACAGGAAATATCAAAGAGCTTTTTCTTGTGGAAAACATGATTCTCCATTTGTGACTCAATGTTTGAATGGCATGGCTGCAGTTAGTTTGTGGCAATCTGTATCGATGTTGAGAACTGGCATCTATGAATCGTATACATGGTCCCTGCCATCCTAAACCAGAGGTTAGGGAACTTTTCTCTAAAAGGGGGAAGTAGTAAATATTTTAGGTTTTGTGGCCTATACTATCTCTGTTACAACTGCTCAGCTCTGCCTGCCACTGGTGTGCAAAAGCAGCTGTTAACAACAGGCAAACAAATAGACGTAGCTATGTTCCAATAAAACTGTATTGACAAACACAGGGGCGGGTGACAGTTTGCCCACATTTGTCATAGAATACTTTTTATATTCCATGTCTCAGAATTTGATCAAGAATGTAATTACTATATTGGCTGAGACTGACCAATGCTTCCTCACTAATTCTCACTCCAGTGCTATGATTAAAATGTAGACAGCCACCCACTGTAAGCGTGCCTTCTTTGGCAATTTGCCAGATAAATACATATTGTAGCCTCCCTACAATATCTGTCTTTGACATTCGATAAATTGTTTTATTTTTAGTTGTATATATCGTAGAGTACCAACCTCAGGATAGCAAGAATCTTAGGAAGAAAACGGGCCTTGGAGAATGTGCATGAGTATTAGGCTGAGATATTTTTGTTTGTTTGTTTGTTTGTTTTTGTTCTTATATGAAGGCCTACGTTGCATGAAGATGGTACTTTGACTAGTAAGACTAATCCTACTTCAGAGTGCTTTTGAAAGAGATGAGCTACTGCCCTGCAATAGCCACTTTTGTGCTTTTCATTCTTCCCTTTGTGTATCAGCATTAGATGGTTCTGAGAGTCATTCCAGAAGGCCCAGCCTAGAACCTGCTCCTTCTGTTCCTCCAGTGACTTTGAAAGCCTCTTGTTCCTCCTTAAGTCTCTTTCTGCTTAAAATACCTAGAGTATCTGGTTTTCTACCTTGATACAGCAGTGTATATTACTTTTATATGAGAAATTCTGAAATGTGTCTAAATTAATCATCTGTTTTGGAAGATTGTATCTCTAAATGAGTCTCCAGCGCCATCTTTCTGAACCCTAGGTTTACCTTTTCAGCATCCTTTTTGAAGTGTCTTGGATGATACTGTTCATTCACCTCCTTAATGGGGAATTCTTCACTGAGGGATGGGGCCCTGAGTGCTGATTGGCCCTTGAGAGCGTTGGAAATGATTACATCATATGCATACAAGCCTTGGACTAGGTACGAATGATGAAACTGAATACTAAGGTCCTGTGTTATGTGGCCACCATTAAAACTGGAGGAGACCACAATTTGTTCGAAGCAAACACCTTTCAATCTTTAGTAACATATGTCCAATACAATCTTGTGGCATCATTATGCAGTGAACTTCAAAGCCTTTCCTATGTTTGCAAAACACATTAAAGAGACAACTCATCACCTGACTTTTACATTTTCAAATTAGCTTGTTTCTGTACCCTGGGATCCAGTCAGCTCATGTGGGTCTTCCCTTTGATCTGCTTAACATTCCCTGAAATGCCATCTTGACCCTCTTAGTTAGATGCCTAAAAGAGCCGAGGTTTTCAGTGTGCTCCTTGCGCTTGTCCACAAAGGATGCCCAGCCTGAGCATTTACGTCATATTCACAATGCACCGCAGATAGCTTTTTCTTTTTAATTGTGATTCAATCGCATGCCAAGCAGAAGTTAAAAAAAAAAAAAAAAAACACATTACAAAGCAATAAAGCTTTATGATTAATTACCTTGAGCTCAGATATAATTTAAACATATTGACTTGTCTGAAATAAGTGCCAGACAGTGGAGCTGGGGAGACAGGAAGTGCCTGGGTGAGACTGCTGAAACAGGCTGGAAGAGAAGTCAAAGGGGGGTAAGGGCATCATCATTTAACTGTTCTCCACAGCCGGACAGAAAATGGCCACGACTGCTGATGGTCAGTGGAATCAAAGGGATAAATTATAGCTGAGCTCTGCCTTTGAAATTAACAGAAAGTTAGTCAATACTTCAACTTTGCACAAACGTAAAAAAGTTGGTCCTGAGACCATCCATTACAAATGATGTTTTCTTCCGCTTTATACACATGATCTGTGCAGAGATTTCTCTGAGAGGCTAGAGCTGCTTTGCTAATCGCCAGCCTCCTCATGCTACACTGGTGGGGTTTCAGAGTCCCTGCTTGGCTGGGGTCCCCAAGCTGGAGGTGGAATGGCACTGGCAGTAGAGATGGGCTGACAATTCCTCAGCATGAATGAAGCCTGAAGACCAGCAGGATAGCCCTTTATTTGGGGGAACTGGGCTGCTCCCACTGTTTTCTGTAGCTGGGCTGTGAGAAGGAACAAAACTGATTTCTTTGCAGCAAACTGGGACCAGATGCGTTTCTCCATGTAGAAAGTTTAGAAATCCAACCAGCTGCTTTCAGTTTTTGATAATGGATTATGGTGTCAAGGGGCGGCACTGACTTTGATACCCATGCACAGGAAAGCCGAATGTGAGCGTTTGGGCTAACCTCACTGGTGGATTCTTAACGCACCCGAGGCACATGTGATTCCGAGTTCCCTTGAAGGCAGGCGTAACTGTTTAATGCCATCTGGGTAACAGCGATGTCATCCAAGGAGGCCTGGTCACAGACTCCCATTTATCCCTTGTCCTGGCTCCCTGGTCCTCGTGGAGGTTCTTCAATTCAGCACTGAGAGCTGAATTCTGTTCATGTCCCTGAAGTTTCTGGAGAGCTTGGAATCCAGCCTGCCGCTCCGCTCCTTCACATTGAGCCTCCCTTGAGGCCTGCAGCTGTGCAAAAATTTCACACACACAGTGAGAGTAGCAGCATTTACATCTTGCCTGGCTTTTCAAATAAACTCCCCATCCTGTCTCTGACAGTAAGATCCAAGATCCAGGCAGTGGGGAGAAGGCATATTTGTAGGTGAATTCAGCCTTCCTAAGTAAAACGGCAAAGAGAAGGAAGGGTGGGGTCCGTTCCCGTCCTTGAAGTCCTTGGCCAAGCTGAGTGTAAAGGTGGGCTTCTGAAGGTGCCTTTTAAGTCAAGACAGCCCAGAAACCCATGTATACTCAGAGAAGATTCCAGAAGGATTTTTATGAACTGATTATACAGTGTAGAAAAGAATTCGACCAACTTATTTGATAAAATTTGGGGTAAAAGTCGTGTGTGTGTGTGTGTGTGTGTGTGTGTGTGTGTGTGTGTGTGTGTTTAACTGGAGATTTATTAAGAGATTTATTTTGAGAGATCGGCTCAGATGATTTTGGAGGCTGCCAAGTCTAAAATGTGCAAAGTAGGACAGTGGTTTGGAGACCCAGGGAAGAGATGATGTTGTAGCTCAAGTCTGAAGGCAGACAGTTGACAAAATGCCCTCTTCCTCAGTGGACGTGAGTCTGTTTCTTTTAAGGTCCTCACCTGATTGGATGTGGCTCACCCACATTATGTAGGGTACATTGATTTACTCAGAGTCTATTGATTTAAATGTTAACCTTATCTGAAAAATAGCGTCATGGCAACCTCCAGCCAGTGTTTGATCAAATATCTGGGTACTATGGCCTAGCCAAGTTGACACATAAAATTAACCATCAAGTTCCAAGTATAAGACTATTTATATTTGTTTGTTTTCCCCTGAATACCAAAAGAACTGGAAATCAAAGGAAGTAGTCTCCGTATCACATGAGATGGTAGAACCAAATGTATTCACCACACATCCATATATGCACATGCATACACACGTACACACACACACACAAAATACACACACCCTTATGCTCCTTAAGCATATCCATGTAAAAGTACAAATGAGCTTCAGGGCAAAAGCAATCAGTAAGGAAAGGAAATCAAAGGTATACAGCCCCCTGTGTCCCACACATTTCCTCTGTCTGGATAAGAAATGGAAAAATTGGCCCTGGAAACTCTCCATAATCTTCAGCCTTTCCTGTTGGAATTTCCTAAGGTGAAAGTATGATTTTTTAAAACTGTTGGAGCTCAAATATCACTATGTTCAGGGAAGAAACCTTTGCACAGTGATACTCCTTTTTATTTTTGAAAATCTTTAAGGATGATGGATCACCGTAATGAGAGTTCTCTTCAAAGAATTCCAACTTAATTTTAAAGTGCAACAGTGATCCTCATTCCAGTGGGGAGAAAACTTGTGGTCTGAGAAATGGCTGAGATTGTGTTTTTAAAGATGCATACATTTTTTGTGGATACACTTTTATAGTAAAACTTAATAATGAAAAAAAAACAAAACACCCTTCTCTTTTTTTCTAAGTATCCAGAAGAAAGTATAGCAAATAGTGATGTTGAAAAAAGCTACCTGCTCATTTTCTCTTCTTCCTCTGACGTTTCACTAAGATTTCGATTGGTGTTTTGTAGAGCCAACCTGTGACTATTTCTTTATGTCTAGGAGCAAGATACAAGTCCAGGGGCCTGTGTGCAGCATTTTTAATCTGGTTATAATAAAGCCACTATTTTGGCCATTTCTGTAAGATTCCTGCAGGGAGTGGGACTAGATAGCTTGCAAAGTCCCCTCTCAGGCCCAGAGCCATTAATTCTGTTCTCAAATAAGTAGGCGAACTTCAGCCTCCTTGCCTTTCTAATGGTTGTAGTATCCCACAGCTTTTACAGTCTGAATCAGGCCACTGAATGGAGCGTCAAAACATGGGAGATGACCTTTAGTTCCTTTCTTTCACATTAGAAGAAAATAAAAAGCCACAAGCTGCCACTAAGCCACTGGCTAGTTGTCCCTTGAGTAGAGTTCCCAGACTTCACAAGTAAAAATCTATACCACCCAGTTAAATTTGAATTTCAGATAAACACCACATAATTTCTCAATATAAGTGTGTCCCATGCAATATTTGGGACATACTTATGCTTAAAATGTATTTATTGTTCATCTGAAGTTCAAATGTAACTGGCAATTCTGTACTGTAGCTGGCAATCTTATCCTTGAGGCGTTCTGTTTCGACTGCTCTCGGGGCAGCATGGATCTTTTTATGGCCTGTGGGTTTGTCTCCCAAGTCCTTTTCCCATGACATTTCTTCTTCCTTCTGTTTCAGAGTTACCTGGAGTTTCTGCTGTTTTCTTATCTTGGCATGTCTTCCTTGCTCCCCAGTCATTGCTCTGGCTTTATCATCACCTGGAATATTTAAGTAACCAATTTATGTTCTTTCTTAGTTTTTCCCGAGATGCCAGAGCAACAGGGATTCTGTGTTGTGAATGTAAATGCATTCAGGAGCCATTAAGTGGTATAAATGTTTGAGTCAGGATAGGTGACATCCAGTAGATGATAGTGGAGTCTGTTTCCATCAGCAGAGTGCAGGACCTTTTTACAGACATTTCCAAAACTTCATAAATCCCTGTGCTGGCCATACCTAAAACCAAGGATATATGCTTAGCTCATGTGCTATAATCTTGGACCTCTTGGTTTAAAGCATAGTACTTCCCAAAGTCTTTTCCTTGGAACACTTAGGTCTTGCAAAGTATTAAAATAAGTTTGATAAACATTGTGTGTCTCCCCTTGAGTGTCAATGAAAAGCTCGCTAACCAGACCTAATTTCCAGGAATCAGGAATGACATCTGTCATATTATCTGCTTTAACCCCAGAGCTTAGCCTATACAAGCCTCTCAATAAATATTTGTTGAATGAATAAATGAAGAATGAAGTCTTAGTCTATCCTCCACTGTCTCATTCATCATGAGAAACCAATATGTTAAATATAAACTTTGGATGAACACCAAGTTGTACAAGATTGTTAAAGATTCTTGTGGTTGAGAAATTAATTGAATTTAACATATGATCCCTAAACTTTGAACCTGGGTCTTGCTAGCTGAATTTGGCCCTGGGATGTATTTTATTTGGCCAGTGCAGCGTTTTAGAAAAATGTGAACTTTCATGCCTTGAGACAGACATGAGTCGATGGCTCACCAGTCCCCACTATTCTCTGTTGTCTCATTAGCTTTCTCCCTCACATCACTTACCTGGCCTTTGGAGGCATTTGAGTTTCAGTGCCTGCTAGGGGATGATTCATCAATTTGAAGAACACAGATTTTGATGTAAGACGGTTTCAGATTTAGCGTTCGAGATCTTTCATTCACTGTATGACTTTGGAGAAGTTATTTTATCTAAGCCTCAGGTTCCTATAATAAATGTGAACTGCTTAGAATACATCTGGCGCGTAACAAGTATCCTACAGATGTTGTTTATATAATGATAATAGCTGTTGTTATTGTTGTTTTTGTTTCAAGGGTATGAAAGCCCAGTTCAGAATTAACAGAATGGTTCTCAAGAAGCCCAGAAATCAGAAGATGTCAATTTCTTCTTTCGAAGTCTAGAAAGAAGACAGATGATGAATGTACTTGCCTATTGTTTAGTTTTGCTCACTGATATATTCCAAGCACTAGAAATGTGCCCAGCATATAGTAAATGCTCAATAAGTATTTCGTGAAATAAGTGAGTGAACTGTAGACTTTTAGATTGGTCTCATTAGGATCAGAGAACCTCATGCATTTCAGTGGCTTGCCTTCTAATTAATCCCTAGGCTTGGGCAATCAGATCTCTGGGTGAAGACAGTGCACTGCCTCACAATGGGAATTGAAGCCAAGGTCTCCATACGAGTATCAAATACTCAAGAAAGCCTCCAAGATCTCTACTGATCCTTGTAACCCCTTTTGTAACCCTTTGCACTTTGAATCAGGACTGATCTGTGTGACCAGTAGAAGATAGCAAAAGTGATAGTATATGACTTTTAAGGCTCAGTGAAAAATGTGTATGGCAGCTTAAGATTTGGCCTCTTGAATGACTTGCTCTGGGGAAAGTTAGCTGCACTGCTGTGAAGACATCCACGCAGCTTTGTGAAGAAGTTCATGGGGAAAGGAACTGAAACCTTCTGCCAATAGCCAGCACCACTTGGGAAATGGTGAGTATGTGAGAGGACCCAAGGAGTGATAAGAAAAGAGTATCACTGAACAAATGAGTCAGGGAATCAACAAACACCACCATGCACCTTCTGTTTGCAAGACTTTGGGGTAACAGTTATGCTTACTGTTCTTTCAAAATTCAGGGAGGGACAGAATACATACACAAGGAGTTAGTTAGTAAGTCATGTATTCAGTGTGGCCAGCTCACTCCTGAAGTACTGTGGTCCATTCTTCCTGTGACCTATTGAGACAGTCATTGACAAGAGGATACCCAGAGGATGTGTTCTCTGAGAAAATAGGGGTGTTGAGCATGGGGGAGGGAAGTGCAAGTGAAATGGAGATGCCTGCCCTGGAATATCTGAAGGATATCACAAGGATGATAAATGAACCTGCTCTGACTTGTTCTTGAGCACAGAACAAAGAGCAATAAGTGAACTTACAGGAGGTTAGATCACAACTCAACAATGAACTTTTGGTCAAAGCTGCCCAGCATAATGGAGTAAGGCACCATCACTCATGGGTTGTAAACAGTGAGTGATGGCCCTTGCTCAGGGATGCTGTAAATGGGTTCGCTGCAAGCTGTAAAGGATCAGCTGACCCCCGAGTTTCCTTGTAACTCCATGATGTAAGGAGGCTATGGCTAAAAATAGCAACAGAAAAGGATAAAACGTTTTATGTCACATGGCATAATAGGAACAGTATGGGCTTTGGAATCAGACAGAATATGGTATGTGTGTGTATATTTATATGTGTGTGTGTACATATACATACATGTATACACATATACATATATACAATTCTTTTTTTATAGCCAAGTAATATTCTATTGACTATACGTGCCACCTCTTCTTTATCCAATTGTCTATTGATGGGTACTTAGCTTGCTTTCATTTCTTGGCTGTTGTAAATAGTGCTGCAGTGAACATAAGGGTGCATGTATCTCTTTGAATTAGTGTTTTGGATTTCTTCAGATAAATACCCAGAAGTTGAATTGCTGGGTCATAAAATACTTCTGTTTTTATTTTTTTGAGGAATCTCCATACTGTTTTCCATAAAAGCTGCACCAATTTGCAGTTCCACCAACAGAAAGTGAGGGTTCCCTTTTCTTCACATCCTCACCAACATTTGTTATTTGTTGATTTATTGATGATGACCATGTTGACAGGTGTGAGGTGATATCTCATTGTGGTCTTAATTTGCATTTCCCCAGTAATTAGTGATGTATGTTTTTTCATACGTCTATTGGCCATCCATATGTCTTCTTTGGAGAAATGTCTATTCAGGTTATCTGCCTAATTTTTAATTGTATTGCTTAGCTTTTTCGTGTTAAGTTGTATGAGTTCCTTATATATTTAGATTTTAACCCCTGATAGGATGTATCATTTGCCAATGTCTTCTGAGATGCTTGTTCTCCTACAGATGATTCTAACAAGCAATGGACTTGGAGAATCACTGTGTTAAAATATTTTCACGATGATCATGCAGTTACAGAACATTGAAGTGAATACCTTCTCCCATTCAGGAGGTTGTCTTTTTATTTTTTTTAAATTTAATTTTATCTTTTTATTAGTTTCAGGTGTACAAAACAACATAATGATTAGACATTTACACCCCTCAAAAAGTGATAACCCCCCACATCTACTAGCCCTCTGACATCGTATATAGCTGTTACAATACCATTGACTCTATTCCCTATGCCGTACTCCACATCCCATGACCATACATATATTTAATTAGAGTTGACATTCAATGTTATTCTACTTCACCTTCAGGTTTTGTTGATGGTTTCCTTCATTGTGAAAAACGTTTTAGTTTACTATAGTCCCATTTGTTTTTTCTCTTTTGTTGCCCTTGCCCGAGGAGATGAATCCAAAAAGATATTGCGAAGAGCAATGTCAAAGAGTTTATTGCCTATGTTTTCTTCTAGGAGTTTTATGGTTTCAGGTCTTACATTGAGGTTTTTAATAATCTATTTTGAGTTTATTTTTGTATGTAGTACAAGAAAGTGGTCCTTTTTTTTTGTTTTGTTTTTGTTTTTGTTTTTGTTTTTGCATGTATCTGTCCAGTTTTCCCAATGCCAGTTATTGGGGTAAATACATTTACCCCAATTTCTGTATCCTTGTTTCCTTTGTCGTTGATTAATTGACCAGATAAGAGAGGATTTATTTCTGAGCTCTCTATTCTATTACACTGAGATCTATCTGTCTATCTATCTATCTATCTATCTATCTATCTCTATATGTTTTATGCCAATGCCATACAGTTTTTATTGTTGTAATTTTGTAGTATAGTTTGATATTAGGGAGCACAATACCTCCCACTTTGTTCTTTCTCAAAATTTCTTTGGCTATTCAGGGTCTTTAGTGGTTCCATATAAATTTTAGGAGTAGTTCTAATTTTGAGAAGAATATCATTGGTATTTTAATAGGGATTGCATTGAATCTGCATATTGCTTTAGGCAGTAAGAACATTTTAACAATATTAATTCTTCCAATCCATGAGCAAGGTATATCCTTCTATTTATTTGTATCTTCTTTAATTTCTTTCTTTAATGTCTTATAGTTTTTCAGAGTAAAAGTCTTTCACCTCTTCGGTTAAATTTATTTCTAGGTATTTTATGCCTTTTGATGCAATTGTAAATAGGATTGTTTTCCTGAGTTCTCCTTCTGATTGTTATTGGTGTATAGAAACACAACAGACTTTTGTATATTGATTCTGTGTCCTGCAACTTGTGTTACTGCATTCATTTATTAGTTCTAATAGCTTTTTTGATGGAGTCTTTAGGGTTTGCTATATATAATATGTCATCTGCAAATAATGAGTTTTACTTCTTTTCTGATTTGAATGCTTTTTATTTCTTTTTCTTGTCTAATTGCTGTGGCTAGGATTTCCAATACTATGTTGAATAGAAGTGGTGATAGTGGGCATCCTTGTATTGTTCCTGATTGTAGATGAGTAGTTTTCAGCTTTTAACTATTATGATATTTGCTGCGGGTTTGTCATACATAGCCTTTATTGTGTTAAGATATGTTCCTTCTGTACCTACATTGTTGAGAAGTCTTTTCATAAAAGGATGTTGAACTTTGTTAAATGCTTTTTCTGCATCTGTTGAGGTGATCATATGGTTTTTATGCTTTATTTTGTGAATGTCATGTATCTCATTGATTGATTTATGGATGTTGAACCATCCTTGCATCCCTGAGATGAATCCCACTTGGTCATGGTGTATAATCCTTTTAATGTATTGTTGAATCTGGTTTACTAATACTGTGTTGAGAATTTTTGCATCTATGTTCATTAAGTATATTGGCCAGTAATTTTCTTTTTTTGTAATGTCTTTGTCTGGTTTGGTATCAGGGTAATACTGGCTTCATAGAATGAGTTTACAGTCAATATTTTTTGTTTTGTTTTGTTTTTGTTTGTTTTCAGGTTCAAACAAACAAGGATTTGAGGTTCAAAAAAGATAAGGATTTTATTGACTGTGGCAGATAGCATGGTAATGTAATGTGCTGTGAAATATCAATGAGTGCTTTTTATGACTTATTTGGGTCTCTCTGAAGAGCCCAGTAGAGTGCCTTTTAGGTACTAGGTGTCTGAGAAATATTTGTTGAATTGAATAGAGCATCTTAATATTTAGGGAGATATTATATGTGAAGGCATAAATGCATAGTCACGCATGTGTGTTTTGGTCATTGGAGAGGTTGGTGTGTTCCATCTGTTCCAGAATATTGGGGGGAAAAAAGTAATTCTTCTGGCAGTTTAAGATCTTTTACCTTCTGAAGACCCTACAACTGTATGCTTTCGGCTCAAATGCTCTAGTCCCCCAAGGATGGAAAAAGCAAAATGTGGGGTTTGGTAGAATCATATGCAAAGGTAAGAGAACATGTCTTTTCATTGTTTTAAGAGCTTTATGAGCCTTGAAGTATTAAAGACAATTTTCAACCTTGGGAAACCACACTGTTGAATCATGATAATCTCAAGCTCCATTTCACCCTTCCTATTCCGTGTGTGTGTGTGTGTGTGTGTGTGTGTGTATTTAATGTTTAGTATTTATGTTTGCCTGTTTACTAGGGCTATTTATATGAACACAGGAGCTTTGCTGCCTATGAATACATCAGCTCTGTTCACCTGTGGTATTTGTTCTGAGCTTATGAAACTATCAATTGCCATGGAGACAATCATGCTGTCTCAAGCTGAGCACAATAAGTTCAGGTGGGTAATCAACTGGAGGAGCAGTTGGACTTCTAAGCAACTAAAACCCTATCATTATGTAAATGTTCTTAGCAACCAAAACCGCAGAATGAGAGATATATAATGTGAAGACTCTGGCTCATCAGTCTCTGCTGTTGCTCAACAAGAGCCTTCTCAAAGCTTTCCATGAAGGACCTGTATCTTGTTAACACAGCTGGTAAGAGGTAGAAGAGGAAACCACAACAAAATGATCTTTCTTTTTTGAGCAGCAGAATCCAAACACTCTGCTTTAAAGGGTCTGATGAGTGAGTTTGTAAAATATCTGAACCTCTTGAATTGTTAAATTTTAACACTTGGTTTTGTTTGCCCACTTTCCTTCTTCCTGTAGTGCCTGAAATCAGTGCCTCTCAAACTGTACATGTGAGTCACCTGGGGTGGTGTTAA
Source organism: Rhinolophus ferrumequinum (assembly GCF_004115265.2). Classification (NCBI taxonomy): domain Eukaryota; kingdom Metazoa; phylum Chordata; class Mammalia; order Chiroptera; family Rhinolophidae; genus Rhinolophus; species Rhinolophus ferrumequinum. The sequence continues at coordinate 24,151,968 of NC_046296.1, read as the reverse complement.
AATATGGCTTCTGAGTCAGCAGGTCTGGGCTGGGGCAAGGCCTGCATTTCTAACTAGCTCGCAGGTGATGTAGATGCTCCTGGTCCTCCGACCTCACCTAGTGATGAGGCCTTTGAAGTCAGAATCCAAATTTTAAGTCAAAATAAGTCAGACAGAAAAAGCAGAGAACCATATGATTTCACTGATATGTGGTATATAAACCAAAAACAACAAAAGAACAAGACAAACAAATGAGAAACAAAGACTCATAGACACAGACAATAGTTTAGTGGTTACCAGAGGGTAAGGGGGGCGGGGATGGGAGATGAGGGCAACTGGGATCAAATATACGGTGATGGAAGGAGAACTGTCCCTGGGTGGTGAACACACAATGGGATTTCTAGATGATGTAATACAGAATTGTACACCTGAAATCTATGTAATTTTACTAACAATTGTCAGCCCAATAAATTAAAAAAAAAAAAAAAAGATCTTATGGTGGAAAAACTTACAGAAGTACTTACCCTCCAGTTACGAATAATAATACCGTGTTTCCCAAATTCTAAGCCACATGTTTTTACACATTTTAACTTTTCTGAAATTGGTCTGTGGCACTTATATCAAAAGTTTTTACAGCTACTGAGCAGACAAGTAAGTTGTGACATATGGGTTGTTATCTGAATATGTGTGAAATTTGTGGTTGGTAGAACTTGTTCATCCATTTGTCACCTCAGTTATCTGCTTTGGTAGCACCACATGGGGGTCAAATTTTAACTTACATTTGTTCACTAATACTTTCATAAAACACTTGGTTCCACATTGAATTCATCTGGAAAACTTTAAAAAATATCTATGCCTGGGTTCCAGACCCAGAGATTCTGAGGCACTTGTTCTCCCCAGATGATTATAACATGTAGCAAACTTTGCGAATCACTGTGTTAAAATATTTTCACAATGATCATGCAGTTACAGAACACCGAAGCAATACATTATTGTGTACGTGTCAGGCCATGTAAAGCAGCAAGAATTGCAACATCTCTTAAAAGAGATCATCGACTTCTCAAAGATCAGAGAGGCTGGTTGTGGGTTGACTAGAACTCTGAGCCAGGTGGCGATCACTTCTCAGTGGAAGCTTCCTGACTTCATTGCAGAGATGTTGTTTCATATTCAGGGCTACATCAAAACTGTGAGGTTACCCAAGTCAAAAATTCAGATGAAATCCTGGTTTCATTTAGGATGCCTCAAAATCATGCCAACCCTGAGGAGGCAGAGGTCAAACAAAGCCACATATTGTGACACTAAGCATAGCTGCATATGGCCAAAAATGGGTTCAAAAATTTCTTTCATCCCTAATGTGAAGAAACTTAGATTTTGATAATAAAAAAGAAAGGGCCCTTGTTACAAGAGGGATGTTTTGTGGGTCAGCTGAACACCAGGTTTCAGCAGCTGTTGATGGACCAGTTGAACCCCACCTTTCTGTCCCTGTGGCACCCTCTTTGACAGTCTGGCCTCCATCCTCCAGATAATAACCAACAAAAGGGCATCATAGGCTGAATGTTACCAATGAGGTAACATTCAAAACTGGAGGCCCTGACCTCATAATCACAACTGATATATTTGGGTGGCTTTTTAGTTCTTACAGAATAGGGATAGCAGACACTTAAATGCCTCCTGGCGACTGATTTCGTGGGTAGGTCTGAGCTTGTGATCCAGGTGCCCTACCAGTTATTAGACTATTGTGTATATTAGGAGGAAACAAACTGACTGGTTTCAGCATCTCATTCTACACACACACACACACCCTTGGAAGAGGGGATAGCTCTACAGGGGAGGGTTTGGAATGAACTTGTTTGCAAGCTTGGCCCTGAGAAGAATGCAAGCAGCTTGGGAAGGAGGAGGTATTGGGGAGATTCCCCAAAGAAGGGGAAAGTAATTGGTTTGGCCACATCAGCATTCACCTATAATCACATCAGACAGTTTACATAAACACTGACGACTTCTCATTTCAGGGGCCTGACTTTCTCTGAGGCCACCTTCTCCTCTTGTGCTTTGCTTATCATCTACCTACTTAGAGACTTCAGTTCTGTAATTATTACTATTCTTTCCTTAATCATTAATTTCTCCCTACCTGTTAGATTATCCCTATAGCATATAAAAACCTTGATCTCATCTTTTTAAAAACAATGAAACTCATTTTTCATCAAAACTTCCCAAAAGTACTACCTAAAATTACTTTCTTATCTCTCATTCTTTCTTCAAACTCCCCAAACATTCCACCCCAAGGGTGAAATGGCTGTTATTGGGGCAACAATGACTTACTTTTTGTTAATAATCATTTATCTGTTCTCATTTTACTTTAAACAGTGTTTTGACACAATGGGCCACACCCTCTTTCTTGAAATCCTCTCTTCTCCAGATTACTCTAATCCCACCTTCACCGGGTTTTCTTTCCGCGTTTCACTGGTCTCCTGTTCTCTTCATTCCTCCCAAATTCTAAACCTCTAAATGTGAAAATACGCCAGAGCTTTGTTCCTAGTCCTTTTCTCTTCTCACTGTCTTTTCGCTGATCTCATCACATCCCTGGAGTAGAAATTCAAACCATTTCAAACTGAAATCCCTGAGCTTCTGACTCCCATATCAAATGGCCTACTTACTAACTTCACTTGACTCTCTAGGAGGCATTGCAAAATAAATATGGCCAAGAAGGAACTCTCATTTCCTCTCGGTTCTAAAGCTGCTCCACCATCCCCACCCGCAGTCTTTTCCATCTTTGCTTATTGGATTACCAGAGTCCCAGTTTTTCAGGCCCCAAATCTCAGTTAATTTCTTTCTTCTCTCACACTTTCCATCTGTAAGTCCCATCAGCTCCACCTCAAGACATCTTTCAAATCAAAACATATCTCATCATTTCCACTCTCACAATCCTGGTCTAAGGCACCTTCAATCTAACAATTGCAACGATTCCTGATTGGTCTTCATGCCTCTACCTTTGACCCTGCTTCCCTTTCCTCCTCTCGTAGGATCTTTTTAAAACACAAATCAGATAACAGCACTCCTTTCCTTAAAACCCTTCAATACCTTCCATGGCCTCAAGCTCTACACAGTACAAACTCCTTGCCGTGATTTAGAAGACTTTACATAATCTGGTTTGGGTTTACCTCTTGGTTTTTGTTTTTTCTTTGCTTTTGTCAAGTATTTTTCTAGAAAGTTTTTGTGTTCTTCTACTTGCAGAGTTTTTTTTTTGTGTGTGTGTGCCATTATATTTTAGGTGAATGTCTTGAAAATGACATATTGCTGGATTTTGTTCGTTTTTGTTCAAATTCAATCTAAATTCTATTAAAACAGATTTAGTTTATTATGTTTCTTGTCATTGTAAATATATTTGGATTAATTTCTACAATCTTATGTTTTGCTTCTATCTGTTCAAATTTTTCTATGCATGTATTTCTTCTTTGATCTGTTGTGTGTGTTTGTTTTATTTTTCCCCCTTTTCTTGTTTGGAAGCTATCTGTTCTGTGTCGGATCACATTAACATGTTTTAAAAGTAGGGCTTACTAAGGTAAAATTCCTCCTTTTTAGATACATAATTCTATTAATTTTGATAAATGTAAACAGTCATGTAACCACCACCACCCCAAGATGTGGAATATTTCCATCATCCCCCAAAGTGACCACATGACCTTGTGTAATCAATTCTCCTGTGAACACCTACCCCCTAGCTACTACTGATCTGTTTCCTGTACCTATAATTTTCCTATTCCAAAAGGTCACTTAAATGGAATTGCACAGAATATTACATTTTGAGTCTGGCTTCTATCATTTAGCATAACACATTTGGGATTCCTGCATATTGCTGCATGTATTGGGAGTTTGTTTTGCTTTATTGTTGAGTAGTGTTCCACTGTATTGGTGTACTACCGTTGTTTATGCACTCACCCGCTGATGGACATTTAGATGTTTCCAGTTTTTGGTGACTATGAAAACAGCTGATATAAATATCTGCATACAGATTTATGTGTTGTACATATGTTTTTATTTCTCTTGGGTAAATACCCAGGGATAAGATTGCTGGATTGTATAGTAAGTGTATGTTTAAGATTATAAGAAATCCCCAAATTGTTTTCCAAAGTTGGCTGTACTGTTTTGCATTGCCTCGTCTTGTAACTGAGAGGTTCCAATGTTCTTCATCTTTGTCAGCACTTAATATTTTCAGTACTTTATTTTTTGGTCATTCTAATAGGTGACTAGTATATTTTATTACAGTTTAATTTGAGTATCACTGATAACTAGTGATATCGAGCATCTTTTTATGTGCTTAATTACCATTCTGTATTTTTTCTTGGTAAAGTGCATCTCACAAATTTTGATATATGATGTTTTTATTTAATTCCATTATGAATATTTTCTGATTTCCCTTGTGACTTCCACTTTGAAGCTTGAGTTATTTAGAAGTGTATTGTTTAATATCCAAATATTTGGGAATTTTCCAAATATCTTTTTTCCATAGGTCTAGTTTAATTTCACGGTGGTCAGAGAATATACATTCTACAATTTCAATTGTACAGTTAAATTTGTTGAGGTTTGTTTTAATGCCCAGAATACGGTCTGTCTTGGTGAATGCTCCATGTTCACTTGAATATTCTGCTTCTACTTAAGGATTCGTTTTTGCCTTCAATCCTAGAGACTTCTTTCTTCAAAAAATGTATTCTCTCACACTCACTAGAATGGCTATTATCAATAAAGTCTAATAATAATAAGTATTGGAAGGGATATGGAGAAATTTGAACCTCATACACTGCTGGTGGGGAAGGTAAAATGGTGCAGCCACTTTGGAAAACAGTCTGGCAGTTACTCAAATGACTAAACATAGAGTTACCACATGACTCAGCAATTTCACTCCTAGTTATATGCCCAAGAGAACTGAAAAATTTGTACATAAATCTATAGAGCAGTATTATTCATAAAAGCCCAAAAATGAAAATAACTGAAATGTCCATCAACTGATATATAGATAAACTGTGGTATACCTACACAATGAAATACTATTTGGCAATGAAAAGAAACAAAATACTGATACATGATATAATATGGATGAACCTTGAAAACATGCTAATCTATAAAGACAGAAAGTAGATAAGTGGTTGCTTAGGTCTGGGAATGAGTGGAGTGGGGGAATAGAGAGGTGATAGCTAAAGGGTGTGGGGTTTCTTTTTCAAGTGATGAAAATGTTCTAAAATTGACTGTGATGGCTGCGCATATATATATATATATATATATGTAAATATAGTAAAAAAACATCGATTATATACTTTAAATGGGTGAATTTTATGGTATGTGAGTTATATTGTAATAAAACTGTTGAAGATAATAATTCTCCTTTCTCTCTAGTCTCACCTTTTGGGATTACAAATAGATATATAAGATTCTTTATATATCTGTTATGTCTGGTTATAACACCTCACTAGTTACATCTTTCTAAAAAGTATATTAATGATAATTTAATATTTTAATCTAATTCTTATATTTGTGTTTCCTCAATTGTCTGTAAAATATCTTTTATAGTGTTTTTTTTTTGAAACCAGGTCCAATTAAGTTTCACAAATTGCATTTAGTTATTATGTCTTTTTAGACTCTTAATCTAAAACAATCCCCTGTCCTTTTATTGTTCTTTGTGATGTGACATTTTTTGATGAATCCAGGCTACTTGTTAATAGAAAATCATCCATTGAGCTTTTACTGTTAACTATTATGTTTTTTGTTTCCAGAAATTGTTTCTTTTTTTCAAATTCTCTTTTGAAATGCTTGTTCTTTGCTCATATTTTTCTATTTTATTTTTAACTTGTATAAATATTTTATATATAGTTATTTTATATTCTGTGTCTAGGAATTCCATCATCTGAAGTTCTCGGTAGTCTAAATGTTTTCTTGTTGGTTCTGGTGGCTCTTTTAGTAGCTTGGTTACTTAGGAATTTAGTAATTTTTAATGAAGAGCTCCTGTTTCAATGAAGTAGGATCCTGACGGACCTAAATAGACAGTATATTCCCCTGAGAAAATGTGTATTTCCTTTTAAAGGGATCCAAGGGGACAGATATAGATAAGGCCATTTTAATTTAATTTTTCAGTTAGAGGTTTCATTACTATTCAAGATAGGAAACATGTGAACCCCAGACTATTATTGTCTTCAAATGGAATTGCAATTGAGAGGATACAAGTTTCTATTACGGATGCTTTTTCGAGCCTTTCGTTCCCCAGCCTGTTCTCCCCCTGAGGACTGGGGGCCTCGTCATCTTCTCCCCGTCCTGTGTGGGCCCCGCCGTCTCCTGTCCCCCCATGTGACCATTAATTCGCGAAACTCTAGGCTCCTAATAACAGTTGCCCGAGGGTGGACTCAGCTTCCCCGTTCGCTCACCACTCTGGTTTCAGTTCACGAGGCAGCTTTGCACCCATGTGGATCTACCTTATTTTCACGCAATTTCAGCTATGCATTAAAAACTACGTTGTAATTGATTCCGCAGTAGGGGTTCTGCAGCAGTAGGAGAGTCAGAGTAGCTGATCTGCCCCACTGCTGGAAGCAAACTTCCCTACCCAACTCTGTGACCTCATCTCCCTTGAGTCTTACCTTTTTCACTCTGCTCCAGCCACATTGGCCTTCTTTTTATGATACAAACGTATAAAGCTCACAGCTGTTTCAGAGCCTTTTCAACTGTTATTTGTTTTGCATAAAGGACTCCTCCAGTTCTTCACGTTTGCACTTTATTCAAGTCTCAGCTCAAATGTCCCATCTTCACATTCTTCCCTGATCACTCTCTTATTTTCTCTCTTAACTTAATACATCTTCTGCATGAAACTTTCCAGAACCTAAAATTAATTTGTTTATTTTTTTATGTTTGTTCTCTAGAATGTAACCTGCTTGAGGGCATGGATTCCTGGTCTGCAAAAGTGCTTGGTACACAGACACTCCAAACGTAGATCTTTGTTAACTTGTTTGGAGGTATCCCTGTTCTTTATCTTCTGCTAAGATACCTTCCTGTGATCTCTTCTAGGCTAGAAACCAGGGCCATTTTCATTGTCACAGTAGTTCACCTATATAGCAGGGAAGTGCCATCCTATGTATTCTAAGGGACATATACTCAAACTCTGTGTGTGTGTGTGTGTGTGTGTGTGTGTACGTACGTACGTACATGAGTGTATGTACGTACATGAGTACACGGACGTGTGTGCGTTTGTGTCTATGTGCATGCGAATAATTGGTTTGTAAGTGTTGAAAACATGTATACCTGCACAACCCACACCCACAACCCCTGGAATCATCAAAAAAACAAAAACTATAATCTCTGCCTTAGCACCCCAGGGAAGCCTTAGGGAATGGATACAATAGAATGAGCTTTAATTCGTAGTTCAGTGCCATTAGGTAGTACTTTTAAGAGTTCTGCAGCTATGGCTACAAGGAAATCTCTTGTGATTTTCTCCCAATGTTCAAAACACTGGAAAGGGTCTTTCTGGTTACAGGCAAACAACTAACTCACTTATGGAAATCTCTTTGAAACTTCCATGTTTGAGTTTTGGACTATGAATAAAGAAATGGTTCTCCTTTCACTGAAAGTACTAAATATTTCTGTAGGTGTCATACGACACCGACAATGTTGACCGTCAAAAGACTATTTAAGACCCAAGAATTTTGAGTCAGGATAGATGTGTTACTCATATCATAAACAGGGTGACATTAAAAATATCTAACAACCGTCATAGTGTGGACGCCAGCCATAGCACAGGAGCAGGAAGTCTCCTGCCGTGCCAGGTCAGGTTGGTGGGGAAGCATCAGTAGGTTCAAAGCAGCAGCTGTTCAACATCTGATAGGGAAGTGTTTCCATATTTTAACAACCAGTGTGTATTGGCCTAATATCAGCAGCCTTCATCTATGGGATCGTGGCTGGTCTGAGCTTCCAGGAACCTTAGAAATCATCTAGTCCTAAGGTTTTCCTATTTAGTCTTAAAGAATGGGAACTAATATACAATAGTTGATTTTAAACTAGTCCTAAACTTTTTCAAGCTATGCTTTTCAGGTCCTGTTCCATACCTCGGGATTGGTATGATCATGAATTTTAGAGAGCTTAGCTATTTATCTCTCTATCAGAAGCCTGTCTGCTTTTAAACACCTTTTTTAAATGATTGGCCATGGAGAATTATCTCTATAGAGAATTCCCTATCAAGTGAATAAATATAACCTCCTTTCTATTTTCTCATTATGGGTGAGCATAAGCACAGTTTATCCAGAAACCTCGATTTAGGCCATAAGGTTTAGTTTAGCGTTCTGCTTCTTCAAGTCTTTTACCAGAACTGCACATAAATTCATATGAGGGTCATCCTCTTTCTTCCTTTCGCCTGACCTCTTTGGATGGGGGTTGCCGTCGTATAATGGAAAAAGCCTGACTTTTAGAGTCTGACAACTTTTGGAGAAGACAAAAGAGGCAGTTCCTAGCAAAGACCTGTAATATACAGTAGTTGTTCATAAATGTTTGTTGAACCTGCGGTACAAGTAGGCAGGAAAAGGTCAGCCAGGAGGAAATGAAAGAAGGCAGATGCTCTTAATAATTCACAACCCAGATAATCAGAGTCAGTACTGAATATCCCCCAATTCACCAATCTTTTGATGGAGCCCAAGGACAGAGTAGGCTTGCTGTTGTCCTGTGCATATTTCACACTGATGTCAAGTCCCAATACCTTTCCTGGGATCTTCCCCAAACACTTTTAGGATTACAATTACAGTTTGTCCAAAAATTTGGCCAACATGGGGGAGTGTGACAACCATATCAAGGGGAAATAGACATATCTTTTATAATTTACCTGGACCTTCAGTTAAAACAAGAAAGTAACTTTTTTACTTCATCACGGGTGGCCTGTGTCATTGAGAAAAGGAGATAGGGATAAATCTGGCATTGTGCAGCAGGAAAGAAACAATTACCAGAAATATTGCATTTGTGGTAAGAGCAACAGCAGTTGAAATTTGGGAGGGTGTATGCTAAGCAAAGGGCAGGAAAGAAAAACTGTCTTACAAATGAGATTTCTTTAGCTTCCAGAAATAGAGAAAGTAGTTTACATACTTACTCCTGCACATCTGTGTAGACTTGTAAAATGTGCTTTGCCTACTTCTTACGTTGCACTGTTTATGCTATTGGGATGCAGAATAGCAGTGCCATTTTAATATTTGTGTTGTTAACAGACTGCTCCCGTCCCTGCCTCTGCTTATAATGGCAGTCAGGACAAGCACTACAAGTTCCAAGATCATTGTATTTAGAGTCAGCAGGGACGCTAGGTATCGATGCTTGTGCCTTGGAGAAAAAAGCTTTCTAGCTTCTGTGGAAAATGTTTCCACTTCCTAGGTATGTCAGGAAGGTGGTCACAAACTATATTGAAAGAAAAACTCCTTGCTGGAAACTACAGAACTCTGTGTTGAACACTGGGCTTAGCTATTCCGATCCAGATACGCTGCCAGGTTATCACAGGTGTGTTCTGCAGAAGGAAAGAACCTCCTCCCAGATGGAATGTCCCTCCTAGATTCTCCCCACATTGTTTGTGTTATGAAGCTTTTCCCAAAGAGTTCAAATATTGCAGCAATTTCAAGTTCTTATCACATTCCTGCCCGTCCCCTCAGGATGTCTTGATTGAGTTCCCAAGGTCAATGACTTGTGCACGTTCATCTGTCCTTCGCTCCTGCCCAGTGCACGGCTCTTCGCTTCGTATCTCTCCTGCAGATCATTAAAAATCCTTTCCCTCGACTGGGAGTTTGAGTGACAACAAAGCCTGATCACTCGGCCTCTGCTGCTGTGCATCCCATTGCCTTCTCTAGGGATGAGGACTCCTTCCCTGGTCCCTCCTAGTCCCCTCCCCGCTCCATCTCCATGACCATCTTACCATCCGACCTGCTAGCCCCCTCTAAATGTGCGATGAGGCAACGGCAACACTGTCCGTCTATTCAACAAGAGGACTCTTGAGTTTTCCTGTGATTTCTTAGGTGTAGCTAGAGCTCCCATTTCTTTTGAACATAACTTTTCTGAAAAAGGAAAATACGCTGAACCGCTTAGTGCATTTACCAGTTCATTTCACTTTTGATCCAGTAATTATAACAGTACAACGAGCCCCTATTACCTCTTTATAAAGAAGTGTGTGTGCAGTGAAGGGCTGTCTTTGGGAGTACATAAAGAGCCACGGATGGAGCTCTGTGACCACGCAGCCTTTGCTCACCACTCACCAGCTCCAGGCTCATTGGAGGCTGGGAGAACTGTACGCTGCCTCGTGTGTGGCTGGTCTTGGAGTTCACACATGTGTGAGGGGTACACATTTCCATAGAGCTCCTGCCTAATCCTGATTCCCTTTTTCCCTGTGATCCCCTGTTAGTGCTTGATCTGGGAATAATTTAAAAATGAATGAGAATAGCAGCAAGGCAAGGGGGTATTTCTTTTTCCTTTTCTTCTTTCCACTTCACTCTCTTGTTTTCTGCTCCCTTTGTCTTCACCTCGTCTTAAGTCTCAACTTCCCCCTCTGTTCAGAGCGGGAAGCTGTGTGATATAGTTAAAACGCTTCCCAGGAGGGCTGGGAGGGAGGCAGGGCACCAAGTTGGGAAGGTCATTTTGCTGGCTCCACATCCCCGACCGGCTCAGACCTGAACAAGGCCCTCTGCACAGCCTCAGAAAGTCCCCCAGGGACTGAAGAAGGCATGCATGCATGTCCCGCCCAGAGTGTGCCAGGCCTTCATTGTTTTAAATCCCTAATTATCTTGCAAAGAGCACAATTTTATTTGTTAAATACAAATGTATAAAATATATGAAATTATTTACAAACTTATTTTGGTATTTATTCCTTTATTTAATATATTCCACGCTCACCCCACCCACCCACCCCCCCAAAAAAAAAAAAAGAAAAAAAGAAAAAAAAGGAAAGAAGGAAGGATGGGTGGGAGGGAGAGAGGAAGGAAGGGGAGAGAGGAAGAAGAGGGTACGGGCCAGTCTGCTCTCTACTCCAAAAGGCCCTGGCTATGGAGAAACAGACACAGAGAAGGGTTGGCTGACTAGGTGGTCCTCCAGCTCTACCACCAACTGTCCTGGGACCCGGAAAATGTTCCTGTCAGAGCCTTGCTGTGCTCATATCTGGATTGAGGTAATGGACTGGAGGTCTTTATGGTCTCCTGCAGAGGCGGCAACTATCCATGATTCTCATGGACCCTTTGGAGAAGTGATATGTTTAAAGTTAGGACTGTACCCTCCAGATTTTCATGGACTAAGAAAAAAGAGCCCGATTATTTTTCCCTGCCTCACCCTGACCTTAGAGAGAAAGCACTTGGCAGGCATCCCCTGGAGCAGCCAGGTTTAGCAACATGGCTGGGTCAGAATACCAGGAGCAAAGCCAAGCACGGGGCTGAGGCCTTCACTGAATTCCCCAGCAGAGGCCTGGGAGACGCAGTCTGTTGAGAAGCCCTGACTACTTCAGGAATCGAAATGAGCTGGAGAGGCTGCAAGCAGGATTTCTCATGACAAATGCAGATGTGACTGGCAGGGGGTTTGCCTATAGGAAGAATGCACAAGGAGGTCTTTGGGGAGGCATTCATCAGACCCATAAATACTTCCTAAAAAGCTACCTTTAAATAATGGGAAATGCATGTTAATGTGTTTAGAGGGTGGCAGCCTGGGAGAGGCCTCCTGTTATGTACAGTACGTGGAGTAATAACTGAGCCTCCGTGTCCGTCATGGAGAGGCCAGGTGTCTGCAGGGACTGAAGCTGACTGTGAAATCTGGGCCTGCTTCTCACTTTGTCCATCACAGCAATTCTGACAGTGAATAATTTCCTATTCCCCCTTCAGGGTTTTCCATTTCTGCACCCTTTACACATTCAGTAGTGGTTGCAACATTCTAATAAGGCCTCCTTGCCATTGACATGTGTTAGCCAGCGTGCCCTGGGATCCAGGTTGTGGGAAGTGAGCAGGTTCAGGCATGGGTGTGGTGTCATCTGGGATGCTGTCGTCTGAAATGCAAACCTTTTGTGCAGCATATTCCAGTAGAGTTTATATCGCTGTCCTCCTAAATTAGGTTTTCTATCCAGAAATCTGAAAGTCAGGACAAAATGTTGATAAAATTGAAAAGATTAACAGCTGAGCAGGCAAACCTGATGTAGTCTTTGTGTCATTGTAACCACCCTTGGAGTGTCTCACCTGCTGGAAAGCAGGAGCTGAACCAGAAGATATTCTGTTTCCTTTAAGGATGATGATTTAAGCATTCAGTCCTATTCCTTAGACCACAGTGCAGACAGAAGGAAAAATATTTGTATGTTTTGTCTATCTAAGGCTTACCAAGTGCCAGGCATCTTACCCACTTTATCCCCTTTAGTCCCCAAATAACTCTGTAAGGTATTTATAGTTATTCTGTCCATCTGGCAGGTGAGAATACTGCAGGTTTCTCACATAGCTAGTCAGGGGTGAACCAGGACTGAGATCAGCCTGATTATGGAACACTTACCCCCAACCTTGAATTCTGGCATTCTTCTAGAGGAAAAAAAGGAATCCTCTAAACAGAGGGTTAGGTTACCAGAGCCCAGGGTGATAATTGAGGACCGACCTGAAATTCCGTCTCTAGGGTATGTGAGAAGGATATAAAATGGCTCGTTGGTCACTTGGGGTTGTGATTCAGTTCTCCAGAGAGGCTCTTTTGAGAAGGATACTGACCAGACCATCAGTCACCCCGAGTGGAGCATTCAGTCTCTAAAGTGACCAGTCAGATCAGCTGTCCCTGCCGGGCCTTCAGTGGTAGAGTAGCTTCAGGCATCAGAAAGGCACGTGGCCATCGCCCGTCTAGATTCAGTCCATGTGGAAGGAGAGGCTTTGAGTAGATGGTAAGAAGGAATTCTTAGGTAGAGTGGCGGTCTGGATAACTATCAAAGAGTGTGAAATCTCCACTCTTAGGGTTCTCAGGAAGCCATCTGCCTGGCGTGGGACAGAGGCCAGAGTTCAGGCACTCATGTGCCCTTCCAGGTCTACAATGTCTTATAAAAGCCTCCCACTCGTGAAATCCCTTAGTAAGTCTTTTCCTGAACACCTCTACGACGTGACATCATGATGTAAGAGCGGCTGCACCTAACTGCCTCGTTTGTTGTGACAGTTTGTTGTCTACTCGATGGGTGTATTTTTGGCTTTACATAGATTGTAAGGAACTAGAGGGCAGCGGCCGTTCCTTAAATACTTTTATAGTCATTTTTACCCAAGTCTAACAGTTATTCATTTACTTAACAAATATTTATTGAGTGCCAACTCTGTGTCAGGCGCTGCATTTATAAAGCAGAATGAGGTTCAGCTGTAGTCAGTGGAGAGCTTACACCTCAGGCACGTAGCAAATAAGTGGGATGCATTGTGATTAGCATTCGTATGTGGAGTTCATATGGGGAAAAGGAGTTATGCATTATGGACAAAGTAGATGCTCAATGAAATATTTGTTGAATGAATGAAATATATGCTTATGGAATGTAGCGAGTAATGAAAGATGTGCTGTACTAAGGATTATTGGGTAGAAGACAAAAGGTCCCAGGCTCATATCCCACTCATGCTGTACCTAATGGGATCCTATAAGTTTAGGTTAGAAGGGGCTTTATTACATTTAATTGGACCTCCACATTCTTCCCAGGAAGTAAACTTAAGACCCAGAAAGGTCGGCTTGCCTCGGTTTACCACATCATCAGAGCGAAGCTGCATTTTCTCCTTCCTCACCAGCTATTTGCTCCAGACAACACAAACTCAAAGGACGACAGGCTAACGCAGCACCCTTAATAACCCTAGTTATCGCCTTGATTGAGCTTTCCATAATCAAAGCACAGCCCTTGTAGAAGGGAATTTCCAAAAAGCTGCCTGAGGCTGCTGATCAACAATTCGTTTTTAGCATTTCTTTTTAAATCACTCTAAGTCGTTGCACCTGGGTCACAGTGACAGCTGAGTAAGGGGGCTGAGCAGCAACGTTGGGACACCGGGTTGGTAAGCCCCCTTTGCCATGTATATGCATGAGCTCGCCATTTGCATAACGTGAAAAAGCATCGCTCCCATTAATCACTGCATTCATCTTAATAATTAGTGGCAATAATGTTGAAGAGCAGTGGTCTCCACATCGATCTCCAAGGCACCACGGGCTCTTTCTGTTGCAGATGAATGATCATCAAGAGTGACAAGTTGATGTCTTTGGATCGACCACCCCAGCTCCACGTGCTTTACAGTCTGGCAGCTGGTCAGGAAGCTCGGGTGATCTGTGAGGCTAATGCTGTTCCTCTAACAAGACCAGTAAAAAGGAGTGATGTGACACCTGGGAGGGGCCTTGAGGAAAAGTCCCTGACCACGTTAAGAGGCCCTCTCTCCACCATATGCATAGAAAACTCGCTGTAACTGCAAAGCAAGAGGCTATTTGTCATAAAGATTATGACTCTATGGTTAAGCACTTGAAAGGCTACCACTTGCTCTCAGACCTTCTCCATAAAAGATTGGATTGAGGTCTGTAATTTGCCAATACTTCTGGGTCAAGCGAAAGCCGTTTCAGATCAGAAACGTAATAGAATGCTTTAAGGCTCGTGGTACGGTGCCAGAAAGAATGGGACTATTAATAATTTTCATGGGTTTTTTTAAAAAGGTCCTATCAGGTAAAAAAAAACACACACACACACACAAAAAAAAACCACAAACAGAAGTCACAAAGGAATCCACTTGAAGATTTGAAGAGAAACTACAAAGGGCTTCATTAATACAAAAGGGGAGATTAGTCAGAGAACAAAAGAATAAGGAAGGAGGCAGCAAATGGAGAGAGGGAAGGAATTATAATAATGTGAGGGGGGAGACTGTTGAGCAAAAACCAGGGAGGAATTAAAACAAAGACGCCCCAACTTTTTAGATCCACGAGATCATCCTGGATATTTCTCCCCTTGACAACGTGTAAGTGCTAGGGAAATTTGGGTTTAGATAGAAATGTTGTGAAAATGTAACAAACATTTCTCCTGAGGTCCAGGGTAGCGGAGAGCCACCAGTACAGCCTTAAGGTGGATTTGAGAAACTTGATACTTATCCGTCTGCTTTCTCAGCTTATATTCACAAGTAAAGGTTTGAACACACCTCTGTGAACTCTCATTCTGCCTTTATTAGGCGGTGAGGTTTGCACTATCTACAACCACCACCACCACCAAAAAAATGATGAAAAGTTCCTAAAGAGAGTGCAGGTATTTCCAATGGCTATTTCTTTTCTTGGGGACTTTTCAAATAAAACTGTCTTCCTCCATCTCCGCAGTGACATGCATGAGGCCTGCTGATTGGGTCTCTGCGCTTGTAGATTCTCTGCGAGAGGGACAGCACATTGAGTCTGGTCAGTGTCTGCACATAAATAGTGTTGGAGGAAGAAAGGATATAATTTATTCAAGCAGCTGGCTATTTTGTACACAGCTGGTTGACTTCAGTAATTCTTTTTCCAAGGGGTGTGTGTGTGTGGTGTTACAAATAGCTTTGTATGAAACATAGACCATTCAACTTTCGAGACAAGATAGATGACTCAAAACTGAACATTTTGAGAATTTTTGCATGTTGCTACACATCCTTTTCTCCTCTTTGCAGTGTTTTCTGGTTTGGGTATCTAGAGAGAGGCTTTGTTACATCTCTGGATGGGGTTTTGAAAGGAAAGGAAGGATTCAGTTGTAAAACACCCAGTGAACATGTGTGTGAATAAACCCCAGTGCTGACCCTTCTCCTAAATGAAGTCCATAAAGATTGGGTCTTTTACAATCATTTGAACCATTTCCCGTTCCTCCCTGGAGATAAGGGAAGGGTCTCTTATGTACAGGTTTGGAAACAGGACAAAGATGCTGGGATGTGAACAATGGCATTCTTCAAGAACTCTTACTAAGTGATGGCAGGATCTGGCATCTTTGACCCCAAGAATCAAGTAGTTGAGGCAACAAAGAAGGAACACAATAGGGGTCATTGGTCTGTCCATTCTGACCTTGGCGTAGGTTGACACTTCTCAGCAGACATGGCCACATTTGTGGGGCATGGAGTGCTTGGCTTGCATCTTCTGGGTGAGCTCAGGGCATTTTGCAAGGCTAGATTTTTCAGTTCGTTCCCTTTTTCCCGATGTGTCTTGCTGTGCCTGGTTCCTCCGCCCTACTGCTCAGTGTCTGAAGTGTGCAGGGGTGTTTTTAATTGGATTCTCTGAAATGCATTTCTAACACTGATTTGGTTACATTATATTCTATTCTGTTATCAAACAAATTTGCTGTCAAACAAAAGATCAATGTTATTGTAATGTCCTACTTGATGGATTAAATAGGGTATTATTCAACTCTTATTAAACAATCAAGAAAAACACACTGGGACATGCTTTCATTTGCAGCTGCTGACAAATACAGTGTATGTGATCTGTGATTAAGAAACAAAGCAGGAGCAGTGATTTTCAGATTAATTAAACAAACAAGTAGGATTTAGGGACCAGGATTTTTAAAACCCAGTACAATTCTTTGAAACATGTTTGGAAAAGGACATAATTTACTTTAACTACATGAGTGAACACTTAAGAATATAAAATCTTTCAGTGACGCAATTCTGGATTAATTGCCCGGAACTATCGCAGCGCCATAAACAAAACTGTTCCAGGGATGGACCTTTCAGAGGAATTTTTTTTTTCCCTTGTGAGTAAATGTCCATTTAGAGAGCTTCTCTAAATTTAGAAGCAATGCTCATCAATCATTTCTAATAAGCGCCGGGTAACTCCACTCAGCTGCCTGTCCAAGATGCACTCTCCTTGTGGGGAGGCTCCCCTCAGAGGGCTTGCATCGCTCCACTGGCATTCGCTCCATTATCAGGGCCTGACCTCTGTGTTTCTCAGGGTTTGCTCTCAAGATGCCCAGAGAAAACAAATATTAAATCAGTAGAAATCTCTCTCTTATCTCAGCCTGCCTGGCTCTATATTATCTTTAACCACCCCCCCCCACCACCCCCATCACCGGCTTTACATACAGTTGGCTACATTTTGGCTCCTTCTGTCTGATGCTGTTTCCGCTAATGGCTGAAGAAATGGAACATTACACCATTTAACGTGTGTGGGTCACATTAATCACAGAAAATTCTTTTAATGTCTCAGAAGTAACTGTCAAACTGGACATACTGAATCTATTTAAACTAAAGCATGCCATTTTTTATCTACAGTGATCTTTAATTCCCATAAAAGGGTCAAGAAAATGTGATTAAGTGACAGTTTTAAAATGTACTATAATATTAAATAGCTTGATTAAGTGACAACTATAAAATGTAATACAATATTAAGTATCTGGCTATGTCCCAAAAGAACTTTAAAGTATTTTTGAACGGTTTGGGAATTCACTAACCCATAATGGGTTACTAAGGAATTTTTTTTGTGTGTGGGGACATAAAAATAGTTGAACTTAAAGCACACATTGAAAAAAAAAAGCAACAACAAAAGCTCGAAGCATTTACAGATAACATAGAGTCTGTCTTTGGAACACCTCAAAGACTGGGTTTTTGGCCGTATGGTGTGATGATTCTGGAATTCTGAATTTACCAGTGCTTGAGTAAAATTATAATATAATGCCTGTAACACAAAGAATAGAATCAAATGTAGTTGTGGCAGAGAGACCTCACAGCGGGACAGAAAGGACACAGGCCTGTCAGCGTCCTCTCAGGTTACCTCCAAGGGGCTAGTCATCCACCCCCAGGTCCTGCCTTACCCTGTATAGTAGGACTCTGCTCCTATGGGAGGCAAAGTAAGAAACACCAGCTTGGCTGAGCCCAAGTCCTCCAGCTTCCCCGCTGTTTCCCGCAGAGTAAGTCAGCAGAGACACTGAAATATAAGAAGGGGCCCATACCAGGATCCTTGCTCTGTCGGGACTTTCATGGCGGCACCGTCAGGGGGCTGAGGTTGGAAAGGGACAATTCTATGCAATGCCTAGAATACATGGCTGGACCAGGTGCCCAGGCCAAATGATTAAAGAAATCTATGCCAATATTCACAATTTAGTAATTCTTTTGCCCCGATTATTTGGTCATATCTTAGCCTTGTTCCCCCAGAAAGCAGAACTTGAGGCAAAGGTTTCTGTGCTATTATCCTATTATGGGGGTACAACCCAGGGAGCAGGAGTAGGAAGAAAGGTGAGGCTGGGAGAGCCAATATGAGGATGTCCTATCCTATTGGCTGCACCCATGTCTAACCCATTGCTTCACCTTCCAGGAGTGTCCCCTAGGAGACTGTAACTGTAGAGTACATCTGCAAGGACAAAGGAGAAAGGCTATCTGCCAGCCCCCATCTCTCATGGGTCAAATGTTTTCCCCACTGTACATCAACTCGTCACTCCCAGTTACATTTGGGTGGGTGCATGATGGTCCCTTGAGGCATCCTGCACCTCTGGAGCAACGGAATGCCCCAGGCAGGAGGCAAGGCAGGTCAGGTCGAGCCTTTGTGATGCCAGTTGGAGCTCATGCAAAGCTGGTCTGTACAGTGGCATGGGGAAGGAGGAGAACCTGAGAGGATGCGAAGGGGCACATCAGAGGGTCCCTGTCTATGTCAGAATCAGATAGAGGCACTCTGCAAGTAGTCACATTCACCAGAACGTTTCCATATGCTCCTGCTGAGAGGACCTCAGTGGAATTTTGAAGTGTCTTCCTGGCTTCTGTCCCAAGCATAAGGCCATGGAGTTTCTGGGCTGGGTACCATGGACAAGTATACTCTGCACCTCTAAAAACTGCAAAGTAGATAGTAAGTTTGGTGATGCTTAGCAAGTGGCTGTGCCTAGAGTTGCAGACACGCCCCTTAAGAGCCTCCCAGTGTCCCAGAGAGAAAAGGATCGAGTCTGACTTCTAAGGACACTCTTCCAAGGAAAGATGCAACGCCATGCTAGATACCACTACAGGTCCCACAATGACAGAGACAAATGGCCATGACATATTTATGTAGGCTCACTCACTCTTTCTCAGAGTGATGATGAAGCTTCATTTGGAAGATTTGCTCATCTGTCTAGTAAATCAGCGAGGAAAGTTTCCCTGATATTTACTCGGACTTTCTTTCCCGTCTTCGTTTCATTCCACTCCTCCAATTGCTCACCCTCGTACCAGGCTACATAAATCTCTTCTCTTTCTTCTGCCCCTTTGTCAACCATTAGCCTGCTCCCCCTCTGTCATTGTTTCACCAGACCATAGATGTAAGTCTTCTAATCTTCCCTGATAAATCAGGCTCTCAGAATCACCCCTTGTTGCTCCCTCAAACTCCCTGGAGCTGGGATATAGGGCTCTGAGCGCCTGGTGCAGACGTTTCTTTTATAATGGGCCCTGAAAGGTTGTCAGCTGCAGATAATTAGGATCTCACTTCCCGCCATCGAGCTGCATATATCTTCCATGCAAAGAACCCGCATCACCTTCAAAAGAATTAACACATGCAGAGGAGATATATGAGGGGGCCGGGTGACCGGAGGATGGGGCCAGCTCTTCTGAAGGCCAAAGCTGCTTCATGTTTCCTGTGGAAGAGGCGCTTCTCCTTAGGAGGAGAACCTGACCCTTCTCACACTATTTTATGGTAAAAATCTTAACGCCTCGAGTCTGGATTATGGAACACAGAGTAGTGAGAAGAATATCTTTTAAAGTAAATTGTTTTGTAATAGTGATGTGCCTTCATGCTCTACCCTACTCTCTCCCTGTTGAGCTAGAATTTAGTCTTGCAATGAAAACTCAAGTGTATTTTGTCTGGTTTTTATGTTTTACCTCCTGATCACTGGCTCACATCATTTTTAGGCATACTGCTCAGTTTTTTTTAACAGTGGCTGAGGACTATCAGGGATCTAGCTTTGGGAAACCTGGGTGGGCTGTCAAATGGATATGACATCAGAACTCAGTGCTGGCTCCAAACACAGCCTGGCACAGAGAAAATCCTTTTCCGGCAAGTGACCCGTAAGACCTTAGAGCTTCCCATAGTTAGGGTTAGGGATATTTAGAAGGAAGGGAAAAACCAAGTGGGATGGGTCTGAGACGCTCCCCACGCTTTTGTCAGAGCAGAATTATTTTTATCCATGCTATATATTCATATTCCATGTAGGATTTTTATATTTTAGAAGAAAGGAATATAAGTTTGAAACCTCCTGAGTCCATCCCCTTGTACATGAAGAAAGAGACCTAGAGACGTGTTAAGGTCACATGGCTTGTTAGTGTTAAACCAAAGTTAGAAACAGGACCCCCCCATTCCTGGAATTTTCGTCTCTCTCCAGCACTGTGCTGCATCATACAGTTCATAATAATGTCCCTGAGTGTTGTATTGGGCTCGTTAGGAGACAGAGGGCCCTGTATATTCCCCGGGACTCATGTTGGTGATGAAGTGCTGCTCGTAGTCTGAGGTCCCGCTGACCTGTGCGCTTGGAGTGGTTTTTCTGGTGGTGGGCACAGATGTGCCCTGAGTCACCCTCACAGCCGCCATCATCTGCGAAGTGATTGGTGAGTCTCAGGGGTGTGATCTTTGAACCTCAGCAAAGGGAACTGACGCCTTGAGAGAGAAAGTGACTTGGCCTGGGTTTCATTCGAGTCACTGCTGGGACTGACCATGGCATTTCAGAGCTAGACTGGATCACAGCCATCCCCACTCTTTTTAAAGCTGAGGACACTGAGGCCCAGAAAGGCCAAGTGGTTTTCCCACACAGCATAGAGGGACTTCAGGACTGATGGGCAACAGGCATGGGTTCTTGTTTCCTAGCTGGGTGGAGCTTGATTTGTCTATTTTCCTCCTTTCCATTGGGGCCAGTCCAAGACAGTGTTATGGGTAAAAGTGTGTACTCTGCCGATGAAAACTCACCTTGGGCCTGCTGTTTCAGGGTCTAGATGAGAGAGAAAGGGGCATGCAGGAATTTATCATCTATCCTTCCCTCTCTCCCCAGTCTATGTCCTTCCTGATCTTACCTGCAATAAAAATGGTGGTTCCGCCTCAATATGTTAACTTGTTTTTCTTATTTGATTCAGAACATGGCTGATGAAGAGGGCTATTATTTATGGGGTGCTGTCATACCCCAAGTCTTTCTAGAACTTATATTACCAGCAGTCTGCAGGCTGGCACCTCCATGAATCTAACCTAACTTCCCTGTGGAGAATGGAGCCAGCTGGAATCGTTCTTAATAAGAAGCCCAGTGGTTGGCATCATTCGTTGAAATGGGTGAAGACCAAAGTCATAGTGGGTTTTGACTGAGATTCCTTTTCTAAGCAGGGTTTTTAAAAACATTTCTTAAGAGTAAAACTTGAAACAAATGGGAGGCCTTGTTCCCACCAGGACTTAAAATACCAACATATGTATCAAAGAATCTATTCAATTTGATAAGTCAGTTCAAAGTGACCAGGAAATAACAACAAGAAGCCAGGGATGGAAACCAGCATTTGGTGTTTGGAGAACATTAAATACCATCTGTACATGGGTTGTTCTCCAAAATCCTCAAGTTCAGAAACATTCCTCCTCCCCTTCTGTTTTTTCTTTCTTGTCAGACATTCATTTATTTTCAGAGATTCAGACGGCTTTCTCTGATTAGGTCAAGGTATCATACAAAAAGCAAAACAGGAGTCCATCTAACAAGAAAGCATCTTGGCCAAAGATAGGATGGCCGAGGGAGGGGCGCTCTGGAGGGCGTGAGAAGAGGGAGCGGGTAATCAGGTCAGAGGTACCCGCGACAGCCATGCTGCTGTGGAAAGAAAGCCACTTATTATTGAGAAAGGCCATGATTTTTAATAAGTTTCCTCTTCTGGAAGGATACTAATAACACCTACCTCACTGAGTTGATGTCAGGATAACATGAGGTAATCATGGTTAACACTTCATGAACTGGAAAATGCCGTAAAACTATAACATAGGATTAAGAGAGGTTGTTCAAACTCTGAAAACACCACAGCTTCCTGAGAGAGTGGATAATGGATGTTGGCGTGTAGTGTGTGCACTGATTGTTGGCCTGCTTTCCTCTTCGTAACTCCGTAGAAGGTATAAAGCATGTACACAGCTCCCTCAGAGGGTTTTCTGCCTGTAGACTAGCGTGGTGTTGATTATAATTGAATTAAAGTAGTAACATTTAAGAAAGATAGGGCATCTCCCAAAAGTCAGATGCTTATTCCCGCAGCAAATTTTTGTACTTTTAAACTTTTATTTATGTTAAGTGTGATTTTCCAGGACCCATCAGCTCCTCGTCAAGTAGTTGTTTCAATCTAGTTGTGGAGGGCGCAGCTCACCGTGGCCCATGTGGGGATCCAACCGGCAACCCTGTTGTTAAGAGCACCGCGCTCTAACCAGATGAGCTAATCAGCCGCCCCAAATTTCTATTGAGTACCTAGTTGGTATTGCTCTCTAGCTAGGAGTTGGGAAGATGCAGCTCCAAAGCAGGACAAGAGCACCCATGGACTTCACTTCCTAATAGGATGCCAAGAAGGCAGACACCACCTCAAACCAGGGCATGATTTGTCTCTCCCACAAATCCCTGTGGCTCCCCTAAGTAGCATCACCTGTATGGCTTGATTCTGACATCGAAGGCAGGTAAGATTTTTCACTTTTTACCAGAAATACCATTTGTTCTTTACACCTTTTTTTTTTTTTTTTAATCAAAGAAAACTGTTTACTTTCCATTGCCATTTTAACTTGTTACTAGAGAGCATCTGGCCTGGGTGTTTTCCATTCGCATGAAAATTCAGGAGGCAGCAGACGGCAATACCTGCAAGTGCAGAGGGAGAGAGCCGCTTCCTTCCCTCACTGACAATCTGACTTGGGTTTCTCTAGTGTAAATAAAATGATGATTCAGAGAATGTTCCCCATTAATGAGTATCTGATTTAGAATAAAATAAAATCCATGCTGGGAAGTTGATGAGCTTGATTTTGCTGAATTGCTTCTAGCAAAAAAAAATAAACTCATATTTATTGGTCCTTTCCCTCTGACAATTGTCACCAATCGTCTGCTGTTCTTTCTGCTGAGTGGAAAGGGAGAGGGCTGGCAAGTTGATTTTAGTTCCCTGTAACTGGAGGTGACATTTGAAAGCTCAAAGCTATTGAAAAGGTAGGTGATTATTAAAATGTAATGTGTTTCTGCTTTCCTGATTATGACCTCCAGGTCTTACAATTTGCTGCCAAGCACATGCCAAAGCTGGAACACAGGTGGTGAAGTGTCGTCCCAGCTTAGGGAGAGTTTTAGACCCTATTAACCACCTACTTGTTCATCTTTCCTAATTGTTTTCAACAGTAGATAAGCTTAAAAATTAAGATACAGGGAGAGATTACCTACGGTGGCTTTAATGAAGAATAGGGGGAGAGAGAGAAAGGGAGGCAAGAATGGAGAGCGGAATGGACGGAGAGAGGATATAGCACATAATTAATCAGAAAGAACACTTAATTGCTGTGGAAGGGTATTTCCCAGAAAAACAATTGAGTCCAATCTGAACACATACTCGACTGGCATTAACCACGCATTAAAATTAGTGGTGATTTGCTTCTTCACATTCTCTACTGCTTCCTCGTTAGGCTCCAACTTGCCACTACAGCATGTTGTTCAGATGAGAATGACTGGATGCATTATGGAGAACAGGGAGCACAGTCAAGTGAGCAAACAGCTGTACTGGAGATACGTGATGGGTGCCCTGCACAGAGGACAGGGACCCAGGATCATCAGGACACAAAACAAGGTGCCTTCTAAAAGACCTGATGGAGACGACAGGTTAATTTTCCTGACAAGGCTGTTGGAATTAGCTGATCTGGGGCAATTAAAAGAGCAGGCACTCCATAGCTTGCTCGCTGTGTGAAGTTTCTTTGCCTGTGAAGCTTCTGTTTTCTTATTTATAGAGTGGGACTAATACCTATGTCAATGGAATAAATAAATAAGGTAATGTTCGTAAGCACTTAGAATAATTCCTGGCACACTGTGCACGTCAGGTGTAGAAAACTGGTGCTATTAGTTATGAGGCTCTGGCCAAGGGGTATTTTAAAAACTCTACCCATTGCTATTTCATCAACAGATTAATTCAAAAAATTAAATCATGGCAGACTCCAAGAGAGGACATATTCTGCTACATGTAGGCTGTGTCTGGAGGAACAAAACAAAAGAATTTATACCCCAAGCCTCTTGCCATTATGACTGTTTTCTATTCTTATTCTTATGGGCCATTCATTTGGTGATTGATTTATGTTAGTAATCCCAGACCTACCTCCCCTTCCTAACCCCCTACAAAAGCAGTGTCGCATTAAAAGCTACCAAGTCATTGTCCCTTCTGAATTGGGAAGTATACACAGAGCTGGGATCTCCACTGACATACATATAGACTAGGGCTAAATGACTGCTGTCTTAGAGAACCCACATCGTTCCCTCCAGTTTCAGGGCAGATGTCGTTCTCATTCACTAGGACACTCTCAGGCCCCTGAAGAGGTTCTTCTGCAGATCTGGGTGGGGAGCGTGGGGTCCTCGCGGGTTTCATGGGCGGCTCCCTAGACTGCTCAGCCATGACTGTGCCCAGGCCCCGTCAGAACCCAGGAAAAGAGCATCATACAGGCTCCAGGAAGGAACCTGCACATAGCAAAAGTCACCGCCTCCATGAAATTGGATCCATCTCTGCCCCTGTGGGCCAAATGGCAGTTGAATGTGCTTATAAATGACATAAATCACTTGCAGAACCTCAAGAAACTATTACCTCTGGTTGAAAATAGCTGCTAAGGTTTCACCTCCTTGTGTGTTTACATCCCTTCACTTCAGCTTTTAGTTTTGAAAAAGGAAGGATTAAAATTGCTTGGAGGGCCAAATTGCAAGGAAGGGCCAGTTGGCTGTGGCATCTGTGTCACATTCCATACAATTTGAATACTCACAGTTTTGCCTTCTTAAAATAAAGATATACCAAAGAACAATACCCCCAGGAAGGAAGGAAGGGAGGGAGGGAGGGAAGGAGGGAGGAAGAAAGGAAGGAAGGAAGGAAGGAAGGAAGGAAGGAAGGAAGGAAGGAAATTAATTTATCCTTGTGAGATAGCAACCTGGCAGTGTAGAGTGGGTCCGTGGGTTTCAATATAGAGAAGGGGGTAGATAGATAGATAGATAGATAGATAGATAGATAGATAGATAAAAGCTTCAAAAGAATCTTCTAGAAAGAAACCAAGCTAGCAACAAAGACTTCTCCATGTTTCTTTATGTACCTCAACCCTATGGCTCCTTCACTTTACGTTTGATGAGGCATCAATCACTTGGCAATTATGGAGCACAGGAAGAGCTGATGAAAATGTTGAAGACTGGAGAGTATTTCATTTCTTAAAGAACTATGCTAAGAGCCATTGCCTTCTTATTTTGAAAGACTAATTTCAGTATTTTGCTAGTTATAAAAGCAATGTAAGTTCATGGAAGAAAACTTGGAAAATACTAAAATCATTTCTAGCTTCCCTCTCTGACATTTTGATGCGTTTCTTTGTCGCTGGAAAGACCTCAGACACCACCACAGAAGGGAGCGAGTAGGAACTGGGTTAAAATTTTGGGTGGACTGGGTGAGGACTCAGCATCCCAAGGCCCAGCTTCCTGGTCAGCCAACTGAGACTTCTCAAGGCCGGAGCGCGACCCCCGCCTCCCCAGGTGTGGGGGCTCGCTGCTCTGTCCATTCCTTCATCCAGAGGTAGATTCTTAGACCACATTCTTCTCATAGTCCCCCTCCTTGAGTTCTGCAAGTCTTTATAAGCAGCTGCAGTTGTCCTGGAGGTGGGAGAAAGCAAACTCAATAAATATTCTGTTTTACAGTTTCTTTGTTTCTTTCTTAGAACCCTGCAGGACGCTCTCTTTCTATACCCTTTGCTCTTTGTTTAGCATCAGCTAAGCTAAAAGCCCTTTTCTTACAATGGGAGGTATGCTTTGGTAGGAAGAACACAGAACTGGGAAGCAGGGGTCTTGGGTTCTTCCCACCTTATACCTACCTGTGTGATGTGGGGCAGCTTGCTTCATCTCTCTGGGGGTGGACGGGTGGCAAACGGAAACTAGATCAGTGGCTCATACTATGGGGACAAGAGGACAGAAGCACGTCACAGTCACCTGGGAGCTTTTTCAAGTTAATAAGACAAGATCTGTCCATGTTCACATGAGTGAAGGCTTTTGTGACTCACTGGGAGAGGGGAGGCAGCAGCAGCTGGGGCCGTGGCCGTGGGGACTGGGACACCACACACTTCAGGGAGGACACTTACTCATTTCTGTTTCTGTTGAGCAGCCATCTCAGCACCGTCCATCTGAGAGATTACTGGGGGGAGAAAAAGGTTGCTGTGAATCGAGGAGGTGGGGTAAAGCCAGCTCAAATCCACTTTCTGGGGCTGTGCTATGTCTTGCCTAGCGACACTGACCAGAAGGGAAGGAATGAGTCGTTTTCTCTCTCCTCTGCCGTTAGTGTGCATCAAGACAAACTATTTCTTGGCTCCAGTTATTGAACTTCCTAGAAAGAAAGGAAAGGATGTCTCTGGAGTTATTTCAGGATTGCGCTTATTTCTCTGTGCTCTTTTAGTTGTTTTTTTTTTTTTTTAAGTGATCCATTTCCTTTCCCTATTCAGTGGGGTTGGCAGGAGCTAAGTTGTAGGCATCCTCCATACGAAGCCAGATAAAAGCTTATGTGATGTTACTCAGTACATAGCATCCCCATGCAAGAAAGCCAGAAACCACATGTACCTTTGCTGATATTACTTGGGGCCCAGTTGTAAAAGTCTAGACCAGCATGACTTTAGCCATTCGTTTTCCATTTAAACATGACATACCTTTCATACTCACAAGACTTAACCTTGTTCCTTTCGCTAAAATAAGCCTGTGTAATACCTAGCGTTTAGGAGGCTGGTGACAAGAGGAGACAGAAACTTTCAGAATTTATCACAAATCATTCATTGGGTTAGATGTAGGAAAGAATGACTGGAGAAATAGTGCTTAGGGGAACTCTTAGTTCATAGGTATTTATACTTGTTTTTTCTCTGAACAAGAAGAGTTCTTCTTTGGCCTCAGCTAGGAATTGGGTACCTAGTGGTGCTTAGTGATGTTGATGTCCTGATGTTTTATATTTAAATAAGAGATCTTTGATGTACTTACTCAGTTACACAACGCATAATTGAAAAACCCCCAAACCAGCAATCGGCAGCACCAATGGTGCAGGTTTGGGCATCAAATTATGATGAAAGCCTCTGAGTGGCGTTAGGCTCACCCTGAGCCAATGTACATGAACAGATCTAATGCATGAATAAATGAATGTCCTGACTTTGGAGTCAACAAAGATTAGAGTTGTGAAGCAGTTATTAGCAAATCCTTCATCGTGTTATAGCACCAATGGTCAAAAAAAGGGAAAGGGATCTGTCTTAGTCTACTCAAGCTGCTTTAACAAACTACCATAGACAGAAATTTATTTCTCACAGTTCTGGAGGTTGGGAAGTTCAAGATCAAGGTGCTGGCAGATTCGGTGTCTGGTGAGGACCTGCTTTCTGGCTTGTAGGCAGCTGCCTTCTCACTATGTGCTCACGTGGCTTTTCCTTGGTGCATGTTTGAGGGTAGATCTCTCTCTCTCTCTCTCTCTCTCTTTCTCTCTCTCTCTCTCTCTTTCTCTCTCTCTCTCTCTCTCTTTCTCTCTCTCTTCATCTTTTTAGGATGCTAATCTCATCATGATGGTTCCAGCCTCAAGACATAATCTAAACCTAATTACCTCCCAAATGCCCCATCTCCAAGTACCATTACGTTGGGGGCTAGGACTTCATAATGAATTATGGGTGGGCACAAACATTCAGGCCATAACAGGGTATACCGAATCAAAGGAGTGTTCAGTAGAGCCTTGGGGCTCAACTCCCATGTCTATGAGCTGGGTACCTCACTTTCTTGAGACGTTTATGTTCATCTGAAAAGTGGTAATACCTACCCTAAGGATTGTCCTCACGGTGTTCTGCACTTGACATCAAGACCGGTCAACGAATGCTCAATCAGGATGACCGATATGATTTCTGTTGCTATTACTGATGCCGGTGCTTCTGTCATTTCTCATTCCCAATGGAAGATAAGTAATAGTCATGATAGACTTATTTCAAAGGCCCTCAAGAGCTTCAAGCCTTTCCTAGAGTGAGAGTTACCATCCTGTGTTTTCATTTACAAAATGCACCCGCTCCACAGATTGCTCAAACCCAAGTACAAGTAAGTTCCAGACGCTGTCCTTGCCAATAGGAGAGCACTTCCTGGAATGCCGAGTATTGACGTCTGAGTCTGTGCGAGTGTGTTATGCAGGCCCGAACCCCTCATTCGTCATCACTGTATTCCACAGGCTGAGCGTGGAACGGGGGCCCCAGGTGGAAGATAGCATTGGAGCCTGGTTGCTTACTCCTCAGAATGCCCTTTCCAAAAGGAAGCTGTGTGAAAAGCATTGAAGAAGCACTTTTTCTTCTTGCAGGAGTCAGTGTTTCACAGATGGCTCCGTGATGATGTTTTTATGAGTTGAACCTCTCTATTAGGTTTTCCTTTTTGTTTTTCTTTGTTTTCTTTTATTTATTTTGTTTTGGTGTGCTTGCCTTCAGAGAAAGCTTGCCTTTTTAATATTGCCGTGTACTAGATTGTTGGAGGTCTGGTCTCTTGATTATAAATCAACTTTTCTTTAGTTACATCTGTTCTTCTTTTTCAAGGAGTATTTTAATATTTTTATAATTATTTATTTTTTCAGTTATAGTTGACATTCAGTATTATGTTATATTAGTTTCTAGTATACAGCATAACAGTTAGACATTTATATAATTTATTCTGTGATTCCCCCTAATTTGTCTAATTCCCACCTGGCACCATACATAGTTGTTGCAACATTATTGACTACATTCTCTATGCAGTAGTCACTTTATATCCCTGTGACTATTTTGTAACTGTCAATTTGTATTTCTTAATCCCTTCACCCTTTTCTCCCAGATCTCCAACCGTCCTCCCCTGTGGCAACCATCAGTTTGGTCTCTGTATCTATAAGTCTGTTTCTGTCTTGTTTATTTGTTTATTTTGTTCTTTAGATTACACATATAAGTGAGATCATATGGTATTTGTCTTTCTCTGTCTGACTTACTTCACTTAGCATAATACCGTCTAGGTCCATCCATGTTGTCACACATGGTAAGATTTCATCCTTTTTCATGGCCGAGTAATATTCCACTGCATATATGTACCACATCTTCTTTATCCAGTCATCTATTATGGGCTCTTGGGTTGCATCCATAACTTAGCTTTTGTAAATAGTGCTGCAGTGAACATAGGGATGCATATATCTTTTCAAATTAGTGTTTTGGATTTCTTTGCAGCAACTATAGAAAACGTTTTGGAGGTTCCTTAAAAAATTAAAATTAGAGCTACCTTATGACCCAGCAATTCCACTTCTAGGTATTTATCCAAAGAAATCCAAAACACTAGTTACATCTGTTCTTAATTGTAATTGACACAGTGATTGATCTTATAGACTTAACAGAAATGACTAGGAAATCTACTTCAAGTATTCATATAAAATTTCCATGGCATACTGGGGGAAATCTGTGTTACTGTGGCAGAGTTCCTTTACTAAATGGCTTAAAGAACTCATTTCATCACATTGAAACTAGAGGAAACTCGCTCAAAATACATTTACATTTATATCATTGGTTTGAGAGAATTTGCAGATAGGAAACTTAACTGAGTTGTCACCACCATACTTCATCACGCTTAAGAAGATAGCCAATTTGAAGGGAAAAAAGAAAAGGCATTCCAGCAATTAAGTCGCGAGATAGAGAGAAACTGACCAAAACTTTTGCTGAGTTTCTTGTCACCCAACATGTATCTTCAGGTCCTGCGAACATCATGAGTTGTGTTGCACTAGCACTGAGGGCATATTTTATAACATCTCTTGACTATCGCTCACTAGATAACACGAGAACTTACATAACCAGGAAAACCATTTTCAGAATACTGTTTTGACTTTCTGTGTGTGTATGTGTATTTTTCAAAACCACAAATCACATTGGGTTCTGCCACTAGAGCAAGGTGACTGGTCTGAGCCATTCCAGGTTAGGAGAGCAGGTTGGGTGGTGAGCATGTTTCCATCACTCGCCGACTAACATGTTCCCCCCAAGGTGATGGGGTAACCACACCGCTAGTCAGCCTCTGCTCGAGAGCCCACTGGCACTGGTTATGCACTGCACCTCCTGCTGAGTCTCCAGGGTCACGGAGAAGAGGAAACAGGGATTCTGATCTGATCTCCACAAATGCTGAAGTGCCATCACTTGCTATTTTGACACCAGTTTGTCAAGTTGTTCTCTACCCGTAAGTGCGTCAGAATCACCTGGGTGACAAGTTGTAAAAGGAGCTTCCCATGCTCCCCCACCACAGGTTTTGATTTAGCCAAGTCTGGGGTAGGGCCTAGAAACTTGCCATTTTACTAAGTTCCTGGAGTGTTTGGATGTGTGTGGTACATGGGCCGTACTTTTAGAAGCACCAGCCTAGCACAGTGGCTCTGAAACGTGAAACACCTGATGGATTTGTTAAAACGCTGATTACCTGGTCCAATCCCCAGAGTTTCTAATTCAGTAAGTTTGCTTTGGAGCCCAAGAATTTGCATTTCTAACAAGTTCTCAGCTGATGCTGCTGCTGCCACTACAGCTCTTGGAGACCACACTTTGCGAATCAACAGCCTACTACGAAAACACATCATATCTTTTTCAAAAACTGTAGGCTAAGAAGGCAGGTCACTCTTTGAGAAAAGAAAAAACTCAACTGGACATTACTGAGTACCTACTAGCTGAAGGTACCTGGCAGAGTGAAATGATATTTATTTTATCCCAATAACAGTAACTTTTTATTTTATTTGTGGTTTTTACAGATGAAAAATCCAAAGGTTGGGGCAGTTATTACGTTGTTAAAGGTCACATAGCCTGTTAAAGTATTTTAAAGTAATTTTTTCCTTTCCGTTCCTGTAGTTATACATGCAACAATTTACAGTAGCCTTTGGCCCAGTAAGGAGGCTGCATTTTGCTACTCCCCAACTCAGCCCAGACGTACTCAGCCTTGTCCTGTGGAAGGAAATGGCATTCATACTACACACTTCCTGTAACCACAGAACAACTCTTTTGGAAGATGGCTGGATTTCATTGCTTACATTTACCATTTCAGGAACCAAGAAATTTCCCCTAAGGATAAAACCACCATACAATTAGCAAGTCAGGTCATTAGGCATTGATTTCCTCAATTTATTTA
Organism: Rhinolophus ferrumequinum; assembly: GCF_004115265.2. NCBI lineage: Eukaryota > Metazoa > Chordata > Mammalia > Chiroptera > Rhinolophidae > Rhinolophus > Rhinolophus ferrumequinum. The sequence goes on along the minus strand of NC_046296.1, from coordinate 24,120,758 downwards.
TTCATTCATTTATTTAAATATGTACTAAGAATGACTGTATTTGCTGAGTATTGCGCAAGGCACTGATACAGTGGAAAGTTCTAGAGTGAAACCAGTAGATCAGAATTTGTGTGTTTCCCTCTCCACTTACAAGCATCAAGTTTCTGGGTAAGTCCCTGCAGCCCTTTGGGTCTCAATTGCCTATCAGCAAACTTAGGAAGTGAGATGAGGTGATCTCCAGGGTTCCTTTACTTTGGAACACTCCTGAATTTATAATTAAACCCTCACAACGTGCCTAACTCTGAGCTGTGGGATGTATGGGTTTAGGGGGAAGATGGTGGAAGCAGAAGGCAGTAGAAATAGAAGGAAGAGTCCCTGTGTTTAAGAACTGAAAAATCAAAATGTGCACACATGACATCATTGAAGAAAATGGCAATTTAGTATCTAACCCCAAGATTAAGTCAGGTAGTGTGTCTTCCTGTGGGAGAGGTGGTCAAAGGGTGGGATATGAAGTAGGGAGTGAGGAATGGAAAGGGTTGGATTAGTGGAAAGGAAAGGGGAACAAATTCGGCAAGTTTGTGACCTCAAAAACAGGAATGTTCGTGATTTCACACCCCTTACAATTCAGAGTCCTCTTTTCTCTGCTGGTCACATCGTCAAATGCCTTTGGGGCTGGGTGAGCCATCTGTTTGTGAATCGTGTTGCAAGGATCAACAAATAAAAATATAGGGCACCCAGTGAAATTTGAATTTCAGATCAACAACACAATGTTTTAAAGTATAAGTATGTCCCCCCAAATTGCATGAGATGTACTTATACTTAAAAATTATGCATTGTGCATCTGAAATTCAAGTTTAAATGGCTATCCTGTATTTCATCTAGCAACTCTGTGCTATGGGGTCCACCTCAGAATCTGGGCAAGCCCATGAACAGTGAGGGGAGAGCAGTGTCAACAGTTATTAACATTTTCGCTGTTTCTAATTCCTTAACCGATGGCTCACTCTGAATAACCTAAATAAAGTTCGCTCTGGCCAGAGAACAGAAGGAATCCAGCTTCTCTCTCCTCTGCTTCTCATCCTCTCCGCAGGCTGGAGCTGAAAGCAGAGCAGCCCTTGGAATCCTCTTCTCTCATGAACCTGCTTATCTCCAGGATTAACGTATAGTCGTCTGGCAGCATTAGATTCCTCTTGATCTCCCTTCCCCATGGCCTTGGAGGCTCCTAGACACGGATGAAAATCTCTCTGCCTTCTTTCTCTTGCCTCACTCTAATTCCCGTCAGTCCGCAGCTCAACAGTAACAGTGAGAGCAGCTGGAGGAGTAACCTTCTGACACTACTTGTAGGGACTGGCTGAGCTATTTTTTTTCTAACTAATTGTTTTCATTTCTTTAAGGGAGAAGAGTCCCTGGCTTTTTTGTCCTCTAACACTGCACATCAGGTCATTGGACTGAGGTGAGAAGATTTTGTCTTTACTGCCCTGTCTCCCTGCTTGCTTATGTCTGTCCCCACCTCCAGGTCCTTGAGGCCACTCACTGCCTAGATGAATTTGGCTTGTCTGCTAGGTGGGCTGTCCTCAGGGACACCTGCACTCTGGAGGCTGATTGAGCAGCCTGAGCAGGACAAACCCTGTTTTACACTGGGTTATCCTCCTCTGTGTAATGCAGTTTAAAAGATTCCTTTGGGACATAAGGTAACATCTGAGCTTTCTGCCTTAAGTGATCAAGAGTCTCTCGTGGGAAAACGAGTTTCATTCAATAATTTGCTCCTCCAGCATCTGTTCAGTGCCTACTTTGTGTCATAGCAAATGTTTTCAAAATGAAGCTCTGTCCGTGCTTGCTCGGGAGGTATAACATTCAAGCCTATAGTCTACTATCCTATTTTAGGGGTAGGGATGTGACCCATTTTACTGCAGTCAGATAAGGCAGTCTGGAAGTGGCCAGGACTGAACTTTCACATGCCTACTGCAGTGGACCAAGTGCCAGGAACTCCAGGTTGGAGTAAAATAGGGCATCAGAAGAACAAAGCAACCGTGGGTTGTGACTGACGTGGCAAGGTGCCAAGTGAAGAAGACTTCATAATCCAGGGAAGTCTTTTTGCAATGAAGGGCCACCCTGTAGACTCAGGTTCAGGTGCAGGACCTCTGCTGAAGGAAAAAAGAGAAGCAACAGGAGTCGGCAGGGCCTAAAGGGCCTGGGGAACCACTTCAAGCAGAGGCCCAGTTACGTGATAGAAGGCATAGCAGGACCTGGGCCTCAGAAATAAGAAAAAGGCCCTACCTTGGACGTAGGGACACAAGTTGAGCCATAGTAGAAACGAGTGATTTCAGGGTAATCAGAGTCTTGAGTTAGAACTGCTTAAATTCTCCTTTTCCAAGATCAGAATTGTCCCTTTGGGTTCTATGACGCTGAGGCTGCAAGTGTGGGTTAAGTGGCTTAAGAAGGGGCCAGGTAGGGTCGGTTAGAGGTGGGCAGGGCCTGCCATTACTATCAGCCCCGCATGGGTTTCCATGATCACAGGAATTTAAGAGTGTTTCAGGCACTGAAAATCATACTGGATTCCTGGAAAATTTACAAGGCAGAAAATTTAAAACTTCATTCATATTGAAGAAGTGGGCAGATAGTTCTTATTTACAGAGGCTCTGTCTTCCTTTGTAAACAGGAACTTTCGCTTGGTCCTTGGTAAAGGAAGGAAACTAGGTAATGAGCCTAGAGGAGGCTACTGAAGCCTGATGCAAGCTGATTTAAGACACAGACAGGTGTTTGCCAACCTGCAGTGGGACCTACTTTCCCCAGAATGCAGTGGTCTTTGCAGGCAAGGCCTGGCTGGAGAAGCCTGTGGTGGGCACACGCCGTGCAGAGGAGTACAGGGGAGGTGTTCCAGGCACAGGCCTTGGGCCAAGCAGGTGAGGCCCTCAGGGAGTGATGAAGCAAAACGCCAGCAGGAGCTTCTCCCGCCTGAGCTCCTGGAGTCAGCATGCAAAGAAGCCAGCTGTGTCTCTGGTGACGAGCGACTGTTCTCAGGCTCTCTGGAGCATGGCGTCATCCAAGCAGAAAGAGCAGTATACGGTTGAGAGCAGGTAAAGCAGAAACGCTTGGTGCCCAGCAGTAGCTTGAAGGGCTGGATGAAGGACACGAAGGAAGGACACCAGCCACCTGCAGTTTCCCCGGAGAGGGGAGAAACGCCACCGGTGCTGGAGGAAACTCCAGAGCTTCAGAGGCCATCAATAGCGCGTGTGCTTGTCATTATCTTTACCAAGAGAGCAAGTATTTGTGGCAGCAACTGTTCTCCCTGGGCCTTGCCCTGCCTGCTTTGTCCTAGAAAGTCACACAGCCCACCCTAGGTTGAAAGAGATCTCAGCTAGTTACATACTCTCAGGACTGGGGTCGATATTTTTAAAGGTCCCTAAGTAGACATTTACAGTGAGGCTTCCCTTTGGGGCTGTTATTACAACTTACCTGGTTTATAAAGATTCTAAGAAATGTATCTTAAGTGTTTCATGTCTTTATCCACATCGTAGGCCAAGCAGCTACACTAGGTGACTGGCCTGGCCCACCTTGCGCACGTGGCAGGGTTCGGCCGCTCTGGGATTGCCAGGCAACAGACTTTTCAGTGTGAAATTCTGAAATTCAGAGTCCTCCTTCATCTTCTCATGCTGGACTGTCTTACTGCTCCCGACCGGAAAGAGTAACTGTACTGTCAAAAGGTGCTTAGACTGGGAGAGGACATTGTGATAATCCCGAACACTTGTCTCTGACCTTTGGCTTTTCAAATACATAACAACATCTAATAGCACCGCTTGATTCTCCACAATTCCATGGAGGAAGTCAGGTCATTATTATTATGGCAGTTGTTCCGAGTCTGGAAACTGAAGCCCAGAGAGGTTGAGTGGCTTGCCTGAGGCCACACAGCTAGGACTCAGGTGGGCTAACACAGCTCAGTGCTGTTCTCAGTACACCATAAAGACGCCTATCAGCAAGGGCATGTTCCAGGCTCCTTCTTCACTTTGTTCACATTCTCCCCTACGCTCGCGTAGAATATTTGAGCAGGGTTGGTGGCCTCGTGTTCTAGATCGAACCCCCCAGTGGCGCTGCTTCTGCCCAAGGATTTCATTTCCTGAGCCTCTTCACTCCTGCTCATTTCATTCCCAGCTTTAATCCCGGGCAAGAACCTTCCTTTTTATTTAAATTCTCACTCTGTGTAAGACACTATTATGAGTTCTTTACTAATTCTAACTCATTTATTTCTCATAATTACCCTATGAAGGAAAAACTATCATCTCCAGTAACCAGATTAAACCAAGGCCAGGGACATGAAGTAGTTGCCTAAGATCCCACAGCTAGGAAGTGGCAGGCACAGGATTCAATGTAAGTTGGCAGGCTTGCAAGTCTGTTGTCTCGTCACTACACCAGGTCACGTCTTTGAATCTAGATCGCTGATTCTCAAACCACAGTGTGCATGATGGTCTCTGGAGGGTGTGTTACAACCCAGGCTCCTCTCAGAGTCTCATTCAGTAGATTTGGGCTCCTCAGCCACTGGGTGAGTGTTTGAAAAGCAGTTCATTGTGGTTGTTGAGCACGTTGTTGAGGGTTTTGTAGTTGGACCAACCTGCTTCTCATTCTGAGAACTCGCATTTCTGACAAGTAATGCTGCTGCTGCTGGTGGTGGGGCGCCCACACTTTGAGAACAAGTAACCTAAGGACTCCTGGTGCAGCTGCTTGAGAAACCACTGGGTGAGTTTTTGGAAAATGACTCCAGGGCTCCCTTCCTAGATATTTTTGATTGAATGGGTTTCGGAGGAGGGCCTAGGGATCAGTAGCTTTAGAGAGTTCCCCTGGAGATTCCCACGTGCAAACAGGTTACTCTCCTGAGTTCACCTCCTGGTGGCTCAGTTTTCTGTCTAGAAAATCTGTATAAGAATCAGTCCACTGACACAGGGTTGTTGACTAGCACAAAGGAGGAAACCAATGCGAACATGCTTTGCAAAGATTAAAGTTCTAACTAGACGCAGTTCGTTCGTTGTGGTTGTTGAGCACGTTGTTGAGGGTTTTGTAGTTGGACCAACCTGCTTCTCATTCTGGCTCTCCGTTTTCACTTGTATATCCTTACCTCTAAAATGAGAATAATAACTAGTGTTTCCATACACTTCTTGTGAAATAATGCTTCTCTGGTGCTTAGCGCATAGTAAGTGCTCAGTAAAGTGTATCTTTAAGCAGCTTTAAAATAATGCATTATTTTTAAATGTCCTTTCTTTCATGCTGACAGCGGTGTTTGTAAAACTGGTCTGATTTATGCACCTGGGCAGACCTCTTCCTCACTCCCTAAAAGCCCATCTATTCCTTGGACTAGTCCAGCTCTTTATTCACTTCATTATACGCTGGCCAGTCCCCTTTTGAGCATCTCTAAATGTGCATATATTATATGACCTCAGGGTCTTATTTCTGTTTCATTTATCTAATTTTAGAAAAGGACAATAATATTTGTGTCTATCTAGAGTTTTACAGAACACTTTACTATACATTGTCTCACTGGAGGCTGTGGAATATGATGATGACGATGATGATGATTCCTTTTTGCAAGTGGGACAAAGAGGTCATAGAGAAAAAGAAGTGATTTGCATTACATCCCCCAAACTCTAAATGTCAGAGACAGGACTCAATCCAGTCTAGACTCCAACCCTGTGCTAGGCTACAGAGAGAAATATTTTTTCTGTTGTGTGTAGTATTTTCCTTCAGATGTATTTTAGTTTGGTCATTTTCCCCCATCCCCCAACTCCTTTCCCCTCACAAAAAATACTATTGGGATTTTCAAGTTGAATTCCAATAAATTTACCAATTAGTTTTTGCAATACTGAAACTTTCTACCCAAGAACATAGTTTGTTTCACTAGTTACCCAAGTCTTGTATATCCTTTGGTCAAACTCTGCAGTTGGCTTTATACATGAGATACATATTTCTTATTAAATTTACTTTTAGGTAGTCTATATGTTTGTGCTTATTTGGATGGGCTCATTTTATTTTCCAGCTGATTGTTTGGAAAATCTGTTTTGTAAATCTATTGATTTTGATTACTGTTTTTTAAGCAGTTGGTTACTGTAGCTAAACTCTGTTAGATGTAAACAGTTTTTCCAAGATTCTCTTGGGCTTTATAAGAAGAAAAAAATTGTATAATTTTCAAATGATGGCATTTTTTTTACCCTTTCCAACAATTTCATCTAAACTATTTTATTTTCCTATTGCTTAAGCTTGGATACTTTTGTAGAATTTAAGACAATGAGGAAGTTGGCTTAGGTTTACTTTTTATTGGCAAGACTAGATATGCTCTGAAGATTAAATCATATGAATGAAGTTAACCTTCATGTCTTGTAACAATCTCTAAAACAGGAACTTTGGGAAGTTTTTCCTACTTTAATAGGTTTCATAACATATGGTTGGGTATATTATATAAGCTTATTTGACATCAAATAGGAAACAAAGAGGATGCGATTTCCACATTTAAGTAGCCAGTCACTCACTGGCTTGATTGCAGGAAAGCAAGCAAAAATTATTTCTGGAGCAGTAAAATAAAATTCATTGATTTAAATGAATTTACTGACTGAAAATAAATTCACTGACAGAGGACGTTTTTTGCATTGCTAATAATTGGTATGCTTTTCATAAATATAAAAAGAGCATGATTGTGTAGCATTTTGTTTTCTATAGGCTTTGAGACAGGACTTATGATTGTCAAACTTAAAAAGAATACTTATTTCTGTTGATAAGAAATATTTAAATATGTAAATATTTACATCAAAGCATAGAAAGAACTTAAAAAATTTAAAGGAGATAGAGAGTTTAAATGAGGAAACTGAGGCTCAGAGAGCTGAAATAACTTAAAGCAGTTCACGTATGCAGCAATGGTAGGTGAGAACTAGAAGCCAGGTTTCTTGACTCTCTATATTCATCCATATTCAGATAATTTCTAAAGCATGCCTTGTAGGTAATTACCATTTCGTTGATTTGAAATAAGGTTAATTGCATTAGTGGTCATTGATGGTCCCCAGGCTTGCTGAATCCTCATAACTTCAAGCAGCCAGTGTGTATAGATCATTGTACTTTGAATATACATTTAAAGTTTCCAGCGTCAACTCCTTTAGGAATAAACCTCAGTCCAGGCCCTGCCAGATCATGCCAATCTACATCCATCCCTTTGGAGAGTGAAGATGCAGAAAGGACTATCTTATTGGTCTATACATGGCACAGAATGATGGTAGCAGAGGCATTTCCTTCCTCCCCAATTCACAGGCAAGAGCCAAGCATTAGGTCCATCCTATTTGCCTATGGTTAGTGGAAACACAGTAGTGTTACAAGTATAATTATTAATTATCTTTGGAAACTCCTAACTAATCTCTGAAAAACAAGCCTAAACCAAACCACCTCTACCTTATCAGATCAAACAGTGACTTCCAGACCTGTATTTTATTTAAAAATCCTCATAGCAAACATTGTAGGTTGACTCACTCCAACTTTCTCTAGCTTTTCCTAGTTTTTCTTGGTTTTTCTTAGGCTGTGCAGGCCGGAAAGCTAACGACTACATTTGCCAGACTCCCTTGCAGCTAGGGCACGGACAAATAGCCTTGGTTCTACCAGTTAGAGCCATCTGATTTGTGACTTGGAGAAATAAGAGGAACCAATTATGCAAAGAGAAATTGGATCTTCTGGGTATGAAGACTTTTTCTCAGATAACAGTGGCAAAGCTCTTGGACTCCAATCTCAAGAGTGGTCAGTGCCTAGAAATGGGCAGCGGTGTTTTACTATAACAGTCCTGGAGTGTAGTTGGGTCTTATTTCTGGCTGCTTTGATTCTGGCTATATAAAATGAACAAGTCCGTGTGCCTGATTATCTTGGAGGATTCTATGACCTTCTTCATATCCGCTAATATACTTTCTGCTTAAATCGACTAGATTTGACTCTCTTGACTGCAGCTGAGAATCACAATTTATATAATCGCAGCTATAATAACAATAATAACTAATGTAATGTTGAGTGTATCTATGTAACCCTATTATTGTAATGCATCTAGTCTCTTCTGTGCCAGATATTCTTCTACGTACTTTACATTTATTTACCTAATTCTCACCTCCATCCCTTGGAGTTTAGTACATTATTCCCATTTTAAAGATGAGAAAACACAAATGTAGAGGGGATAAGATGCCTAGGGTCACAGAGCAAATAAAAGAGAGAAGTTCAGATATAAACCAAGGCTGTGCAGCACGTGACCTAACTCCTCAGGGCTCCCTGCCAATTTGTTCCCTGCGAATTTTATGAAATATGTATTATTATTATTATTATTACCATTTTACAGAAGCAAAAGTGAGGTACCTTCTGAGAGGGTCACTGACAGCTGTTATATAGCTGGTAAGTGACTGGGCATAAGTGGACCCAAGATCTCCAAACTCCACATCCAGGGATCTTTTGACTATGCCCCATTACTGGTCAGAGTTTCACTCTATTGCTTATTTGTCCATTCATTTGTTCAGATTGTTGATTATTCATGCATCTCTCCATTCATCCAGATGTATTATTCCTGTGAAAGTACTCTGGTCTTTACTATTTTGTGAAGAATATGGAGCTTGTCCCAGGGCTTCTTCCTATAATGTTCTGAGACCCACACCTCATTTCCATTGGGGTCCTATAGAGGTGTAGCATGACCCATAAAAAACACCATCTCTGCTCATATCTCATGATTTTTGCAAATTAATGATCTAAGTAAAACGGACCATTGCCTTTAAAAGTGTGCAATAAAAAATGATAATAAATGCCAGGCTGAGGATCATAATGGAAAAACAACTGTTTGGGGTACTTTGCTATGGTACAGTTCCCCAGCCTGAGTGCGTTAAGTGGAGCTAGCTGGATTTTTTTGGGTTCCATGTTCAATGCCTCAAGTCTTCTTCACACATGGCTGGAGGCAGAATAAGAGTTGCCTGTGAAGTCAAAAGAGGCTTAAATCTGAGGCCCTGCCAATAGGCGTAATAATTAGACAGTGACCCAGAAATTCTTGGAAGAGTGATTTTTGAGCTACCTTCCATCTCCTTGAGGGCTCCTTCCCTTTCTGCCTGCCTTCCATGACTTCTTGGTAGGAAACTGGAAGAGCTGGGATTTTTGCCCAAGAAGGTTTAGGAAAACAAAAGTTAACTGCTGTAGCGTTGAGAAATAAATTGCTCTGTGAGGCAAGGAAAAAAATCAAAGATCTTGGGAGAAAAATGAAGCCACAGTTTCAATTATAACTGTTACCAGGTTTAGATCCAACTTTGGGCCAAAGTGTCATCCAGACAGATGTTCTTGCAATTTGGTTTCCATAATAAATGTTGTACTTGTGAAAATATTTTAATGACATCTCAGCACTTTACTAGGCCTCAAATTCTAGAAGATTTTCCAGGTCAGGCAAGGACCATTTGCACCATCTCACCCAGTGACCTCTTTCATTCTGCTGGGGCTTATGGAGAACATTAGACCTACAGATGCAATTATTGCATAATAAAGTATTGATTTCCTAAGAAACCCTATAACATTTTCTTCTTAATAATTAGCATTTACAGTGAATACACCCAAGAACTTTTATGGAGGAGCAACCACCTATTGCCACTTGAATGAGACACTTAGTACTTCAGTTAAAAACAAACAACATTAGAAAATAGCTTCGGTTCACAGAATTGCAGGTCAGCGGCACATCTCTTATCAGGGTTCCCACAACGTCCTCGTTCAGATTTCAAAATAATTTTGATATATATTGTCAGCCATTGTGGAAATGCCATTTAAAGGCAAATTGAATTATCTTCTCACAGCTGACGTGGACTTTAGTTTTGCTTGGCGATGGGATAACTAACTTGCTGAATTATCTCCTATTACAGTTTTCATCTGTTAAAGCACCAAAAACAAGAACAATGCACAATTGTAAAATAAACGTCCCCTTAAATGCAAAGAAGTTTTCAAGAATAATTTAAAGATAATTTCTCCTACGTAGACGACTGAGGTTATTTAATACTCCGAGTGAACAAAGGCTATGATGACTGGTTATATTCATGGGAGGAAAGAGAAGATTTATAAATAAGTCGTCTGAAAAAGATGTTTTTCCACGTGTTTCTGGTTTGCTCCTGTTGAAATTAGGGGAGTGCTTTCATGTCCTTCATATGTTCTGTTGAAATTGTCTCCTGAACGTGTTGAAGTTAGCTTTGGGGGAACTTCAGACACCAAGATTGCTGGAGCTTGAGAAATAGTGTTCTAACATTCAAACAGCACCAGCTAACCTAGACTCCATTTCCAATCACAGCACTGAGGACCTCTGCCACGTAAAAATAGTGCTTGTCTTTAGCTGTATGCTTTAACTCAGTTGTCTGGGCAGCGACTTGGCATTGGCCTTGAAATTGACCATCCCACTTAGTCCTTCTGTATCTCCCAGGGGAGAATAGGCGACATTCATTCCATCAAACACAAGATGTTGTTGAGCTCCTTCTGTGTCCTCAGTCTTATGTTGAATGCGGTATGGAGGCAGAAATGGAAAGATCACTGACAACAACAATGTGTGAAATACATGTGCAGAGATGACCAGTCATACATAGCTGTACAGGCAGAACTTTTGTTGATGCTGTTCCTTTTACCTGACAGGCTTTGCCCTTGTTTCTCCAATCAATTGACTTCCTCTTCCTTCCAGGAAGCTTTCTCTAAATCTAACGCTCGTAGCTTCACTATTTTCCAGAGTATGTTAAAATTATCTTTCCATGGGTCTGACTCAGTTATTAGAATCTGGTTCCACCCCACACAAGGATTGGGTGTGTTCCTTTTCACATTTTAGGGCTTAGCACCTGGCAGGGAGTCATGCCCATCTTCTCTGTCCATCTAGCACACAATTTTCCTAATGATAAGGTATATATATAATTATCTTGAATTATAGTTATTTGGTTATGTGTCATGTCTTCTAATAGAGGAGAGTTAATGGTGCTTTGCAGCAAAAAAAAAAAAAAAAAAAAAAAAGGACATATGTTTGAACCCTTCCCCACCACTTATTGGCCAACAGACTTAAGCATTTTATTGGAATAGCAATATTTACTTCATAGAATTGTTATAAAATTTAAATGACATGGAAAGTGTCTAACAGAGTTTGACACACCCAATGTGTTCATTAAATGTTATTCTCCATGACCGCGCTCTCATTAATAGAAGGGAAAATATCTTGAATTGTGTACTTTGCTTGTAACAGATATTAAAAAACAGTGGGTGAAAAGATATGAAGCCAAATTAATTATATATACAATTAATAGGCGGGAAGTTAGAGGAAGGCAGTCATTGTGAAAGACGTAGCGCTCGGCAGTGACTTCATTCGTGAAGGGAGAGCTGAGTGAACAACGAGGGCTACGCAGGATTTGCAGTGATCACACACTAAGAAAAATACCCCTTATTGAGCATTTATTTTGTGCCAGGCACTATGCAGATCACTCTGTATGTCTTGTTGAATCTTCACCAATAACCCTATAAAATAAGTGTTATTACAGTTCCTACCATTTTACAGAGGAGGAAACTGAAGCTTTCAGAAATTGAATTATTTTTTCAAGTTCATATAGATACTGTATTAGTCAACTATTGCCACAATGATACTGTATAATAAACCACATCAGAACTCATTAATTTGAAATGGTAATCATTTACTCTCGTGCTCGTGGATCTGCAGGTTGGCTGTAACTCTGCTGGGAGAGGCAGGTCTCCAGGCTCTGGTCTCTGGGCCCTGGCGTCTAGGTGCTGCCTCTACCATAGTCTCCTTAGACTATGGCTACATAGAACATGTGATTTGCCTCATAGGACTCATTCTGGGTCTGAGGCTGAAGGAACCATGATGAACTGGACATGTTCTTCTCACAGTGCAGCATAGGAGCACAAAAGGGCAAGCCAGACTCTGCAGGTACATTTCAAGTCTCATGTGTTGATACCCCATTGGCCTAAACAAGTCACATGGCCAACGCTAAAGTCAAGGGGTAGCAAGGTCCTTGCTACCCACCATGAGGTCCTGGCAAGGATACGCTGGTGTCTTTCTATCACAAGAGAGTGAAGAATTGGGACCAATAACTCAATTTCACTGGTGATAACTGGAAGAGGTAGTATCTAATCCGTCTCTGTAATTGAAGAGCACAAAATGTTCTTCTCTATCATATGCCATTTCCAAAGAGAGGAAAGGGGTTTCAGGTAGAGGAACAACACACACAGAGGTAGATTAGAAAGAGGGTGAGGAGCATTTAACCTGGAGCAAGGAGAGTAGTGAAAGCAGTATAGTGGCCAGAGTGCAAAGAGCTCAGAAAGAAGTGACTGCAATGCATAATCTAGTAAACACTCCTGATTCTATTATTAGGAGGCCTGTCCTGAAAATCTCAGAGATCCCTAGGTGACTGGCAAATATTTCTTTTGATTTTCAAAGTGCCATTTGTACCCGTTGTCTCTGCTAGCCTATATGGTCCATCTAGATTAGAAAAAGTTTCCCTATATCAGTCAGTGTCCCAGCCAGAAAGAGATGACAGAGTCACAAGGGTCCAATGGAACAGAATTGAATAAAAGGACCATTTACAGAGATGTGGCCAAGGAAAAGGGAACCCACAAATGTGATGAGGTACCAGGTACAAGCAATGGTGAAAGCCATTATTACCCCTCGGCCGAAAGGAACAAGGGAGGGAACAGTGTTACTAGAACCCAATGAGGGCTGGGGCTGCCCAGCAGGACCATGGTGGGGCAGGGATGGAACGTGGTGCATGAGAATGGGGAAGGGAAAAGGTGGTGATGGAGAAAACAAATAACCTGGCCTCTTGTCTCCCACCTTCCCCATCTCCTACTTGTGATTCCAGTTGGCCAAACCCCACTGGAAGCCAGACCATAAAATATCAGATACATTGTGGAGAGGCTACCATCTGGGGCACAGCACAGAGAAAAACAATGAATGGGGAGGAGGAAATGGAGAATATTCAGCACATAACCCCCTGACTTGATAAATTAGAAATAAAAATTGCTCTGAGCAGATCGCGCTTCAGTGATGAGTGATTAACCACAGCACCCCACTGGGGACAATGTACCCAGCCCAGGGGCCCATGACTTAGTGAAAGGATACCAGGCTGGATTTTAATTCCCATTCACCTCCTTGGCTAGGTGCCTTGGTGTCAGGGTAGGCTGTACAGTGTATGCAGCAGCCCTGTCTACACCAGTCTTGACTTGCCGTATCTGACTATTAGCATAGGAAGCATATAACCCCAAATACAGTTGTGGTAGGAAAGTGATAAAATGCGTCCCTAGAGAATCCCCCAAATAACAGCTCCCCTTACTAGCAGAGTGAAATACACCTTGATGTCTCCATTTGCTGAAGCTCCTTTCTGTAGACAAGACCCCACTGCCTTGGACTTTTCTAGACCCTGTCTAGGTCCTCAGGTGATGGGCAAGCCTCCTGTGTGTTGCCTGGGACCAGGCCCCTTTCCTACCACAGCTCAGAGCAGATCTCCAAGTATCTCCACTGCATCTAGACATCAGGAAGGAGCCTCCATTTCTCATTGTTGGTTTTGTACCCAAATCACACAAAATTCCCGATGGTCTGGGAATAAATGCATCTTTCTTCTGATATTATAGAGTCATTGGTTTAAGTGGTTTGACGAGGGAGGAGCAAAGTTCATACCTACAAAATGATAATTTCAGATAGCCTTAAGTCTTCACTAATCTGTACAAACAAGACAACCTGGCTTTTCTGGGAGTGATCACATACTTGCCTGTGTTCTCAGGCTCCCAAGCTCTTTGAAAGGTAGGAGTGTCCCCACCTGTCCTCCTTTTTGTCATTGCTTCTGAAAACTCTGCCCTTGGCTGGGCCCCTTGGTATGTAGAACTGTCTTGCTGAATCTCATTCTTTGCACCCCCTAAAAAATGTTAATTCAGTAGCTGTACGGTGTGTTATTTGCAAGAATATGTTTTTCTTGAACATTATAATTATTGAATAATTTATTCAATCCAACATGAATGAGTTCCTGCCATGTACCAAGTATTCAGGATACTGAAATAAAATCAAAGTCTCTACCCTCAGAAATACACAAAAAATATACCTTGAATCCCAGATCTTTGAGCTGAGAACTTAGAGTTATACTAAACTAGGTCCTTTTCAGCAGCTAAGCTATCTTCTTCACTTTACAAATGACCCGTGGGAGGGTCAGAGAGTCAACAGTTTACCTTGTCCACGACCTCTTAGCTGGTGGATGGTAGCGAGGAGGTGAAGTGCTGCTCTTTCTCCCTTGTCAAGATGTCCTGGTTAGCAGGGATGTGCAGGTAGATTTCCATCGTCTGGCTGGGAGTTACTAGTGCCTGTGTCACCTCATTCACCAGTGTAATCACAAAGCAGCCATTTTTGTTGTCTTGATCGTTAACACTACTAGATTTAATAGGAAAATCTGAACTTGGTAGTGACCTCATTTTCAAAGCCAGCTCTGAGGCCTGCAGGGAAAGGTTTTTGGCTCAGATATATTTCATGCACCTCACTCTTTGGGCTAGAGGGGATTTGGCTTTTGGCTCACCTGGTAGACCAGGTGCCTCTGGGCTGTTCCCAGCTTGGTTCACTTCTTGGCCAAGGGGAAGCACTTGACAACCTCCAGCCTAGAATGAGGTCCCGGGGCTGAATGATACAGTCCTTGCTGAGAGATGACCAGGAGAGCCTGGCCTCCCCACCCAATAGCCGCACACATGTACCCTAGTGCCCTTGAAACAAGAGCAGAATCCTGATCCACAGCCATGTGGTTATACTTAGTTACATAGCAGTGTAATTAATGCCACTTAATGTAAAGTGAAAACAGAATTTCTGCAGCTGCCAACTTCCTCCAGCTCAGCCTGTACTATAGGCTGACTTCATTTCTAAGCATTATTTTCTTTTTCATCATGCTGATTGCAGAGAGAAAATCAGTCCAAGAAAGAGAAACAGACATCAGACTTCAACTGACAATACACAAAATACAAAATTTAGATTGCAGGTATTGATTTCCATCCAGCATCACGCCAATTGCTCCATAAAACTGAAGCCCTCCTGACATCTCAGTCAATGGTCCATTTGAATGCATCAGGCCTGTGAGCTCCCCTGGACCTCAGCTAGGGATCTTGGCGAGGCATCACATTCCCTATTTCTTCAGTTCATTCCCTCCCCCCACCCCAGATTCTCTGCTAAATGTCTGAGAAAAGCTTTATGAAAATAAATGAACTTTTGGTTTACTAGTCATTCGGTCATTGCTGTGGTTTCATCAGCAAGGGCCTGGCTTCCCCTGTAGGTATTTTCCTACATTCCATCTACTGTGCTTGGGTATGAGATCCGTGAGTCACCAAGACCCATATGGACCGTGGTCTGTTGGGTCATAATGAAAAGCGTTCCCGTCTATGGAAGTCTTTAGAGTCCAAGCAAAGGCATTTGATGCTTGGGAAATAAAGGCTTTCCCAAATCGTGCTTGAAAATAACCAAGATATGAGTTTTTACATAAAGGTGTGAGAAGGGTGAATTTGATTTTTGTTCTGAGCCAAGCTGCTAATCAGTCTGTGTGATTTAGTGTTGGGGAGGGACTTGCAAAGCTGTAATAGTATGCATCTTAATTAAAGTCAATACAGTCTCAGAAAATAGATGAGCACTGACTGGACACCATGTTTAGCTATGAAACACCACTTCCAATAAAAATTCCAGTTCCAGCTCCTAGCTCTTTTGAACAGTTCTTAATATATCAATTTCCCAAAAGCAGCTCACACTCTACAGTGACGACACAGGCGTAAGGGAGATGATAAAAAATCATCACCAACCGGACTCCATCCTTAAGCATCTTTGCTCTACACTCTGTGCCCTTTGAAGCCAATGGGAGCTTCCTTAGCCAAGCAGACACATTGGGGTGGGAGAGTGGATTGGAAATCAAGCCATCCCTAGAATGAAACACCACCGATAATTACTCTCTCTGTCAATGCACATTTTCCAAAAGTAATGGAAATCTCTGAAGAGTGCAATTAGAGAACTTTGCTCTTCAGCAATTGAATTGCCCACATCTTGCTTTAACTTTCATGACATATGAAAATGCTAATGTTTATTGTTATTTATAGAGAGAAATATAGGAAAATTCCAAAGCAGACTCGAGAAAATAACAACAAAATATGGCCTCCACCCTGTCCCCCAGCCCCCTGTGCCCCACTGGTGCGTCATTAGAGTTGTACGATTTACAGCCTCAGTAATCAATTACATTCCAACCTTCATCATCTGGATCCCCACACCCATGCAGGACAGAGCCAAAACAGGCTTTTGGAGCAGCTGTGACATCAGGAGATCTGTGCAAGGGGAGTCATGGGTTTTTCTCAGTAGTTATTGCCACATCAAAGGAGGATCTCCCTTGCCCTCCTGAATGTGTGCTCTCCCAGACGATTTGACCATACTTACGTAACACCTACAAGGACGTCCAGCCCCAGGCAAAATAAACTTCTTTGTCCATGCTCTCCCATTCTCTGATACATAGCTCTGCCTCTCTCTCCTCCCCCTCCCATCCCTCAGCAGCATCTTCTTACAGACATTTGTCTGATCCAGATCCCTGCACCTCCAAAAACTTGCCCTTTGGGCTTTCTCCCTGGCCCTCTTTCCTCAAACAAAACAGACTGTTTCTTAGCTCAGTTTTCTTGATTCTTGCTCCTTTCAACTCACCTGATTAACTGAATTAAGCTAAAGTATTAATGGCTGAAAATGAAAATTAAAGTGGTAATTCAGCCAGAGAACATGTGTAAGAGAGTAAATTTTTTTTATTATTTTGGTTAGTAGCATCACCTCACTTCTTAGAGAGAGAACTATCATTGTTTGAAGAAAAGAAGTTATTGAGCCATTTGGGGTAGATGAGATTCTGAGGGCAGCAGTTACAAAGGGAGGACAAGGTTTTAAAAAGAGACTTCAAGTGCTCTACATGAGAGACTAAAAGAAAGTTGTGTTTTATCCCTGAGAGAAAAGAACAGATGAGTAGAGGGAAGTGAGGTAGAGGAGGGAAGAAGGTATGGCAAGAACCTGATTCTTTGTGAGATACAGAATTGGTAGCATTTCTATTATGGAAATGGTCAAAGCAAATTTTAAAATGAGAGTGTCTAATATTTCATTTAAAATTTTGCTCTTGTTTTTCAATGCAAGCTCTTTTACAATTCCTCCTATCCTTCATTTACATTTAGTAGACACACAAATATTTTTGTGAGTGTGTTTGTGTGTGTGTAAAATAAAAAAGAGCTTCTCATCAATGAGATATGTGCAGAAGAAAGAGCCCACAGAATGAAGTGACTCTGAAGTTCTTTCCCCACTACTGGGAATTCGCAGACATCTTTGGGATGATTTCTTCTTCCCAAGAGTGTGCAATTGTCCATTTTACCCAATATTATCTAGATCTAAAGGAGCAGGCAGAGCAACTAATATTTGAGTAACATTTGTAACCCGTTGAAGTGAAAGGACATGTAGTAGAATTTGCTGATGGAGAAGGGAGGAAGGGAACAGGAGCTTCCCCAGAGGGTGAAACAAGTCTGTATGGCTTATTAAGACCACCCCGTTTGGGATAGGAAAGAGGAATGAGATTTTGGACCCCTGAGCCCTTAAGTGAAAGCTAGGAAGATTGTCTGTGATTTGACCTGGGACAATCCCCCTTTGTTGTGCCTGGATCTGTGCAAATAACTGACTTCATGTAGTGTAGACTGGAGAGAAGCATTGTGCCTTGGCGGGTAGAACTTTCAGGCAACGAATACTAGAGCCAGTGTGGAGCTAATAGTTTGAGACATATAACTTACTTTTTTTTTTGGCAAGAATAGCAACATGATGGTGGACGTAGTTAAAAATGGATGAAGCAAACAAGTGAAAGCACAAAAGCAAGGAATGACAGCATGTGAGACACTTTCAGGGTCTCCCCTCCACTTCCGAGTCAGCAGTGGATAGGATCTGGAAAGAGCTGGATTTTTCTGCCATTGACAAACAAGATGAGCAGATAATGTATCTGTTACAGAAAAAACATGTCTCCAGGTATAACGTGGAGGAATAAAAATCTGTTATAGCCACAGATTCTATTGCAAAAGAAAATTTTAGAAGCAAAGTAGTCTTTCCCACTACACCTATTTATGGGGTGACTTCCAAGTGCCAGACACATGCATGGATGTTGACTACTTTTGACTATTTTATTTCTAGGCTTCACAGACAACCCAAAGAGGTAGATATTATTATATACTTTGCAGATGTGAAAACAGAGGCTTCTAAAGGTAAAAGAATATGTATCCCCAAGGTCAAATGCTAGGATGCTCGGGGCGAGAGAAATGCGGGTTTAATTGGCCTGACTGCAGAGTTGATGGTCTTCTCTGGCAGGAAGTCAGCGAACCACAGTGGTGGCCAACAGTCTGTCTGTACATGCCGCGTGAACTAAGAGTGGTTTTTACATTTTGAAAGGGATATTTTAAGGAAAGAAGTATGTAGGACAGAGATCATATGTGTCCCACAAAGCCTAAAATATTTACTGTCTGGCCCTTTGCATGGGCTAGAGAGGCCCTGAATATGACTTGATAAAGGTAAGCCCTGCCTCTGCCTGATAACGTGGGAGCTCAGGCATTCCAGGTACTTGGTGCTTCTTAAAAACTCTTGTTGGACCAACAAGATGGCTATCAGCTAGAGCCTTAAAACATTAAAATAGTTTGTACAAAATGCTGCAAAAACGATAAGGTTACAAAAGCAGAGGCTTTCTCTAGAGTGTGAGTTTGAGACCTGAAAACCATGGATCACTAAGGGGTCTAGGGATAACCTTAGAGGTATGGCAACCCCAGAAATTGTGCACAAACTGTGCATATGAAAAAAAATGATTTTTTTTTTCCTGGGGAGCAGACCCTAATTTCCCTATCATTCTCAAAGAGGTGGTTACTTTTAAAAGGTTATGACATCTGTTTCAAGAGCTCACGAAGGTGTGAAATATAGAATATCAGAACTGGGAAGAACATTGAAATTACTATCCCTTGGTCCAGATCTAGGCCCTTTTCTCTGTCTATTTTCTTTCTCTAAATAATTCCATCTACATCATGGCTTATTTTCTGATCTAGACACATTTTGCAATGATCTAGATTCTGCAGTCAATGACCTTCCTCAAAACTCAACTTGAATTTCTCAACTCAGCAAGTGCCAAGAGGAAACTTTTGCTCTTTCCCTCACACCTGGTTCTTTTGAGTGTTCCCAGCTGTGCAAA